>NW_026962011.1:48350400-48950400 GCF_032445375.1 Bacillus rossius redtenbacheri | reverse complement strand
CCTAATACTTTATTAGATATCAAATTTTTAAATTTCATTACAATACCAGTGCATTCATGTGGCTTTCACATTGTTTCTTGTTTAAGAGTATCTATTTTTTTATTGGATAATGATGTCAAATGATTGTTCGTGATAGGCCAGAATTCAAATAAACCAATACGTGATTATTTAGTTCATTTATTGTTTAAAACGGTGTTTAATAACCGCCTCCAACTTAGGTGAGTTTTTATCGTGTCTAATTAGTCTTATTTGTTATTCGGATATTGTTGCGCAAGTAATAAGAAAGAAAAAATTTTTACGTGAGTTGTTACTGTTCATCCTTTGTCCCGGCTTTGAATATATATACTGTATAGAAGCCGCGAGTGGATAGGATTTACTCTACGTTTTTCAGAAGCGTATGATGAGCAGCTTGGGAACTTCACCGCTGCAGTGCACTGCCGTAACGCCCTGTATCGTCTTAGTTGTTATTTACACGTTAGAGCGCAGCACTGTCGCCCACTGTCATTCCCCGCACCCCCCAACCTATCATTCACTGCAGCTCAAGGTCGTTCAATGGGAGGGGGGAGGGGTGTTTGAAGAGTTCGACACTTGTCCGCTAGGGACCACCACAAGTCGATGCCCCAGAGATGGTGGCGATTGCGGCGGTGAATTAACCAACTACCTCAAAACCGTATTAGAAATTTTAACCTGGGCTGGCGACTTCTATACAGTATATATATTCAAAGGTCCCGGTTTGTTAGGTCAGGTCAGTTACATTATAAATACTTTAAAACTAAAGAACCATTGAAATTAATTAATATTATTTTTAATTTACGCTTAGTTTCAAAATATTTATAATGTAACTGACCTGACTTAATCGACCATTTTCATTAATTAGGCATTCACAAACACATGACAATAAAAAAAATTGCGGCGGTGGAATGATTACACACGTCTTGTATTGCAAAATAAGAACAGAGATATCTCCTAAAGTATTTGGAATTTCTTATCTCCGCCACTTTTAATGAAAAGAGGACGTTGAAGAGCATATAATAAAGGTATTTTCGGATTTTTAACATTTTTTTTTGCAAATACCGCCGAAGTACATATGATGAAATTTAAAAATTCGATATCTCCTAAAGTATTTGGAATTTCTTACCTCCGCCGCTTTTAATGAAAAGAGGAATTGAAGAGCATCTAATGAAGGTATTTTCGGATTTTTAACATTTATTTTCGCAAATACAGCCCAACTACATATTTACCTCAAATATATTTTGTTTAATAGTACAGTTCAGTATTACAAACATATTCAACTGCTTACTTTAATATAATATTTAATGTTAATGTACAATCGGATACATTACAAGGAACAATTTTTCACTGGGACAATGTTCCTTATCATTTCATGATTTGCGGTCGCCACGTGGCCGTTTAATTAGAGTAGAAATAAGATCTAAGGTGTAGGATTATCTGTTGGTTATTACAGTAGGATTATATATTATTTAAGTTATTTGGGTAATAGGTTAGTGTAGAATAGTGAATTGTGACAAAATGGGTAGGGTGAAATGTAAGTCGAAGCTTAAATGTGTGGGTTGTAAAAAGGTGTGGAAAGATGGAGAGAGTGGTGTACGGTGTGACAAATGCGAAGGCTGGGTCCATACGGAGTGTGCAGGACTAGAGGAGGGGGAGCTGGGTAGTCTGGGGCAGGAGTGGATGTGTAAGGATTGTGACAAGGATAACAAGCGTTCAGGAAGTGTAGTGGCAATGGCAGGAAGCAGTGATAGCCAGGAGCTGGTAGGTGGGGTGTCAGGAACTCAGAGGGAAGGAGGGAATGTAGATGTGGGTAAGGACTGGGCACTCAATTTCATTGGTGATATTCTGGGAGGAAAGATTGTTGAGGGTCTGAGTGGGACAAGGAGGGAAGTCGATTTGAAAGAAGGATTAGGTGAGGTGTTGTACAGGAAGGAGATGGAAATAAAACATAGATTAGAGAGGGTAGAGGAAGAAGTAAAAAGGGAGGATGGGTTGAGAAGTGTGTTAGTAAGGGTCGAAAGGCTGGAGTGCGAGCTGAAGAGGACAAAGGAGGAAGTTGAGAAGGAAAGGCAGATGAGAAAGGAGGCAGATGTGGAGGTAGATAGGCTGCGCAGGAGGGTGGAGGAGCTGGAAGGGAGGGAGAAAGTAAGGACTCAAGCTGTTAAGGCCACATATGCAGAGGCATGTACTGGGGAAGTTCAGGAAACAGGTGTCAGGTTGCAGAATGAAGGGGTAGCAAGGAGGGTGCGGGAGGAGGCCGGCAGTAAGGCTGTGGGTACAAGCAACGTAGATGTGAACAGGCATGAAGAGGGCAGGGATACGAAAAGGGGTACAATAGTTAGACAGGAGCCCGAAGTGATTTTCCTGGGCAGCTCTATTGTGAAGGGGGTAGAATTGCAGGGGGTGGGGAAAGGAAGTATATATAAAGCTGCGTTTGGGGGTGCAAAGATTAGGAACTTGGGGGAGAGGGTAGGCTGCATGAAAGGAAGCAGTAAAGTTAAGGTGGTGGTTGTTCATGTAGGGGGAAATGATGTGGCTGGTAGAGTGGTGGGGAGGGAAGTAGAGGAGGATATGAGGGGGCTAGTGGGCAAGGTGAAGGAGAAGTTCCCTGTAGCCAGAGTTGTGGTCAGTGGGGTACTAGTAAGGAGGGGTATAAACTATGTCAAGGCTGCGGCGGTCAGCGAGGTGTATGAGAGGGTGTGTAGGGACTTGGGAGCCATGTTGGTAGATAGCAGGAAATGGGTGGGGCAGGACTGTGTGGGCAGGGATCAGGTTCACCTAACAGAGAGGGGAAAATGGATGCTAGGAGACCTGCTAGGAAGGGAGACTTCTGGCCATTTGGAAAGGGCAAGGTTTGAGCAGCAGGGAAGAAGATAGCAACTAGATAGTGAGGAAGGTGGAGAGAAGGGGGGTGATTGTGAATATAGAGCCGATAGCAATGCTAGGGAGGAGGTGACAGCTAAAGTCAACAAAACTCAGATTGGTTGGACGGGGAGCGAGGAAGGAGGAAAGAGGGGGGTGGAGTTGGATAGGGCTGCAAGAGTGCTGGAAATCGGGGTTCTAAGGGGAAGGGGCACTCGTATCAGGGCGGAAGGGACAGAGGCGCAAAGGGGAAAATGCCAATATGTAAAAGTCGCAGTTATAAACTGTAGAAGTATATATAAGAAGGTGGAGGAGTTCTGGGGCAGGGTGGAAGCCTATGGGGCGGATATCATTGTAGCGGTGGAGACATGGTTGGACGAGGAAATTAGAGATGGGGAACTGAAGAGAGCACACTTTGAAATATTTAGAAGGGACAGGAACAGGAATGGAGGAGGGGTAATGGTGTGCATGCGAGAGGGACTCTGTGGTAGGGTTGTATGGGTTGGGGGGAGAGCGGAGTTATTGGAGATGCAGTTCCAGGTAGGAGAGAAAAATGTACGGCTGATTGCGGTGTACCGGCCACCAGGGCAAGGGGATGAAGCCATACGGGAGGTGCAGGACAGGTTGGACATGCTAGGGGAAGGCAAGTGGGTGATAGTGGCGGGGGATCTGAACATGCCAGGGGTGGCATGGGAAAAGGGGCCGGAGGGGATGGGGTCAAGGGAACAGAGATGGGCATCTCAACTGGCAAACAGAGGACTGGAGCAGGTGGTGACTGAAAGCACCAGAAAAGGTGCCAGGAGAGGAGAGCAGGATGACGGGAACCTGTTGGATGTGGTACTTGTGAGACCAATGGAGGCGGTCAGGGGAAGTGTGGTAATGGAGGGCATCAGTGATCACAGGATCCCAGTAGTGGAGTTAGACGTGGGCTGGAGGGAGAAAAGGGTAAGGAGGGGAAACGTGGTAAACTGTTGGGGTAAGGCTGATAGAGTGGGGGCAGAGGCATTCCTGAAGGGGGAATACAGTAGATGGGTAGATATAGAGGACCTCGAAGGTAGATGGGCTGCCTTAAGAAATATTCTGCTGCAGATGGCTACACGTTTTGTACCTCAGAGGAGGGTAGGCCAAGGAGGTGACCCTCCCTACTATGGAAGGGAGTTGAAAGTGTTGAAAAGGAAATGTAGGAGGCTGCATGCGAGGGCAAGGAAGCTTGGGGGAGAGGAGATAGAGGCGGAAATGAAGGCGCTTGGGAAGGAACTAGGGAGGAAATCGCGGGAAGCAAGGGATGCTTACATGGAACAGCTGATGGGGGAAGGGGGGACGGTAAATGGGGCGGAGCTCTACAGATACATAAGAAGAGTGAAGGGTGAGGAGGGAATAGGGGTTCTCAGAGGAGGAGGGGGGCAGGAATATACAGAGGACAGGGAAAAGGCAGACTTACTGCAGGAGCAATATCTGGCAGTATTTACAAAGGAGGAGGCATGGGAGGGTAAAGAGGACGACAGTTTAATGGGCAGGAAGGCCTTTGAGCTGCGACTGACAGATGTAATTAAGGTGATCAGGAGGTTGAAAGGGAGAAAGGCAGCTGGGCCAGATGGTATAGGGAATAGTCATTTGAAGTTGGGTGATAGGGAGATTGGGAAGTACCTGTTGGAGGTTTTCAAGCAGTCTCTGGAGGAGGGGAAACTACCAATGGAATGGAAGGAGGCAGTGGTAGTTCCCATCTACAAGGGGGGAAATGATAAGGCGGAGCCAGGAAGTTACAGGCCGGTCAGTTTGACGTCCTGTGTAGGAAAAGTGATGGAGAGGTTGGTAGGAAGGTACGTAAAGGGGGAAATGGAAGATCTGGGGTGGGTGGATAACAGGCAGCATGGATTCAGGATGGGGTTCTCATGCGAGACCCAGATGGCTGGGCTGTTGGAAGACCTGGTGGAAGCGGTGGACGGGGGGAAGCAGATAGATGCAATCTTTATAGATTTTGAAAAGGCGTTTGATAAGGTCCCCCATAGGAGGTTAATGGAAAAGGTTGAGTTGCTGGTGAGGGATGGAAGGGTGGTAAACTGGGTGGGTGATTTCCTGAGGAATAGAAGACAAAGAGTGAGAGTGGGTGAGGAAAGCTCCGAGGAGGGGGAAGTGACGTCGGGGGTGCCACAGGGGAGTGTGCTGGGGCCTCTGTTGTTCACAATTATGATAAACGATCTGGGGGAGGGCATGAAAGCCAGATGGAGGCTATTTGCAGATGACTGTGTAGTGTATGAGGTTGTGGGGGAAGGGGGATGTTTAACAGAGGACTTGATAAGGTTGGAGCAATGGACGGAGAAAAATGGAATGTCCTTGAATGTTGGTAAGACAAAAGTTGTCAGATTTACAAAGAGGAGGAAAGTCACACGAAATGTATATTACTGGAAGGGGCAGGAGATAAGAGAGGCAGCAGGATATAAGTACCTGGGGGTGACACTGAAAAATGACCTAGGATGGGCGGAGCACATAGAGGGGGTGGTCAGGAGGGGAAGGCAGGCGCTGGGGTTGCTTGGTAGGACCCTGCAGGGAGCTGGGAGGAGGACAAAGGAGAAGGCATACTCCACATTGGTCAGGCCAATGTTGGAGTATGCGGCGGCGGTCTGGGACCCCTACCTGGTGACTGAGGTGAAGGAGCTGGAAGGGGTGCAGCGCAGAGCGGCTAGGTGGGTGATGGGAATGTGGAGAAGGAGGGAGGGGCAGGATGGGAAACTGCATAGCCCAACGGAAATGATTAAGGAGTTGGGGTGGGAAACGTTACAGAGGAGAAGAAGAGTGGAAAGGTTGGTCAGGATGTTCAAGGTGCTGAAGGGGGAAGGGGGATGGGGGCAATTGGGAAGCAAAGTACATAGAGGGGAGTACAGAGGACGAAGAGACCACAGATGTAAGCTCCAGAGGGTGTGGAGGCGGACAGAGAGAGGGCGGAACACCTTCCTGGTGAGGACGGGGAGGGAGTGGAATGGGCTGGGGGAGGAAATGGTGGAGGTCAGGGATGGGAGGGAGCTGAGGAGAAAGCTGATGGAGGGGGGGGGGGAGAGGGGAGTGAGTGGGAGTTCTTGCCACCGGGTGAAAGCCCAATTGCAGGTTAAGTAATAATATAATAATAATCATGTATTCAGTTTATATCAAAGTTTTAAAATGCACACACATCTTCCAAATTATATTTTTGTAATTGTACAGTTTAAAAATAAAAACCATTCTACTGCTTATTGAAATGCTATTCTCATAGGCAAACAAATTAACATCTGTAATGCTAAAAAAATAAATAAATAAATGGACCTTTTTTCCCCCATTAAAAATCTGCCAACCTACGAAATTACCATAATCCAAATTTATAGAGGAAATACAAATAAAAAATGTTACGATTTAATAACACTGAGTGTCCACTCTATACTAATACTTTATTACCGAGGATATGTTAGCTACAAATCGTGAAGTTTGGAGATTTCGACTGAATTCCGTTCAAAAGTGCTGAGATCAGAGGCAGATTCGCTTATTTACTAACAGAGATATTTTAATTGTAGTCTTCGTCACGTTTAAAATCATTTTGTTTACGGTCATCCACTGCTCCAGCGGATTAGATCCAATTTGACCAAAATGGATTTTGGGAAAACTTTTGTTACCAAAAACATTATTAAACCAAAAAATAAATACGCCTTTCTAGAACAAAGCTAATTTAAATGTAATTAAACAATCAAGACTCAATGCAAATAAATTATTACCAAAAAAATCCTTGCTATCGTTCATATCCATGTTATATACTGTTTTCAATCACTCAAAGATTCCCGGGCAAATACCAAACACCCAACATAACCACAATGTTCAATTTTTATAACGTACCAAATATTTAAAGCACAAAACAGTAACATAACGAATAACATTGTACCAACATGGCAATGTACGTAGAAATATCAGTCCCTAATCTCTGAAAAAACGCAAAAACCTTTTTACAATAATCCACTATCTGAAAATAATTTTGTGGTACATAATATATATTTGACAAATGATGTAAGCCACATTTTCCCCACACAAAATCGGTGCTAATTACAGAAATAAATTAGCAAATATAATTTGAAAAATAAAATGGCCTGGAGGAAAGAATGCTCTGAGTGAGAGAGAGATATAAGGGATTTATGGTAAGAGCAAGAATGGAGCATGAAAGGAAGAGGACTCCTTACCACTGGTTGAAAGCCCAATTACTAGCATAACATATCAAATATCAAATGAGCCAATGTCATGTCCTATGACACAAGCAGCAAAATATTACGAACTTCTTGTTCTTGTTACTCATTACTCTATGAAATTCATCATGGCGAATTCTGGAGTGAAAGGCGCTGTATTTGACTTCACGTTTTTAAATACGTAAGTTTGGAATTTCTGATTTAATAATACTAGTAAACTCCAAACAGTATAAATGGGTAACTATGGAGTTTATTGGCCTGTATTATTTATCAAACTAAAATTCTGAAATTTGTGCTTTTACATATGTTTCAACAATTCCGCAAATATCACATTTTTAAATTCTGAGTTATTTTATATTGACCACCCCACACCCCGTTTGAATCGAAATTTTATATCTGCGCTACACTGTTTCCCTGAGCGAGAACAGAGCGTTCAGCACTAGGACATACTTATCTAATCATGTATTGCGTTTCGTCTTCGTATTTGTCTTTGTACTGAATTAAGTGCGTCTTCTGTTGCAAATGCATATATCAATGTTAGTTATTCTAATAGGTAGTTCATTTCCTAGTTCCACAATTTTCGCAATGTTCTGCAATTATTCAGACATCTTGACCTGCACTCAGGATATTCATAAGCAAGAGTAAACCCTCAGCTGTTGATACTTAACCGTTAGGTAATTGTTAGTAAACACTCTGCAGTCTTGTATGCATAGGAGTCATTCATTAATAATCTGAGCTACTGTGAGTAGAAAACTGGCCAAGGTCACACAATCCTACACGTTCCACTCCATTTTTGAACTATCTTGGTCCACATAAGTTTACACATTACTGGCCACTTGCAGAGTCAGATAAGAAACATCTAAGCAAAACTTTGAGATTAATCAAACAGAAAAATACTGTACTTTTTCTCAAGTCTTGACTATGCAAGCCAGCCTACGTATTTGTATTTTACATCTAATGTACTGTAATATTTTCATTTTTTTGTTTTTAATATTTGGTTTTGAATATGATAGCATCTGTTTTACATATTATCCTTGTTGGTTTATATGAATAGGTATAAAATTAATCATGAACTAATTGAACCCATAGAATTTTTAAAAGATAGTTCATTGACTTGACAGTGAGTGGATGATATACTCATACACGGCTAGTCACGATCAAAATTTTTTACCTTGCATGTTTAGCTTTGTTCAGATAAGTAATATACGTAACAACTTTTCAAAAAAAATTCCTCAAATTTAATTTTTGTAAACTTCTAATGTTTATTGATTATTCAGCGTAGGGTTGTTTTTGAGCTCTGACAAGAATCTAAAAAACTCATGTGTGGGCAGAGGAAAACACACATGTGTCTTTCAGAAAAGATACGCCATCAAAGAATGTGTTGGCAGAGTTTCTGGAAGGCAGTGTAATGGGCTAGGCCTTCTGCCACCTCACCTCACTTGTGCCATGGATGATTTTCCTGCCCAATCTCTTGGATGATGTGCCATTGAACATCCTTCATGCCTTGAGGTTTCAAAACATTGGCACGCCATTGCACTTTGTACTGTACTTGCTGTCCATGGTCAGCTAAACTTATGATTCTGGCAGTGGTTAATCAACTTTGGTTGCCCAGTTGATTGGCTTACATGTTTGCCAGATTTTAAGCCACTGATTATTTTCTGTGTGGCCATATGAAGAGTCTGGTTTATGAGACCTTGGTGGAGTCTCAGGAGGATTTGCTTGTACAAGTTATGGCAGCTGCTAATGAGTGCGCAAGTTTACAGGAATGTATTACACAGGTACAATGTTTGTATCGAAATAGGGGAATGCTACGTTGAGCCGTTCTTACATGAGGATGCAGAATCACGGCAACAACTCTACTTGCACCATTCTGCTTATTGACTCGACAGACGTAGGACATGTCAGCGTGTGGTGGCATTAAACTTGTGGCAGGGAAACTATACGCTTCTGGATTTTGGTTCCTGTACAAAAAATGTTCTCTACTTGTTTCTCCCTATCAAGCCCTCAACATGTGTAATAGGAAATTAAGATACATATTCTATACTTTTTTTGTACATGTGAGGAAATTACCATGTTAAATATTCAATCAAATTATTTTTAGTGCTTGGACTTTATAAAGAGCTCCAAAGTATAGCATTTGCTACATTCTTTGAATGGTTCTTGCAGAGGGTGAGACTGATTCAGGATGTTATTTTAGACATACTCTATTGCTGGTTATACTGTAGTTCTTTTCTTTGTTTTAAAAAAGAAAGAAACCTCAATAATAGACAAAAAAAGATGAAAAATACGAAAATGATGAAAATGCAAACTCACAGAAAATTCAGTGTAAGGAATTAGTAAAAAAAATATTAGAGCACAAATGAACACAGTGTACTAAAATTAAGAAACATTAGCAACAAGGACAGTAATTAAAAACAAAAAATGACAAGTGTTAAGTTAATATATATTTTCACTTGCAATTGGGCATCCGCCCGGAGGCAAGGAGTTCCCACCCCCCAACCACCCTCACTCCTCCCCCCTCTGGAGCCTCCTTCGCAAGTCCTTCCCTCCTCCCAGATCCAGTGTCCTCCCCTCAAGCTCGTTCCACTCTCGCCCCGTCCTCACAAGGAATACCTGCCTTCCTCTCTCTGTTCGTCTCCATTCCCTCTGAATCTTCCACTCATGCTCCCTCCTTCCTCGATACAGCCCTCTATGTTCAACCTAGCTCCCAGCTTTCCCCCCCCCCCCCCCCCCCAATTATGCATTCTCACTAGCCTTTCTATCCAGCTCCTTCATCATCACCGATGGTCTGTGTGTTTCCCCCATCCTGCCTTCGCCTTCCCTTCTCCTCCACATTTCTGTCACCCATCTCGCTGCCTTGCGCTGCACCCTCTACATAGGGGCAACACAGCGACAAACATAGGACACTGGAAAAACAGGTTGTATTTATAACTTCGACCCTCACTCCTAGCACGGCCCATGACAGACAAGCCGTCGCTGACCAAATTCTATTTTTTTAATTATTGTCCTTGTTACTACTGTGTCGTCGTTTTTTCTCATTGTGTCCCTCTGTAGTTTAATAATTTTTTGACTTATTCCTTCTACTGAATTTTCTGTGCTGATTATGTTTTAAAATTTTTGACGTTGGCTGACTTTAACTGTTTTCTGTATGTTTGCATAGTCATCTTTTTTGTAGTATTCATCTTTTTTTTTGTTTTTGTCCATTATTGAGGTTTCTTGTAATATACAGTGAAACCAGCAATGACATATGTCCAAAATAACATCTTGAATCATAACATTTGTTACGTTCTGATTCACTTTATGCGGGATACCTTGCATGTTTCTAGATACCTAGGTGAGAGTGGAAGGTTGGCACTACTGTTGGACTACGATGGCACTCTCGCTCCGTTGGCACCTCGTCCCGAGTTGGCCGTCCTGCCGGCCGAGACCAAGGAAGTCTTGCTGCGTCTCTCCAAAAGGCCAGACGTCAAACTAGCAATAATTTCCGGGCGCAAACTTGCTAATGTGAAGAGCTTGGTACGTCTCACCCTCCCAAGGATATCTCAACTTATGTGATTTGTTTTGTTTAATTTGTGTCACGCTGGATAAAGTTTTTATTTTTTTAAGTGCGGTTCTTGATGGCATGTGTTACATTGGCCAACTTGTATGGGTTTCAACGAGGAATTACTGATGCTTGCCTGGATTCATAAATTTACGGGCGTTAAGTCCCGGGAACTTTGTCTGACCTGATGTCGAAGGGTCCCATTCTCAGCTATGTGAATGCTAAAGTAATAAAATTTTGCCATGGTGTCTCGATACTGATGACCTCGGTAGTTGATTGTTCAGCTCGCCTGGCTCCCACCATTGGTGATCAAGTTCGATTCCCAACGCAGGTGGGAAATGTAACAGGCATTGCAGTGAGCTAGTCAACTTTCTTGGTTTGTTCCTGTTTTCTCCACCAAATGCAACGTGTTGCTACTCCATCTTATTTTTTTATACCCACATGTCTTAATGACCTCAAAGTTGAGGATACGTTTATCTAAATGTTTGAATTGGGTGTTCAAAATAAATCTTTCATTTGTAAGTTCCTGAGATTTTTAGCTATTTTTAACTTAGTTCACTTAGTGTAATTTAAATTCCTTGACCAACTTAGCCAATCAATTGGTTTTCAATTTTCGTAGTGTCATATTTCAAGTAAGTATTTTAATGTAAGCACAAACTTACGTATATGTAGTATTTTACCATATTTGTTTTACATTTAAAATGCAGATTTAATCATTTATCCAGAAAGTTTTATTAAATATGTGTGCTTTGTTTGCTGGTTAAATTTATAGCGTTGTCTCTTAATTTATGTAACCCATTATTAAACAAATTACATTTTTACAGGTCGGAATAGAAGGCATTGTATATGCTGGGAATCATGGTATAGAGATAGAATTCCCTAGTGGCAGGACATATGTACACCCTTCACCAGAAGGCTATCAAGAAAAGTTGCTCAGTTTGCAAGCCGAACTAGAATCAAAGGTATGCACTGTGGGAATTTTTGGTAGTGCAGTGAAAGGTCTCTAATCCGGCACAATTGGTACAAAGACTATGCTGGGTTACCATAGTGCTGGATCATCAAACATCAATATAGTTACAACGAGAATACAAGTGTAACCAGCTAGGAAACAAGAAACACTGCTACCAACTGTAACTATAAACTCTGAGCGAACTAAAATTCTGGCAGCGCAGTAATGCTACCTGACGATCAAGGTCAACAGTCAAAATCAACCAAAAAAAATCTGAATGCGAGTGGCTCTTTTGGTGCCAGATTCCTGAATCTGCTGAACCATAGCCTGTCGGGATTATAGACCTTTTGCTGTATACCTTTCTATTAAACCTGATTGTGATCCCCTTTACTTATATCTTGTCTTCTAGAACATTGAAAATTATAAGCACAAGGTTTGTAACTAATGTTAGCCCTCCTTTCTGCAAGGATGTGTTTTTGGCACATTGTTCATATCAGAAGAATCAAGGAACATACAAAATTTTAGCTATAGATATATGTTTTTTTTAGTTCACCTATTCAGTATGCGCAGTTTTCTATCAAAGATAGTTATACATAGCGTGTAGACTATTAATTGATTAGTGTATCACTTTTAACATGCACAGGAAACGTTACAGCATAGGTACAGTACAAGTACTTTTTGTTCGGTTTTGTTCAATTCTTCAATGGTGAAAAATTGTGCCGTAATATTTCCTTAAATCTTGTAATGTTTACTAAATTGGACATTGGTGCCTGGGAACCTTCGTGTATTTCATTATTAATTTTTTATGTGCAGAAGGTGATGCTTATATTGCATTAGGCAGATAGAGAATTAAAAATAATAATGCTTACAAATTGTGCAATCAAACCTAAATTAACTAAATGCAGAATTATTCATTTTTTACAGCCTTATCAGGGACATGAAAAAAGTACAACAAAAGTGATCACAGATGTGACCTTTATGTGGCATTATCTCTGAAAGTTAAGAAAATAAACTTAAATCAAGGGTCAAGGATATTGGCCTTTGTGCTTCCCAAAGTAATTACTACTAGCTGTGAAAGAGTAATTTTTCCACTCAGTTGCTATTTGCTTATGTAATAATTTTTTCCTTCTTTCAAAAACTTAAGGGGAATCAATATATTGTATGTAAAATGATTTAAAATACTTCTGAAACTAAATATGCATTATATAATGGTACTTCACTTAATATGTATTAATATAGTGTGGTAGAGAAATTTTTTGTATAAGACAATTTTCTAAACATACCTAATCAAAATTACCATTTAGTTTTAGCAGTGGTAATTTTATACAGAAAACACACTTCTTTACTTCAAAAGGGCTTTCATGGTTATTTCCAACATAAATTACTGTCTAATACTACATGTAGTACTTACATATGCAATGAAGTTTTTATTTTATTTTTTAACTTAAGTCCTATAAACTAGTCAACATTTAAAAAATAAAATGAGAAGCAATATTTTTTGTAATGAATTGAGACTGCTTATTTAAAGCACTAATAATACTTAGTAGAAAAGAAAATGTTTTGTATTTTGGTTATGTTTATATTTTATGCTTGTATATAAAGGTTTCAGTTTGCATTTTCTGTTATAAGAAAACAGTTTTTGTCATCAAATACCCAGGAGAATAATACTGAATATCATCTAGATAATTTTGTAAAACCTGGTGTTTATGCTTCGCCGTGTTAATAGAACAACATTTGAGAGGTTTCCTGAGGTTTTACAATTCTGTCCTACCTTTCGTATTCCAGTGACTCCAAACTTGGGTATCATTCTTTTCACTTTAATGAATAATTTTTGAGTGAGTTCTACGTCATATTTGTGTACTTCCTCCATTTCCCAACAGTAATTGTTACAGTAAAGTAAAACACTATGTGAGGGATCAGTGTTGTGGTAACAGTTTTGGATAATAATTAGTCAAATGGCTCTTGCAAGGGTATGATAATTATTTTTGAGAAAGTACTTAGTTAAAAAATCTTTTGTGCTTAAATATTTACTGAAATTTGTGAATATTTTAAATTATATGTCTGTAGAGCATTTTTATTTTATTTTAAAAGCACCGGATTTAAAATAGTTTTTAGAATTATTTGTTGTTGGTTGTACCAAATACTTAATTGATTATCTATGTTGGGTACTGTTAGAGATGTTAGTTTTCTAACAGAAACAAAAAAATACATATCAACTTTTTTATTTAATAGAACCAATATATGTTTTGTCTTTCTTTACAATGTAATTGCTCATTTAGCTTTTCAGAGTTGGGTAGGACCCATGCTACCCTCTACCAACTAAAAGGAATTTTAAAAAAATGTTTTGACAGTACCCCCAATCTACAGAAAATAAATTATTGTAGAACGTATATCTCTCTATCATAAATTATGTAAATCTATTTTGGCAATAGAAACAATATGTGGTGACATGGCCGCGGCCTAAATGTCCTTATGCTAAGCGGGGTTTCGCGTCAATACATGTACTGAGATTAATTTGTGGGCGCCACCGTGCAAGGGGCACAGACCCGGGAGAGACTCTTTTTCAGGGCCGTGACGTCGCCCATGTGAGGCGTGATTTAAACCACCAAAGCAAATCCTAGTACTTGCCACTGGTCCGCTCTCAGCGTCGGGTACGCTCTTCACCTAGAAGTGGGCTCTTACAGCGTCCCACATGCCGTCACACTCAGGATGTTGAAATAAACAAATACAAATAAAATTGTATGCCCTGGTTTATTAGTTGCTACTTCGCCTACACCTTTGATTATATCACACAACGCCTGCGGCACGAATCGGTTCACGTGGTGCGACCTGACCACGTGGTCACACTCTACAATTAGGTTATTAGCATAAAAAGGACCATAGTGGTTACTCATACAATTATTTAAACAGTCCCCCCAACCGAGAGAAGCCCTGAGGAATTACGAACGAAATATTTAAGATGATTAAGATTTAACAGAATTACTTAGCAGTGCAGGCAAGCAGTGAGGTCCCCGGGGTGCTGATGCGTCTGCTCTCAGTCGGTGCTGGCGAAGGACTGGGGCTAGCTCAGGGCTCTGCTAGCCTAACATGGCGTCTTCGCACCGAACAAACTACCGTTATACCTATTTACGATTATGTGCCACAGGAAGCTACAGGTAAAACGTGAAACACACTTAATAATTAGATTACACCTAATGCATGATAAAAAACTATTAACTAAAATTACAACAATTTATTATTAAAGATAACCAGTCCGGCTTCGGCGGACTTCGTTTCGCCTCGTGCATGTTCGGTACGTCTTATCGTTGTTTATGCCTTAACTAAATATTAATTACTTAAAGTACATTAAAGACTCCCGGCCGATCTGTCGTCACACGCCACTTGGGGGGAAAAATAAGCAAAAGAGAATTACAATGTGTGTCTCTAGTTAAAGGGGTGTGGTGCACTGCTGCTACAGCGCCCTCTTGACGTCCGTGGCGCGCTATTCAAACACAACCACCCGACCACGTACTCAAGACGGAGCGGCTGCCAGTACGGGAAGAGGGACGGGGGGTGAGGGGAAAGGTGGCGGAGACTGACCAGGCTTCTGGGGCGCAGGCCCGGTTCACGTCAATGGCAGTGGCGTAGCCAGGATTTGTGTATGGGGGTTGTTAAGAAGCATGCCGCCCCCCCCCCCCCTCCCCGCCATATTAAAGCAGGGGGTGGGGGGTCCTCCCCTGGGAAAATTTGGATTTTAAGGTGTAAAATAGTGCTATTTTAGCAGTTTTCGGTACTTAAATTTAAATATTGTAATGGTAAAAATTTTATTAATTTTAATATGAAATTTGTTTGAGTGATGAATAAGAAATTAATTAAAGATTTGGTGCTAAGGGGGGGGGGGGAGGGGGGTTTGAACCCCTAACCCCCCCCCCCCCCCCCCCGCCTGGCTACGCCCCTGGTCAGTGGTTACATTTTTGTAGAAAGCTTTCCTCCTTGCATTTCTGGGTAAGAAGAAGTATTGTAAGATGTTCTCCTGCCCAGATGAGGTGTGGGATAGTGGGTCGTGGCGTCGGCAGGTGTGCAAGCACGGGGCGTGGGTGGAGAACAAAGGCCCGACGCTGACGCTCCACTACCGCGCGGTGCCCGAGGCGGAGCGGCCGGGCCTCGTGGCCGAGGCGGAGCGGGTGGTCCGGGAGACGGGGCTGACGGTGGGCACCGCCCACTGCGCCCTGGAGGTGAAGACGCCCTTCATCTGGAACAAGGGCCACGCCAGCCTGCTCGTGATGAGCTCCGAGTTCGGGGAGGCGTGGCAGGGCCAGGTACCCGTCATCTTCGTTGGGGACGACACCACGGACGAGGATGCGTTTGAGGTATCGTGCTACTGCCAAGTTACTTCAGATGCCTGTAGATGGGTTCACTTGACACAATTTGTTTGTTGGCTTGTCTCTCATAAATTTTTTAGCTGTGCTTTTATTTCCTTCTCCTTTTCTGTTCCACATCTACGCTCAACACACCAGTCCTGACTGTTGTGAAAACTATTAAGTATTACGCTATCAATTTTATGCTAATTTTATGGAAGGATTGCAATTGGAATTCAAACTCCTCCTAAGTCATTAGTGAACTCGCTAATTTATTACAGGTGGTATTCATGTCGAAAATCTGAAAATTTTGCTGGTTCGATTCTAGATACTGTATGTTAATGAAACCAAGACAAGTTTGATTTAACTGTACAGAATTGTAAGTTTGGCATGCTATTTAAACAGAAGCATCTGCGATACACGTCGCGCTGCATATCGCTGCGTAGCATATCGGGCTCAAGAGGTTGTAGCCCTGGATGATGTCTATACTAGTTTGAAATACCTGTGAGTGTACATGGTGTGTATCAGTTGGTGTACGTGATTTTTCCATTAGTTACATATTAGTAGTTCAGTCAAAACTCATTAATTGAAACTTTTATTTATTTATTTTTTAAATTTTATTTATTAAATTTGTGGCATGCCCACCAACAGTTTTGCAACTTTTGAGGTGGGCACGAACATCACAAACACAAATAAACAAAGAAAGCAGTCCTTGCCCGTGTCAAGGCACCGCAAGCATGTCTGCGCCACGCCAGGTGGGCTCCGCCCGTAAGGAGAACAATCCGTGCGGGTAGCCACCACTCGCAAGTAGATGCGACATAACCCGCCAGCACCGCACACATGAAGGCGCCACAACACAACGAAAGACAGAAGAATACAAACACATAAACAAGGATGTTAGAACTCACATTCTGAATGAGACAATAAGAACAAAATACAAATACCAAATTACAAACAGATAAGGAAAACATAGCTCTGCTCCCAATTAATTTTACTTGGTGTTGTGTCTATTATAGTTTGTAACGAGTCTATAAATAAGATCATTCTTGTTTTAAATAGTACATAAACTAGAAAAGAGGCGAGAATTCAATTGGGGGATTCTCAATCCAGTGTTCTCAAGAATATAGCTACATTTATTTTATAGTTATAAATATTATGAACAAATTATAGTCCAAATAGGCTCTACGGTCTGCTAGAGGAATAAGATTGGGATGTGGAAAACCTCTATGAATTATTAGTTGAGAGAATTTGTTTTGTAAATTTTCTAGTTTCTCAATATCAGTCGACCCAATGTCATTCCAGATAGTTGAACAGTATTCTAATATAGATTGAATTAATGCCAAGTAATGAGAAAGAATTGAATCGGAATTGGTAGCACTGCACTCTGGCCACGTCAAAGTCACTCTGTAGTGGAATGATTACCTGCAGAGCTGCCGTAAATTGTTGCTACTTTCCACGGCGGGTTTTCCGAGAACAGTGCTTCATAATTGTTGCAATCTCAATCACCGTCGCAGTTGAACTAATTTTTTTTTCCTTCTAATGTTTTTTTTTACGACTTTTTTCGTGGTTCCGCGTGGCAGGCGCTGAAGGACTTCGGGCAGACGTTCCGGGTGGTCCGGGCGGACGGCGTGTCGACAGCGGCTAAGCACCGCCTCTCCGGCACGGACGGCGTGCTGGCGCTGCTCAAGTGGCTGGACGGCTTCCTCTCTCAGCGCTCGGCAAGAAGCTGAGTCCAGCGCTGCACGCCCTGTCTCGTGGCATCGGTGTTCCTGTCTGTGCCGAGCTCAGTCGAGGCAGCTATGGGAGCTGCCTGCTGCGCTCTTATCTATGGTTACCATGAATATATCTCTGCTTCGTACGTCTTTGCTGTGAACATTCCAGCAGGTTTAGATTGCTTGTATTGTATACGCTTTGTACGGCCATAAAAAAAATTTGCTCATTTTCAGAGTTAAGTTTCCATACAATAACTTAAATTCAGGTACTCACGGAGGTTTTGTAAACTACAGAATCTACTTAGGAAGGTTGGACTTAACTGTAAGCTGTAAGTTCGGTCCGTCTTTCTCTTCACGCTTTCTTGCAGCGCAAAGTAATTTCTGAGTTCTTGTTGAAAATGAGTTTTTATTTGTAGAATAGTTTGGGTTTTGTTACTCTCTAGTCAAGCTTTGTGGCAATATGTTATTTTTATTTATGAATATGTAGGTACTTTAAAATATATGAGTGTTGAGCTGAAGTACTGTTTCTGTTTATGTTTGTAGAGTTGCAAATAATGTATAAATTGTGTTTTGTCATGAAAATCCAGACAAATAGCTAAAACTACTTGACTCGTAAGTCTACTTCATTGTACTCAACAGGACAACACTTTAGGATCTTTTTCTTGTAGCTCAATATATATTTGACATATTCTGTGAGCTCAAAATCCTGTAACATTATTTGGAAACACTTCACAGCATAATCTCATATGTATTTACTTTATCACACTTTTCTTAAAGTATGGTAATTTTAATATATTACATGTAATTAAATAATTAACATTCCCAATTTGTTTGAAAAATCACAATTAAAAAAACTGTTATTGCTAATTTCCAAACAAAATACAAAATAAATTACAGAAAAGAATAAGTATAGATGATGTTCAAAATGAGCTATTAAAAAAAATCTCTTTAATATTACAGAGACTGGTTTGTTTAAATATTTCTGAGTATGTTACATTTTTTGTACTATTTCTGAATGGATTCAAAATATACTGGTTCTCAAAAGACTCCCTGGTCTAGATAGATCAACATACAGCTGTACAGAAGCTTTCTTCTCTCAGTTCAACACCCACATATGTATTTGTATGTGACCCTGAAATTTGTTGACTGTGATTGATCGCAGATTAAATTTTAATGGGGAATTGTAGTTGCTTAAATTAAAATTAAATTGCAGCTAGTTGGGATCATGGGAATGCAATAAATTTGCGTCATTTGTTCAACTGCTGGTCCTGATGGTTTCAGTTATGTGGTTTCTGATTGCTTTAACTTGCAATCTTGTCCCATTGCACAAGTTTAGAGGGTGTAGGTTATGCATAAAAATAATTTTAATTCCAACTAGTATTTTTAGGCAGTGAGATGGAAGGCTTGATAGGTTCAGGAAATTGAACAGTTCTTCAAAGTTCGTTATAAAAACACAATATGTTACTTAGTGACTAGATATTAAATTCCATTCACAATGATAACTCCCTGTGATACTGGCCACAATAGTGATTGCAATAGTGTTTTAAAGTTTCAATAAAAAAAATTTTAATTTTTGCCTATATTTTTTAACTGCTATATCTGTAACTTTTTACTCAGCATAAGCTTTGCTGAACTCTGGTTTTAATTACAAATATTGTTAATTTCATGGAACTATAACATTTTTAAATATCTAAAATGAAACACCGCCTATGTTCATTTTCTAGGTAACGAAATAATATATGCACGATTTATATCTACTTTTCCATATCTTTTTGGTGTAACTTTATTTCTTCCTTATTAAAATGTGTTCAAGAAATATTTGTTACCTGTTATTTTTAAGTATTATATTATTAATTTTGTAATAAATTTTTAAAATAAAACATCCATCTGGAATGCTTATTGTAGCTTTATAATAGTGAAAGTTTTATGAAATCAGTAGTCTCAAAATATTAGTATAGATACACACGTACACATGCACTGTTGGGTTGTTTGATGTCAATTTCATTTTCTCAATGTGCCATAAAAAATTTTAACTGCCAACCACCTAACAAGTCACACTTTAAACTAAATTATTAAAAAATGGCAACAACTTTTATTAAATATTATCTGTTTAGTAACTTTAAACTATTTCCATTCTTAATTATATTTGCTACCTGCCAGTGGATGTGGCAGTCAAATGCCAAGACTTCCATATAACAATTTTTGGGAGACTTCTTAAATAAATTAATTTAATTTTTTTTTTGTGTCTCAGTTTTCCTTTAGGGGTTATTTTTAATACATAAAACCTTTTTGTGCTTTTATTTCCATTCCATGAATAACATTGTAATTAGGAGACACAAGGCTTTCTCCAAATTTATTGATATTTTCTTTATTCTCGAAAAAAAATTTGGTTCTTAATACAAATTGAAAAAAGAACTTTTTGCAAATACGTAGTTATATTTTAAAGAGCAGGGAGGCTGGAAAAAAACAATTAAATATTTTTTCGCATAAAGACATTTAATGAGATCATGTAAATTAAATTTATTGGAGACAATTAATTGAAAAACATATAATCATTGACATAGTTGATTTCCTTTGTATATCCTTGGACAGCCTAACAATTGGAAGCTATGTTGAACAGGTTTGAATGTGCAATTTGTTTCAAAGTTAATACAGATCATTGCTTCAAAAAAACTGCTAAAAATGTGGATGGACAAGATTACTTGTATTTTCTCAAGGCAAAATAATAAAAAAAAGACATCACTATATGGAAAAAATTAGTTTTCTAGTATGGTGTTGGTTGTATGGACAGTATGATAATAACAGTATGAGGTGTTTTGGTGAAGAGCATTTGATGTAAATCTAAAACTTCAGAAAAATGTTTGATGTATAATATTGTTAATGTAATAAATTCCTGTTGTGTTATGAGAAATATTAAGTTTTTTAGCCTGATATCCAAGTTTATTATTATTATTATTAAAGCTAAGTTCCTTATTAGAAAACCAAAATGGGACAGCACCATTCTTATCAGACTTTGGTCTTCAATAAGCCATCTCCAAGTTGTTAAATCCAGAAGAAGAAAAAATAGCTGAAGACTGGTGCATCGCAATACGATGCACTATCGTAAAACCTGCTTTAGTTATAAAATACATCCTTGAGAGGGGGGAGGGCATTTCCAGGAAACTCTTTGTGCCCAATCCACTTAGTAATGGTAAAATTATTTGACTCTTAATTCCGGAGATTCTGAATTCCAAAACCCATTTTTTCACATATTTTCTAGTATCAAGTTGTCTCTCTGTTTACTAGGAGCAAGGCCCAAATGATTAACCTTCCGATTGTGAGTAGGGCGTGCCAACCCTCTGGATGTGAACATGCTCATTACCTGATAAGGGGTACAGGCTGTGACTGATCCTGAAAAACTAATATTTCTCCCAATTTATTTCAAGAAAGCATCATTTTATCCCTTGCAAGTTGGAGTCTGCCCCTCAAGGTCATCTGCTTCCACAGTCTCTCCTGTATCAGCCACTGCTGGCCCGGTGCAATGACGTTCTGGTTGGAAGACTTCCTGAAGTCTGTGTTTTGTAACTTGTCCCAGATTTGACGTTTTTCAAAAGTAGTAATTTTTGCAGGGCCCTGGGCTATTTACTTTTAAGGAGGCCCTCCCCCAGAAAATTTGAAAATTTACCTTCAAACAACATAATTAACCGAACTTGTAACTTAAATTTTGACGATGGTTTTACCAATTTAAGATATTTTGATGTTATTTACAGATAAATGACCCTCGGGTCAGTTTTATAAAGCTCACTATAAAATTTCTGTTAGAATTGTGTCATCAGTGAAAATAAAATGTTTTATTATTATTTTTTCTAATGCGAAAGCATGGATTGGCCAACACAAAGTTACAAGGTAATGTAAATTTAATTAGGCAGGTATTCGTGTTTTGTTAGTGACAATTTTTAACAAAACACTAGACAAACGAATAAAAAATTAATAACACAAGCACGAGACCTTGCCTGGCTTGCCCTGCCCAAGGTTTTTTTTTTTTTTTTTTCAAATACTTATAAGAATGACAGTGGCTGAAGGATACTAGAGACCATTACGAGCAGAAGTGACTTTAGACTTTGCAGAGCCCTAATATTTTGGAGAAGGGCCTTACCGAGGAACCTGGGGGGAAGAATTTGCAAAACAAAAATTTAAAAAAAAAAAAAATTTTAACCCAACCTGTAACTTTTAATGATGATTTTGCTGATTTATTTAAATAATGCATCTGTAAGAAAAAGGCCTGTGGCGGTTGGTTGCACGGCCTTGAAACCTTCCGAGAGATTGCAAGAACTGTCAAAAACTCGAAGACAAGTTGCTTGACATGGACTGTACCAACCCCCAGGGGCGAAGCCAGGGGGGGGTTTTAGGGGTTCAACCTCCCCCCCCCCCTTAGCACCAAATCTTTAATTAAATTCTTATTCATCACTCAAGCAAATTTCATATTAAAATTAATAAAAATTTTACCATTACAATATTTAAATTTAAGTACCGAAAACTGCTAAAATAGCACTATTTTACACCTTAAAATACAAAATTTCCCGGGGGAGAACCCACGGACCCCCCTCTTTAATACGTGGGGGGGGGGGCATGCTTCTTAACACCCCCCCCCCCCATACACAAATCCTGGCTACGCCACTGCCAACCCCAGCCTCTTTCCTGCAGTGTGTCTTCATTTCCCGCTACTCGGTCGTGTCCCGCAGGAAACCGCAGGGATCGCTAATTGCCGGTTGTTGCCGGAGAGGAATGCCCTCGGCGCAGGTGAGACTGCCGCGTCTGGTCGTGTCCCCCCCCCCCCCCCCCCGTGCTACTTCCCGGAACAACCAGGAGGTTTTCCTGGGGCGGGCTGGAGTAGTCACGTAGCCACCAGGGGGACGGGGAGAGCCCCCCCCTCCCCTTTGCGAGGTCTCCGTGCCACGTGTCCACGAACCAGTGGCGGATCCAAGGGGGGGCACCAGGGGCAAGTACCCCCCCCCCCCCCCAACCGAAAAAACCAATTGTCTGCTACATTAACATCGCCGACAATAATGATTGTTTCTGAAACCAATAAAATAATTTAATGTAACTAATGAATTTCTTGTAGAATCATAAAAATCTGGTGGTTGGATGTTATGTGTAGTGTGGGCAGATTAAATACAAATTTAGTAATTGTAAGACTTTTTTTTTCTCTGGCTACTCAGGGGCGTAGGAATCGGGGGGGACAGGGGGGACGTGTCCCCCTGAACTTTTTGGGTGGAGGGGACTGTCCCCCCCAACTTTCTAGACCGTGATATTTTTATTTTATAATATTATTCTGCCCAACTTTATTTGTAATTTCTTCACTCATCAAATTTTATCTTAAGGAAACAATAATAATTTTAACATCGCTGTATCCAATGGTTAGATACAAAAACTGCTTAAAAAGTGCTATTTTGCACTTTTAAAATCAAAATGACCCCCCGCCTTAGTAAGAGGGGAATGGGTTTACATGACATCAAAATCATTATTTGTCCCCCCCAACTTTATGAACAGCTACGCCAATGGGCTACTCTGAAATCCTAGAGTGCTTCCCCCCCCCCCCCCCTCCGATGTGAACCTCTGGATCCGCCACTGCCACGAACACACGGTGAATACATCGGCCAAGCCGAGAAGCTGAAACTAGCATAGTACAGGGACGTAACTATGAGGGGTCAAACCCGGGCTCCGCATTTGAGGGGGGGGGGGGGGGGGGGGAAAGTGGTGCTAAACCGGCCAACCGCAGGAAAAGTGGTTCCATTCCCTCCCCGAAATTAAATTCTGTGCGTATGCTCCTGATAACGGAGCTGAATGGATACGTAAATCTTGGACCAAGATATCTACATTGGCACACTTACGGGACACTGAAGTTTACGAATGAGTTCGACAAAGCCCATCTTTTCTTTCGTTTACGTTACTCCGTGCAACTAATAGAATCAGCTCAGTATTTGGCCGCAGGCGTTAGCCATTTTTGTTTATGTTCTAGATACCTTTAACTAGGGACCGGAAAAATTCGCGGGTTCAATGACCTCTAGGATGAACTCCATAGTTCTTCGTACACTCGGTCAAATGTCACCCACTCATTGGCTGCTGTCTTGTGAGACGTCCCATCGTAGCAGCCTGTGATTCGATAAAGCTTTGGTAAGGTGTTTCTCATTGGCCCAGAGTCATCCAGGTGAGTTGTGTGCCAATAGCAGAGGCGGCACTGAGGTATAACTATTTGTATTTTAGCCTATTGCGAAATGAATTCGCGAATTTTTCCTGTCTCTACCTTTAACACTTTTTTGCTAGTACAAGAACATCTGTAGGCCTATTCGGCCAGTGTTTTATCATTACCTTGTGAGTTTGACTTTATTGTATAAGTTAACACAGATGCAGATAACTTTGTTATGATTGTGTCGGTCAGAAAAAAAGGTCAAATTCACTTTGGTTATTTGTTTGTTACCATGCACTGTGGTATCGGCATACAGATAGTGAAAGTTATATTTATATATCTTGCGTTCCCGTTACCCGTTTCCGTTTTTACGATTTTCCGCGTCATTATAAAACGGGCTCTCTGATGCGGCACGTCATCCTTGTGGAGTTGCATACGAAGCTCACAGCTTGGCCAGAAGGTACAAGGTCAACCGAGGTGAGCTCACGTTGCGAGAAAAAAGTATGCGTAACGAATCTGCGTGGCAAAACACCACAAAATTTCGGAAATTAAAAAAAAAATGATTCTCTTTCAATTTGTAGTGTTTCCGAGCCATTCGTGGTCCTCGACCAACCACTTCCCCGCCCCCTGCCATTCTTTTTCCCCTCAAGGGAGAGATCGTTCCCCCCGATTTTTTTAAAGTCGAGACAATTAAAGTACGTTAACTTTTACGTACTTCCGGGGCCTTTGGGTTCTATCGAACCTCCTGGTTTTGGGGGGGGGGGGGAATTATGGTCAAATTGCACCCGAAATTTTCGGGGCTTTGAAAATGATTTTCTAGTGCATTTCGAGGGAATTTTAAAAAAAAATTCAAAATAAACTAAAAAGTAAAATTATTGAAAAATTTATAAAAAAAAATATAAATCAAAATGAACTAAATATAAAATTATCATTTAAAATACTGAAAAAGCACTCTTTAATTGTGTTATGATCTAAAGAGTAAAAAATAAACTTTAAATTTAAGTAATTTTTTCATCAGCGACAGAGGGAACTAAAACTATGTATGAAAAATTTTTTTAATAAGCTTAAAATAAGAATCAAGTAATAAACAAAATAATTATTTTCAATTAAAAAAAGCATGGGTTGCTCGCTTCTTTCATTTTCATAATTACCCCCTCCTAACGAATAGAAAAGAAGTGGTAAAAAATTTAAAACAACTGATATCACGCACTCCACGCTTTTTTTGATTGATACTAATTGTTTTGTTTTCTACTTGATTCTTATTTTAAGCTTATTAAAAAAAAATTACTGTACAGAGTTAGAGTTCATTCTGTCGCTCTTGAACAAATTACTTAAATTTAAAGTTTCCACTGCGAAAGAGTTATCAGTTTATAGAAATTTAGATTTAAGTAAATTGTTCACGTAAATTCATAACTGGCCAAAAAAAATCCTGATTATTAGCATTAGCTAATAAATTAAACATACTGTATTTGCTATCAATATTCCCCACTGGTTTCACCACAAAAACTTTGCATGCCTTAGGATATTCATATTATACAATTTTAAAAAATCTGGTCATCGTTCCGAATCCTACAGATTTGCGCCCCTGCACCCGCCCCTTGAACAAAAAAAAATTTATGTTTCTGGCTTGAGGCCGTCTGTGAAAACGATGGAGCGCACAACATTTCGGCACACTTACAACAACGGCAGTTTTAATTATTTATTTTCACAACGAACTACGTACAATAAATCGACAGCTTATTTTTTACGAATACTGGCTTAAAGACCGCCGAACAGGCAGCACCGCAGAAATTACTTCCAGTGTTGCTCTCACGGGGGCGACGGAAGACTACCACACTGGAAAACTACCATAATGACAGTATTCCGCCTGGCCTCTTCGAAAAAGGCGGAAAAGTACCAAAATTTTAAAGGACGAGGCGGAATTCTGCCATATTTTCTTATACACTCCATGGAAAGAGTGCAGCAGAATTGCTCTCGAAGTAGTGTGAAGAATACATAGCTAGGTAGCGCTGTTAACCCCCTAGTTGTTTCTTGGGTTAACTTAAAAGGTTACAGATAGCGCTTTTGACGGTGACTTTCTGTAGATCCAGTCATAAATCAAATCAACAGATCGCGCACTAATAGAAACAAATGTTTCCAAAAATGGGTTATAGGAAGCAGCACTGTATACTGATAACCACGATCTGTAAAAATAAAAATATGATAATTTTTCATTATGGCACATTTCCTCCAGTTTTGACGGGGGTTGACGGAAGACTGCCATACTGGAAGACTGCCATACTGGAAGACTACCATAATGGAAGACTGCCATACTGGAAGACTACCATAGTCTAATCGAAGAGTTCCACCCGGGGGACGGGGACGGAAATGTGCCATAATGTAATACTATCATAAGTTAAAACGCGACCATGCAGTCCTAATACTCGAACGACATGATTAAATTATGTATATTATCTAAGAAATAATTTGTATAAATAAGTAGCATACAAAGTCTTGTGATTCTAATTAATGTTTTAACTCCAGGTCACTAGTTGAAATGAAATGCTATAATTACTATCAATATTTTATATAATTTACGGGTTTTTTTGTTTTATAGTTTCCGTTTTTTTGTTTTATAGTTTCCATTTTTGTTGTATAGTTTCCGTTTTTGTTGTATAGTTTCCGTTTTTGCTGTATAGTTTCCATTTTTGCTATATGGTTTCAGTTTTTGTTGTATAGTTTTGTTTGATGTGTATGTATTTTTCTTTTCTTGAGAATTTTGTTTTTGTAGCATCCGAGCTTATTTCAATAAATATGATTATACCTACATACTGATTATTATTTTTAATATAGAACCTTTATTCCTCAAGTTATTCATATTAAAAAGAGTGAAATTATATGCAAACATTAAAATATCTGCTTCCATGCAGCTTTAAAACACGAGTACGGTACGCAAACACGGACTTGTGAGAATTCTGAAAAATATCTGGTTCTGAATGGAGTAAATAAATTAAATTTACTAATTGTTTTTGATTATTATTCATACAACCATCACATCCACAACGATGAGATGTTTAATTTGATATATGATAACATATATCTTGTTATATAAAAGTTTAAGGAAATTGTTGTGGACTTTGTGGATTTTTAGTCTATAAGGTTCATAACAACGGTAGAGAATTGAAACACGACCTTAGGACATACACTAACATACTTTAGAAACCTACGCCCGATGACGACATCCATCAGATGAAATCAAGATGGCTGCCTCCGGCAACCGGCAGGTGCTGGAGATGTTATAGCATCATAATGAGCAATACATAGGAGTGGGGTGCTCGATTATGAGATGATAGAGAAAATTTATATAAATTTTATTAAATATTTTTTTCTAATATTTTTTTAATTTTTTCCCTATTTTCTAAGTTAATAATTATGATTTTACAAGATGACGGACATAACGAAATGTGAAACAAATAGGAGTGGGGTGTTCGATTATAAGGTGATGGTGAAATTTAATAGATAATAATTTTATTATATATTTTTTTTATTTATTATACCATAAATAAAAATGGTGGAATGTTCTAGAAAAACAAAATGGCAGAATGTTCTAGAAAAACAAAATGGCCGCCGGGGTCAAAGGTCAAGGTCAAATCAAAGATGGCCGCCAGAAGTGACGTAATCCAAAATGGCCGCCTCAAATCCCTGAATACCCCTCCGACCTCCTGTGTCCCAGAACCTACTATACTTACCTACTTTTAATATCTTCGAGTAATACTGGATGCCAAGTTTTTATTTTTCACCAACATGATGCACTTGAAGATCTTAGGTCTTATTAAATTTATAACTTTCTCTGCATCAATACCTGATTGTATACTTTGCTCTTCAAATTGATTAGCTATGAAGTAGAATATTGTGTCGTAATTTGTAATTAATTCTATTAGCAATAATACGTAATTTTCGTCCTTCTATCAGGGTAAACTTGTCCAATTAAAAAATTGGGGTGTGGCTGTGTCGTGGACACGGCCGTATGTTGTACGTGAACACGTGTACGTAACAGGTAATATTTCTATAAAACATATTAAATACGCCATTTTATGTATGTTATAATCTTCTTTTTTTTAAATTTTAACACCGTATATTTTCACTGTAACTATTTTACACTAATGTTTTATATATGAAATCGATAGATTTTGAAGAGAGCTGTCGATTGAAACTCAAACGAACGTCGTAGCTTCTCCGAGCCAAAAGTTATAATAAATTAAAATCTCGAAACGTAGCAAAATGACCTCAAAATGGCGGCGCTTCCCCCTCCACCGGGCGCGCGATACGTCACAGTCCTCACTTAGCGTAACGAATTCTTTGATCCTTTAGCTTTCCAGCGGTGTGATTAAATTTTGGATGGAGATGATAGATATGTAACTGCAACACCAAGCTATCCAGCGGTGTAATTAAATTTTGGATGGAGATGGTAGATGTGTAGCTGCAACCAACACCAAACTGTATATCCCTGTTTTGGTTAACATTCGTTTTTTTTTTTTTTTTTTTTTTTTTTTCATTGCCTCCCACTATGGAAGCAATTTCAAAGACGTATTCACGGGTCTTCTCCCACTTCACGCCCGGATCTAGCAGTCGGACCGCTGCGGTGTGGTCTGGGTGGGCATATGGCGATGGTCGCTTCCCCGGAGAGAGAGAGAGAGAGAGAGAGAGAGAGAGAGAGAGAGAGAGAGAGAGAGAGAGAGAGAGAGCCGCCACGGAAACTGCTCGGGGCCGAGGGGTTGTCGCAGAATTACTGCGAACCCAAACCCGCCGCTTCCTCCTGCGGGAGTTCCTGGAGAGTGCAGTGGGGCTGGGACGGGACCCAGTGGCGTAGCGTGGGTGGGGCGGAGGGGGCGGGTCACCGGTGAAGCGGGTTGAGATCTGATCTATGATTCATTCATTACATGTGTCAGACACTCTATAATGTTCCATTTTTATCTAAAATTTTGCGCACCAACTATTTTTTAATATTTATTTAAAAGAAAAACTGCGAAATCACTAATTTTAATTAAGCACCTATAGAATGGGGGCGGCAAAATGGGTCTCCCGCCCCAGGCGCCGAGATGGCACGCTGCGCCACTGCCGGGACCCCCCCCCCCCCTCCCTCTGGCGGGTAAACCCTAGCGCACGGCTGCCTCCGGGCTTAAAGGTGATTCCAGATGGGCAAAGTCACTCGGGGAAACCCGACCAGGCACTGTCTGTATGATGCAATATACTTGGCTGGGGCATCTGATGCTGGGGTCCTCAGGAAAACACTGTTAACGCTTGCTAGCAGGAAGGGTCAATGTATAGGAGGTGAGGTTATGGCACTCGGACATGGCTGAGAAAACCTTAAGATACCGTATAAATAGGGCCATGCATATTTCGCGAAAATATTCTGAGACTAGCTGAAAGTTAAAACACTGTAGCATCGTCTGTGTTTCATGATTGGGTGCAATTCTTTCAGGCGCAGGTCGATTGTTAAAACACCAATCACAGTGATTCAGTGCGGAAGCAAACACGTCCTGAGCGGCTCGGTCAAAAAGGGCAACGACTTCTCTCGCAGACGGCCGCCAATCACAGGGAAGAAAATATCTGGTGCGCGTATACCTTGTTGCAGTCTAATAGGCGTTCAGATTTATTCGCGAAAACTACCTGCCCCTACGTATAAATCAAGGCGTAAGCAGAACTTCATTTAAGGTGAGGGGGGTGGTGGAAAGAGATAGATCCTATTTGTATTACTTTTTAATCTCTCTAGTTGTATTTACTTTTTTTTTTTGACGTGATAACGTCTTATAAATCGATGAACGCCGGCTGCACGCACGAAAAATTGTCACGTTCCGCCTGAGCAGAACGTGCAAGAACCGGCCAACCACCGTGCGAGAAAATCTTCTATAATATCAAACAGGTTAAAGCGGGCTTTTTAACTAGTTATTCGTGATTATATTTAAACAAATCGTTTAAATTAAATTTTGAAAAAAACTAAATAATATTTGAAAATTAAAAAGTATGCAATTTTTCATCAATGTTTTCTTATGACGTTATCACGTAAAATTATCGTCCTTTCACCGACTTTACAGACAACCCATTTTTTTTGTTCTGAGAGGGTTATGGGGGACAGGGGCAATCGCCCCCATCGCTCCTTCCACAAGAACGCCCCTGGAGCCATGCGGGCCAAGTGCTGCGAGGTTCCAGACCTGCTTCCAAAGAGGACACACGCGCCGGGCTACGTATTCCCTGGGAGTCACACTTCTCACGAAATTACTCGAACTTCATCACATTGCACTGGCCTGTTGTAAGCCTTATTAAGGCCGGTCCACACGCAACGTTTTGTACACAGTTTTGACTACGCAGGCAAAACTGTGCAAACAAAAGGTTGTAGTTTAGCCGTGTCCACACAGCACAGTTCGCAGCCAAGTTTTATCCTATCAGTTGCGAGAATTCCTTACTTTGGCCAATTCTTTCCGGTATACCGACCTCAAAGAATTAATGTTTTTTTTTTTGGTGATTTTATCTCTGTTAGCCGCGATGTCAACCTCTTTGTATTTTTGCACAAGTGCTGCATACGCTTGACTTTTTTTTGTCCCTATCGCTATATTCTTTTGATTTGACCCGCCACAAACACGGAAAGGACTTGTACAGACCAAGGAACTCTGTTAGAAATTCAAGTGAACACTGTCGCAAATCGGTCATCGTTGAACAGATTACACTGTTTTGAGCACAAATACCGAGGGAGAACTGAGCCCCGTGTACGGAGAAGACGGAGGAAGTGTCCACACGCTATAAGTCTGTGCAGGTCGACTAAACTGCACAGACATAAATGCTCTTGGCCACAGTTTTCCTTCTCCGTGTTCCGTCTCCGCGCAGTTCACAAGTTTGAAGAATTTTTGATAGTACCTCACTTACAAACTCAACTATTTTCTACCCAAAAAATATGTGACTTCATGACATATCGTAGATCTTCATGTTGTATGCCACTAGAAAGAACGTCAAATGGTTGTCAAGTTTATGGTTTAAAGTGAATTTATGCCCACAAGTGGACCTAGTGTCTCATGCCTCCGAAGTACATAGATAATAATATGTTTTTTATAGTTATCTTATTTTATTTTTTATTTCGGAAGGGGCAGTTGCTGCCATCTCAACCCCCTCCCTCGGATACGCCCTTGCAGGTGGAAGTAGGCTACACTGCAGCATAAAGAAGAGCAGACCAGACGTAGGTAGGCAGGAATTGAATGACAGCCACCAAGATGTGGCGTGCTGATTTCCACTCGTACACGGAAGGGTTTGGTGTAGTTACGCTAGCTTGTTCGCCGTACTGAGAGGCACGCGACGCGAAGGTAATTTACATACAGAAGGGGTTTCGGATGCATTATGCATGAGGACACTGACAATGGCTGTAACGTCATGTGGCCGCCACACGCGCCTCATGATACCCCGCGTCGTGAAGTATCGATCGCAGTGGGGGCGAGATGCGCGCTACAACTGGTCGACGTTTTGGAACAGGTCTGCTGGATTTCACACTTAATGAGTTCACGCTAGGGAGTATTGGGGTAACAACGGAAACTTGGGGGGGGGGGGGGGAATTTTTCGGAACTCAACCTCTTACATGGGGGAGAATAGAATGTTGCCATAAAATAACTAACAAAAACAACCGTAAAACATTTATTAAAAAAAAATGTTAAACAATAGTCTGGGTAACCGCTACGAGGCAAAAAAAGTATGAAAAAAAAGTTACTCTACTTCTTTCAGAACTTCGAGTGAGCTATTTTATCTCAAAACTTCGTACGATATTTTAAAGTTTTGGTTATCTGAAGCCCCTGTGGTGTGAGAGCAGCTCGGATGGAACAACAGGGAGTCCAGAACAGTTGGCACTGCTGGCTGCCACTGGGCTGCCGTCACCACCACCAAGGGCCCAAGGGTCGGACACCCGAATTCGGCGTCGAACCCCGGAGCCCGTCGAGAGGACCTGGACACAGCCTCCTCTTTTCACCCATAAACCTTCAGTTTTCTGAGGGGACGATTACTGAAGCAGACTATAGCTGACAAGTTATCTTTGAAAGATTTTGTGCAATGGGAGTGCATGACTTGATGTAAGCTTTTGGACATAACGCCATTGCTAAGCACATGTATGTCTGTAGAAGAAAACTACAAAAAAAAAACAACAAAAAAAAAGAAGACAAAATCACAAATTAAGCAACAAATTGCTGTTGTCAACAGGATATAAACACCACATAATATTCCATAACAGGAATATGGCCAACAAAAAAAAATGGTCTAACAAAACAAAAAAAACCCACAAATGATGACAGCACAAAAATATTGAACCCAAAAAAATTCAGCACAACAGTTGAAACGAGACAAAAACACGACAAAACTAAAAGACGAAACAAACACAATAGTTTTCCAAAACAGAAGAGAACTAAAAAAAAAAAACCACAAATGATGACAGCACAAAAATATTGAACAAAAAAAAACTGACAAGTTTTATTTCAATCTATTGATTTCCAATGTGGCAATATGAGTCAACTTTCAAGTGAGACGTTTGGTAGTTACTTCAAATCGCGGGGGATCTTTACTTCGAATCAAAGAGGAGAAAGAAAAAATTGGGGGGGGAGGGGGAGGGAGGTTTTTGACATGTTAACTGGACAGTTAGTTGGCCGCAGTTGCTGTGTTCTTTTATGTACTTGTTTGGTTCGAGTTGAACAGGGATTCCCTGATGCCCTTGCCTCGCCGACGGCAATGATGTTCCCAGATGCCGGTTCGTTGGAGGTCGCCGGGAAGAGAGGCTGTCCCGGGATCCCCCCCCCCCCACCCACCCAAGCAGGGTGTGGGCGACCCCGTAGCGCGCGGGTTCTGCAGACCGAAACCAGGGGAGGCGCACCTGAGAGCCAAACGCCCGATCGTGCATCTTCGGTTTATTTTTTTTTGTTCATTGTAAATAAATATGGCGGTGTTGATAAAAGGATACTAATGGTCAATTAGGTTAGGTTAGCTACATCATAAATGCTTTAAAACGTATTGGACGGTTGATTTGGTGAGGATAGCTACATTAAAGATACGGGAAAAAAATCATGAACTTCGGGGAACTTCGGGTTTTGGCTCTCCCGTCTGTGAAAAGAAGGCTTCCCCCACCTGTACAGGTGGAATATGGCCACTGAAAAAAAAAAAAAAAAAAAAAAAACTTGTGCGATTGATAAATGCCAACATCAAAAATTCAATTTTAAATATGAGGAAAACATTGAAATTTCTTAAAAAATCATAACATAAATAATAAAAAAAGAATATTTACGAACATTCTTAGTTCAGACATTTATGGAATTGATTATGTACATAAAGGCAAAATATTATACTTTGGAATAATTTTTGTCAATGTTAAATGATTTTGGTAGCAATGAAATAAGCATGGCTGCAAATCAAAATCTTGTGTGTGTGCGTGTTTTTTTTGTCAATAGAAACGGAGGTTATGATTTTCAGCACTCAAACTTTGTGACTATGCATTTATTTGTCAATATTTGAAACAAAAGATAAAGCATTTTAACATATTGTTCTGGTTGATGCGTGTTGAAAAATAAAAAATCTTAAATGTAATATTGTTAAATTTAACGCAACGGAAAAAAAAAATCAAGGTTGCCAACCTTTTACTTTCGAAAAGTTAACTACGTTCAGCTTGTTAGGTTGCCTCTAAAACCCCGTAATAGTTGCCAGATTTCCAAATAAAATAAGAGCGTTATATAGCATGGGAAGCCTATGATGTACATCAAGTTCTGTCCCTGCACGAACACGCCCGAATATTCACCTTCGGCCAACCTCGGGTTTATATATATTTATATTTCTCTGTTTATTTTAATGTAGCTATACTAACCTAACTAACCGTCTATAGTGTTTTAAAGTGTTTTAATGTAGCTAAACATAACCGACCACTTTTTAATATTTGAATTCATTTTTTCCTGCGCAAAAATAAAACAAATCCCGAGGTTGGCCGAAGGTCAATATTCGGGCGTGTTCGGGCAGGGACAGGACTTGATGTACGTCTTAGGCTTCTCATATAGCGTTGAGTTGCCGCTCTTCGCCTTCCTTGCTTTGTGGCGTCGCACGCGCCGCAGTGCGTGAGCGAGACAGCACACGCTCACTTTCACCTTTGAATATATATACTGTATAGAAGTCGCGAGTGGATAGGATTTACTCTACGTTTTTCAGAAGCGTATGATGAGCAGCTTGGGAACTTCACCGCTGCAGTGCGCTGCCGTAACGCCCTGTATCGTCTTAGTTGTTATTTACACGTTAGAGCGCAGCGCTGTCGCCCGCTGTCATTCCCCGCACCCCCTACCTATCATTCACTGCAGCTCAAGGTCGTTCAACAGGAGGGGGAAGGGGTGTTTGAAGAGTTCGACACTTGTCCGCTAGGGACCACTACAAGTCGATGCCCTAGAGATGGTGGAGATTGCGGCGGTGAATTAACCAACTACCTCAAAACCGTATTAGAAATTTTAACCTGGCTGGCGACTTCTATACAGTATATATATTCAAAGCTTTCACTCAGCTCGCAGCCAAGGGTCACTGACCTCCGTTCCTCCGCATCCCTCTCTCTTTCTGAAGCGAAACTCCCGCGCAGTCGGCGGGGGAGGTCAAGATCGTGACGTAACGAAGAAGTAAGGCCCAGGGACGTCGGAACAGGAGGGGGGGCAGCAGGGGTGAGTCGCCCCCGTGCTGTTATGCATGGGGGGGGGGGCCGAGTGTAGCATTTCCCCCCCCCCTCCTTTTCCCAGAATAAATGTTTGGTCCTAGTGGTATTTTTCTCAACCAGTAGTTACAAACGTTGCATTGGTGATCACATTGATTATAGAAAATCAAATTTATGATTGTCAATATACTGTAAAATGATTGCAAATTCCTATACTTAGATGGTATTTTATTTAAATTTTACTACATCTACTGGCGGAGTATCAAGACATTCCATCTATTGACATTAAATTCCAAGACCGAAGCTAAAGGGTAGATCACATGGGTTAGGTTATTTGTCACCCACTACCCACGATATTTTAATCCATATTTAATACATACGACGACATCAAATCTTTGGAATGGTATATTTAATATTTTGGTTCGGAAACTCATTAAATAGCACAATTTTGCATCTAAAATTCCAAATTTTTCTGGGGGGAGGGCCCCCGGAACCCCCGCTCTAGGACTGAGGTAAGTGTGATACATCTTTTCACCCCCCCTCCCCCCTCACAACTCATGAAAACGTTCCGACGTCCCTGGTAAGGCCCATTCTATAATGACATGAAAACAGAGGTGGATCTCAAGGAACAGAATTTCTAGATTAGCACGCAGACGGAGAAGGACCCATACGGATTAGCTCGGCGTTGCTCCGTGCGACCAATAGCAGCCGAGTACTTGGCTGCGGTGGTAGCCATGTTAATTTATGTTCTAAATACTTTAAAAATCGTTTCAAGTACAAAAGTATCTAGTGTTCTATTATTACTTTGTGGTTAATTTTGACGTGACAACGTCTAATATAATCGATGAACGCCGGCTGCACGCACGAAGAAGCGTCCCGTTACGCACATTGTTCCGTTACGCTGTGTCCCGTTACGCTCATTGTACGCTTGCGCCGCATCTATCTCTCTTCCACTCGATTGGCCTATGCGTCCGAGGAGAAGAAAGACAGCGGCAGCACACAACTTACATCTACACGTGAACTGTTTCGTCGACTGTTTATAAAGTGAAGTGAAAAGTTAATTTGGTTTTCATTGCTTATTACAACAACAATTTCGGCAATAAAGGTTAATTATTCTTGCATTTTAAAAATCTGATTACTAGTATAATTTCAAGTATGTATTCTTTTATTATTAAAATAAACATGATTCAATTTTATTCATAACATTATGCAATCATTTCATCAATGTTTTGTTATGACGTTGTCACGTTAAACTATCGTCCGTAAACCGACTTTACAGGCAACTAAATTTTTGAAATTAAATTAATATTTCATAACCTTGAATTACAGTCTCATTGGTTGCCATTGATTACGTTTCCGTGCATTTTGGAAGCAGCTGACGTGATAGTGAAATGTTCCGAGTTATACCGTCTCCGTTTACGCGTCAATGCAGAACGGGCCTAAAAGTGACGATGTGAGAGGGTGAAGAGGGAATGACGAATAAAGTAGAGTCACACAGCTGTAAGTAAGACCATTTGCAGGTTTTTCGTCGTCGTGTTGTTAGGATTGTTAGCCTCCACTGCGAGCCTCCATTGTGTAATAAATTTATTGAAGGTGAATTCAACTTTGTCAGCTAATTATGCAACAAGTATGCGCTTAATTTGGATATTATAAGAATATTAAATAATTCCGTTAGAAACCACACTTTCACCGCCATTTTCTGAACATAAGTACTTAATTTTTTTTTACTTTTAAGAATAGGGTGTTCCATTTTGACTTTAAAATTATATTGGTCCTTAACAAACGGTTTGAGGGTTCATTTGTATTCCAAACAGTGTAATTTAGTCACGTGCTGACATGATGTGCCGCTGACTCTTCCCTGATGAATAATTCAGACTGTTGTTCTTGTCGGTACGTCCACAAGCGTCGCACTTGCTACGAATGAAGGTGACTCTCTAGTGCTTAGCTAACACGACATTGTTTCCCATTTCTTCATAGCCATGACCCTGAAACAGACCTGTATGAATAAGTTAAATCGCACTGGACATTTCAACTTTGTCATTGGAGTCGGTAGCGGACGCAGGAATGGGGATTGGGGGGGATATCTATCCAATCTGAAGTTATGAAAAAAATTAGCAAAATATAAGTGAAGACAGTCTATTACTGTGTGAGAAGCTACATTGTCTACTGTTACTACTGTAGGCCCGTAAGTCAGAACGTGTCAATAGTAAAAGTAAGAGTTTTTTGAATACAGTGTACAATTTATTTTTTCAAACTTCCCCCACTAAAAAAAAATCCCTGCGTCCGCCACTGATTGTAGTCATACAGTGCATATGCGTGCTTTTTGAGCACGAATCGAAAGTATGGCATGTCACTGTAATCAATTGCGCCTGGAAGATAGATTTCTCATCGTGCAGTGCCGTGGTCAGGGTTGATGGTCTACAGGTATGGCTCACTGCATATTTCTTCAGAGCTTTATAGTCAACAGTCTTGAACCTAGATAAATATTATTAAGATTGAATGGAAGCATGTATTACTTTTCATTTCAAAGTTTTATAAAAATAAAACGCGTTATTGTGTGTAGTACCTGATTGTTTTCATGCATTTGTTATGATCTCTTCCCCTACCCTTATTGTTTTATATCTTGACTGTTGGGTTGTTCTTTACTGGGAGAAGTATGAAGCGCTCAGTTTTAAGCGTGACCTCTGGAATATTCGCCATCGGTGATACATCGTTCCAAAAAAAAAAAAATCTCCTGCTAGAAAAAAGGTCTTCCAGAGCAAAAAAAAAAAGTCTCAGTAGTAAATAATAATTACTGAATCGTGGGAGCAGAAGGCCAAATGTCAACTATTCAACAAAAGGTTGCAGAATCAGGGACGTAACTAGAGCGAGGCATAAGACGGGGCTTGTGACCTAGGCGCCGCATTTAGATGGGGGGGAGGGGAGGAGACCGCTAAACAGGCAGAGTGATTTTTACTATAGATATTTACTTGAATATCCTAGTGTTAGAACACCAAAAAATAGTTGGAAGGCAGATTAACTTAATTATTTATATTTAAAGATTAATGCAAGTATATGGTCAAATATTTAAAAAAAAACTAAATTTTTTCGCGTACAACTTGAGATGTATTAAAAAATGAAATGACCGCAATTTTTTTTTTATTTATTTACCATCTAACTTGAATTTAAAACAAATATATTGGGAGTAATGGAATTAATATGAAGTAACGATATGAGGTTTCGAAACGATTAAATAACCATACACAGGTGCTTGAGCTACATGTGTGATGGATCAACATCTGCAGTAAATATATATATATATATATATATATATATACTGAGGCCTTTAAAAAAACGTTTCAAGTTGTCAAGCTGTCAAGTTGATCGCACAACCACTTAGGACGATAAAAAAACAATTAGTTTAATTAATTGAAACATTTGCAATCAGGACATGTTATAAATGGCCTCAAGCTGCAAACAAAACCATTGGGATATTTTGCTCGCAGCAGTATATGCACCATTTGAAAAGGTCAACTGTCTATTGCTAGGAGGTTGTTTGACTCGGAGAGCGCGCGTCATCAGTCATTGTCAGTTATCTCGTGTAATTCATGGTCTGGATGCCTTTCCAGTCACGCAAGTTATACCCGTCGATATATCAGCATCAACTAGATCACGACTCTTGGTGTTTGGAAGGGCAGGTATTTTTTTTATGAAGGTCTCTAATTTCGGATTGGAGTCACTTAGGCCATTGAATATGTTTAGGCTGAGGATTCGACACCGCTTAAAACTCGTTAACTATGAAAGCTACAGTGTTGAAGTAAATATATCTTAGTAGAGCAGACTCTGCTCGTGGTCGTTACGTATGACTTATCCGGTTGACATTTGCAGTGATGACGTATTGAGCGTCGGTGGGGAGCGTCGAAATGAAGTCAGTGAGAACTGTAACTCCGAACGTAATAGACAGATTTCCGTGATTTGAACTTTAATTTGCTCTTGATTGATCACTGAGTGGTACTAGTTGAGTGTAATAACTATAAGGTTACTAACTTTGGCTTTGGAGCTACTAATCGCAAAATGCCTAAACGAAGAAAAGGTTTCGTTGGAGAAAAGAAAGAAAACAAGCGAAATCGCCCGAGCAGAAGCAATTAAAAATGCAGAGGTGTCGTAGGTGACGAATGAGTAGAGACCGGAAAAATTCGCGAATTCATCTCGCGATGGGCTAAAATACAAATAGTTATACCTCAGTGCTGCTTCTGCTATTGGCTCACAACTCACCTGGATGACACTGGGCCAATGAGTATCACCCAACCAAAGCTTTATCGAATCACAGGCTGCTACGTTGAGACGTCTCACAAGACAGCAGCCAATGAGTGGGCGGCATTTGACCGAGTGTACGTAGAACTATGGAGTTCATCATATAGGTCATTGAACCCGCGAATTTGCCCAGAGTCATCCAGGTGAGTTGTGAGCCAATAACAGAGGCAGCACTGAGGTATAACTATTTGTATTTTAGCCCATCGAGAGATGAATTCGCGAATTTTTCCGGTCTCTACGAATGAGGCATACATAGAGACCTGCAAAATTCGCGGATTCATTCGGTGATGGGCTAGAATTCAAACACATAGACTATACCTCTTAGATAATTTTGCTATTGGCTTACTGTTCATCTGGACGAATCACAACCAGTCATAAACCCTCAACCAAAGAAGGATCGAATCACAGACAAACCAGCTGAGACGACTTACAAGTCGGCAGCCAATGAACTTGCGTTATTTGCCCGAGCGTACAGGGGTATGTGCAGTCTATCCTGAAGGCCACCGAAACCGCGAATTTTGCAGGTCTCTAGGGCATAAAGTATCCGAGAAATATGAGCCAGTGGGCCAAAACGAGCCCCTAAACGAGGCGTGAAATAAGCGCTCGGGCGAGCCTGAGCCGTCTACTCACGAGAAGCGACGGTGAATACAGAACATTGTTTAGTAATGGACGAGGATGTGCTCTCTGATGATTCTGATGCTGACGTGGAGTCAGTTGGGCGCGTGGTCGTGAGCGATGGGCCGAGTTCGTCGCGGTTTGGTGTCGCAATATTTCTGGCGTGGCCGCCCGACCGTCAAGTAATACATTCATTGAAATCACGCCAAAAAAAAAAAACAATGGAACATCAATCTGGTTAAATTATTATTGTATATTTCATGAATTCCCGTTAAGAGCAATGGAAATTCATGCAACAAACCCCCTGACGGCTCTAGTTCAAAATACCGCCTACCCAGAATTGTTTTTTCCAGAATGGCGTGATTTAAACTCATGCTAGCAAGATGCAAAAAAAAAAATTACGTACGGATGGAGTGGTACTACTGACTGTTTTGAAAGATGTGATGTGTCATTTGATCCCAGGAACCAGTTAAATGCGGTTACAGTACTGTGGAGCTATTTAATTAATTGTGGTCACCTGAAACATACATGTATTGGATTTATTCATTAAAAATAACCTTTCCATGTTAGTAAAAACTTTTATTAATTTTTAAATGCTTTTTTTTTAAAACATAATTCTTAAACTATACCCTGTAATTATGTAACTTATCATTAAACTTGTGAGCTTTGATATACTTTTACCAAGGTGGGAGGCAAGGGCGTGACACGCGTCAGTTACCTGAGCAGCTGGCGTCCTCTCACGGCCACTGACGTCACATGCATGTCTTAGGCCAAGCCCCGCCCCATCCCCCATGCCCTCCTTCCTCGTTAGCTGTTATATATCCCTTAACAGCCTGGGGATTCCGCGGGCTTGCAGAGGCCGTCGCGTGAAGGTGGCGTGAATAAGCGCCGCTATTCTGGATGCTTCGAGCGTCCTGGTCGGCCCGGGAATACGCGACTCAAGTCGGTTCCAGAAAGACTGCCAGGGGTATAAAAGCGGCGGCGACGCCGGCCTCCGCGGGAGTTCCGTGAGTTCCAACCGGCGAGTTGAGTGAAGTGCGAGTTCGGCGAGGAGGAAAAGAGCTCCCCCCCCCCCCTCCCTGGGCGAACGGCGCGACGCGGAGCGACGGGACCTTGCGAGTGCGACCGAGTGGCGCGAGACTGTGTGTGTGTGTGTGTGTGTGTGTGTGGACAGACGCGTGGTGAGGGGTGAACCACTGTTGCCTAGCTCCAGCGAGGAGTGCGAACTGTGGACTGGACAGACACTTAGTGATTTGTGAACAGGCATTAAGTGTGGTTATTTAATTAGTAATTTAAATCTTAGTAGTAAATAAAACTGTATGAAAATGTATTGGGCTATCCTTACGAACCTGTTTTCCCCCACTCGTAACAATACGAACATCTATTGAACATCTTCCGTATGCTAATATCTTAGGATATTAGCATACGGAAGACTATGTGACAGAGAATAAATTTGAGCGGTCCAAAAAAATTTAAGTCAATTTGAACAGCGGTAAAGACTTCATATTTAATTTCTTATGCTTACAAATATATTGTTAGTCTACAGAGAAAATATGCTGACATTTGTATGAATCTTCTACCGGCCAAGTCTTTGTTCAGATGTTTTTTAAAAGCGAAATTTGGTTTCCTCGGAATTCTCTAGACATCTCCGGATCAAGCTTTCAAATTTCATTATTACTTTTATCATACCAGTGTGAATGGGAGTTGAAGTATATTCTGGGAGAGGGGGCGCAGCCCAGCCCCTCGAATCAAACACTCGTCACTGGATGTGGAGGCTATCCTGACTGTGAAACAGGGTCGATAAACGTAATAACGCCGAAACTGTGTTTTTGACGTGACAAAGTCTAATAAATCGATGAACGCCGGCTGCACGCACGAAAAAGTGTCCCGTTACGCACATTATCCCGTTGCGCTGTGTCCCGTTACGCTCATTGTACGCTTGCACCGCCGGTATCTCTCTTTCACTCGATTTGAACAACCATCGATTTGACTTTTTCGAGGCACATTAAACTTGAAACACTCCCATTCGTTTCCTACTTTTCCTATCATCGTCCTATCCTTATCAGAATAACACAGATTGGAAGAAGTTAAATAGCAAGCATGTATAAAAGTTATAGTTAAAATAATCTCTTCGTTAAAGTGTTAGACATATTTGAATGAATGAGTGCAAATAAAAGTAAATTTATCAATTCAATTGTAATTTTAATTTCACTCCTTCATTGTATCCATACAAAATAGTGATAATTCAATATAAAGGATTCAATTTTATTCATAAAAGTATGCAATCATTTCATCAATGTTTTGTTATGACGTTTGTCACGTTAAACTATCGTCCGTAAACCGACTTTACGGACAACCAATTTTTTTAACAGTAAAGCAGAATGATGAAGTTGACGCAACTGACCGCCATCGCTCACTCGAGACACCTGTCCTTGGAGCCGCGGCTCTGACGTCGTCAGCGAACACGGACAGAACACAGTCTTCACGTTGCCCCTCCCTCCCCTCCCCAACCCAACACACAAAGACACCTCCAGCTCTGCGCAGACGAGATGCGCATGATCGGGTCGCCAGGTTCGCACGGACCGCCCGCGCTCAAGTTCAGAGCCGCCGTCGAAGGTAGGCCCGTACGCAGCAGAGCCTGGTCACATCAGTGACAAACTTTTTATCGTAGCCGTTTCATTATATAGTTTAAAATTTGTCTGCTAATCAAGTGATTCAATTGCCGACGTTGCGGCAGCGAATTATAGCGGCGGGTGCGGAAACTACGTGTGATTTGCGTCCAGAAATGTAGTTGAAAACACAATTTGCGTACGTATTTATCACGCTCAGCATTATTTTAAAGAATTGTGTGTTAAATTTCGTGTCCGAGTTTCGTATTATAAGTAGGGGCATGCGAATTTCGCAAAAAGATTCCGGGACTAGCTGAAAGTTAAAACACTGTAGCATCATCTGTGTTTCTTAATTGGGTGAGTTTCTTTCAGGTCAATGTAGATTTTTACAACACCAATCACCGTGAGTCAGTGCGGAAGCAAACAAGTCCTGATTGGCCCGGTCAAATAAGACAATAACTTCTCTCGCAGACAGCCGCCAGTCACAAGGAAGAAACCACTGGTATGGGTATGCTTTGTTTTAGTCTAATAGGCGCTCAGATTTATTCGCGAAAAATGCCTACCCCTAATTATAAGTGTATTTACAACATGAGAACACTTGAATTTGCTCGTTACCGAGGTTCGATTTGACACATCTTTGGCGAGTACTGAATGACTCGCTCGCATTTTTTTATATACCAGATATTTACTAAAGTTATTTACGAAGTGTAAACAACCACACAAGTGAACATAGTTCCGAACTTTCGCGTGACCATTTACAACTATAAAATTCGTATCTGTTGAGGAAATTTTGAGACGAAACATAAAACGCAAGAGAACTATCGTAATGAATTTGCATGAATCGCCTTCGAATGATGGAAACCACAATAGGTAACCAACATGGCTTGAGACCGCTTCTTTGGGGCCTCGACTTGTTGATGGGTCGTAACCACAACGCCGAAATACCATAACGCCGAATGTCAACATTGACCACAACGGCGACAGCTAGAAAACTGCCGTGTACCACAACGCCGAAATAACAACTGAATGAATTTGTGTGTGTTTCTTAAATGTACCTTAACGCCGAAATACCACAATCAAAACCTAACCTTACGTAACCTAACCTAGCGTAATATAACCTAACCTAACCTAGCCTAGCCTAACCTAACCTAGTCTAACCTAACCTAGTCTAACCTAACCTAGTCTAACCTAACCTAGTCTAACCTAACCTAGTCTAACCTAACCTAACCTTTGTGGCAGTCCTGCAATGACATTTTTCGGCGTTAGTGTATTTCGGCGTTGTGGTACACAGCAGTTTTCTAGCTGTCGGAGTTGTGGTCAATTTGGCATTTCGGCGTTGTGGTGCGTCCCCCTTGTTGATGATGTAAGCTCTTGTCCCAATCCTGTCATCGGGCTGTTTTCACGACTCTCTGCTTCTGTCTGCAGTTGACTTTCTCTGACGACCGTCGTGTAGTCGCCACCCAGCTGCATACGAAAATCCCGGAAATACCCCGGATCCTGCTTTTGTCGTCCCCAACAATGAGACGGCGGGGATATCTCCCCCCAGAGAGTGCGTAGAAAAACAACGGGCGAACCTCGGTGCAACACGGCTCCAAGCGCCATCTGGGTCAAGGAGTCAACGAGGCTTGAACAATGGATGGCGCGATGGTATGGTAATGCGAGCCCGTTTGCTCTGGAAATACCCTGGGACCTTCCTGACAACTTGCGACATCTCTCTAACCCTCCCTTCCCTCCCTTCCTCCATTCATTCAACCAAACAGTCTTTTTTTACAACTACACGTGCAGGTGATACATGGTAGTGTTTGTAAGGTTTGTAAGTTTCAGAAAGAACTGAATCATTAAGAACTAACCCAACTTTTAACGTGTTTCATCAATTATTTAAACTGTAAAAATTAAAGGTTTCGTTACAAAAATTCTCTGTGTTCCCGACCGGGAGATTTTGAGACAACATAAATCGGGAAAAAAGAAAACCTACTACTCGCTGATAAAATGAAGCGGAGTCATGATCACACAATTTATTATAGTTCATCTTTGAGACATGGATCAACAAGCATCTTTTTTTTTATAGTGATTATCGTTTCAGATTTTCATTAGGGTGGCTGTATCGGAGTTCAATTTCAAATCCAGGACCATCCGAATTTGAGTCGAGTGTTGCACCATTGCACATCCCTCGATTTGTGTTCATTTAATATAATGGTAATATTTTCATTTCTTGGAATGTTTTTTTTTTCTTTTCAATGTTAATGTTTAATTTAGGTGAGCGCGTTTTGTTACCCCTGACAGATGTAACTGCATGCGTGTGTACAAAGCATATTCTAATTAAAAGCATTGATTTTGAGTAATTCAGTTCTCTACTTTATCCAACTATGCTCTTGCTCTGATATGAGGTTTTTACACGTTAACTTATTATATTCGCTATTCGGACATTTTTTAGAACAGGAACCACGCTATGCATTACCAAGATATCAATGCTACAGAAAAAAATTGTACACAAAAGTTATTTACAGTTTCAATTTCCAAGTTTTAAACATTTTAACAAACGGGAAAGAAAAAAAAAACATCCCGGATGGTTGTTATGAATATCTGCTTTTGTGATGGATGGATACAACGCCCTGCTTGTCCAAGAAAGATCCAACGCACCTGGTTTATTTTGTCTCTTTTTTTTTCAGTTATACTTCTTATACGAGGTTCTCGTGTTTAACGTTTGCTCTATCTTCCAACGCTGCCGTGGAGGGAAGAAAGAGAGAGAGAGAGAGAGAGAGAGAGAGAGAGATAGCCGATGAGTGAGTTCTCGATGGCTCGATACACGAATATCGCTCGATGGTGCGGGGTTACTGATGGCTGTAACATCGTATGATTTCGTACAATGCCAAACACTTTTGTAAATTTTTTTACATACTTTTCATACTTTCGCACACTTTTGCCTACTTTCGCATATTTTCGCAACTCGTAATTCGCAACCCTGAACTCTCAGCTCTGATGTTGGATCTAGTATTAGCATTACAATTGTGACAATATGTGTAGACATTTCCAATAGGGTTGTCAATCTGATTTTTACCTATCATAAACCCCATTGATCCATTCTTAAGATTCCATTGAAGACATGGACAGATACTAGTAAAAGTCTACATTCAACGCATGATTACAAGCGTTTCAAATATTAGAGTATCCTAAAACATTTCCTATCCCTCTTATGTGTAAGTCGCACTTCTGACGCGCGAGGTAGTCGCGCACCGATAGGTTTCATTCGAATTTAAAACGAAAGAAGGCAAACTTCACAACGTATCATATTGTTATGATAATATTTGTAACGAACGCGAAGGACCAGACCGCGATCCCGGGTTCGGAGCTGGCTGACGGCCCCGCACGGCCACTGGCGTCACGCCCCGTCCGCTGACGTAAGGCATGCCACAGGATTACAAAGGTCGTCGCTACCCTCCTCCCCCCCCCTTCAGCTCCCGGCTCATCGTCCTGCCTCGGCGCCGTTATCAATCGCTGAGCGGCCTTGGGAATTCCGCGGGCCGCCCCACGCGCGGAGTGGCGAGAACAAACACCTCCTTTCTCGTTGTTTCGGGCGTAGGGTCGGCCCCGTAATGACGCGACTCGTCACGTTCTCTCTCGTAGATTCGAGAAGGCCTACCCTGAGGTACTTAAGCATCCCGCGACGGAGACCCCCGACGTGTGCCGCGAGTTCGGCGACGCAGTTCCGACCGGAATCCGAGCGAAGGAAAGCACGACATCGGCGAAAAGGGCGAGAGACACCCCCTTACCCCTCTCCCGAGAGTGAAGCGCCGCGGAGTTCGACTGGATCGTGAGAGTGCGGCGACTGAGTGGCGTGAGACTTGTGAGTGTGGACAGGTTGTTTTTTATAACGCTGAGCAAGTATAACTTCTAACGCGCATGCATAAGTACACTAACCCATCCCCCCCTTTTTTATGCTTCTGTTGCGCTAATTGTTTTGGTATGTTGTTTTTAATCGTAGAAAAAAAATCTTGAATGTGTAGCTCTTAAAATTAACAAACTTTTTTTGGGGGGGTGAACATTGACCTGTCTAAATATATCTAAGGATCGTGTTTCAAATGCAAACGCACTCAAAATCTGTGCTAATGCATAAAGTCAATCTTTTAACTGCAATACAATAAAACACGCGAACACACTGTTAAGAGTAGCCTATCTATTACACACTGCTCCCTCTTAACTAGACACTGAGATCGCTTTCGAGGTAAAACTCGCCAGATTTATTTAAAAGTCTACCTAACGCACATGAGTGAAGTCTGGAAGGGCTGGACCTGTATCATATAGCAAAGCAATACAATGTTATATATATATATATAATTCTAGCACACTGCATGTGGCGGCAATGATGTGGCAGAAAGAAGCTAACTACTTTGCCCTTGTGGCTGATGTGACAACGAACTGAACCAAATTAGGAGGCATTCCTGAGTAACTAATTAATTTTATTGTATTTTTTACCGTTACACAGTTTAATATTCAGAGAAAATACATTATTCTTTCCTTCATTAGTATGTAAAGTGTAATTTCATAACTATAGTGCCTGATTTCTGTAAATGTTCGAAAACTTAATAGTTCACAAATACATAAATTGATTCACGTGGTTCCTCCTTGGTTGCATCAGTGTATCAATAATAAGTACTTAGTTTTCAAACTTATTTGTCCAAAACTGGTTTCACTTGAGTTTATTTATGCATATTTCCTCACACTAAATGCTCAGACACCACACGACTCTCGTAACTTTAATTGTCACACGGAACAGATATTTTGCAGATACATGTGAGTGTTTGTATAAAAAACATCCGAGTTGACGTCAGCAGGTAGTTAAATACGCCATTTCGCAAAACGCTGGCCCTGTCAACGGTCGTTTTATCTTCTTTTTTCGCGTAATCCTGTTAGCCTTGGCGTGGCCTCAAAAACAAGAATTTCTAGACGCACAACTCGGGTCTTATTTCCTCCGCTGAAACCTTAGATTATTAACACACCTTTAGAACACACAGAAGGTAAACTTACGGAGTTTCGAACGACAAAGACACTTGAAACAAACAAAGGCTTCTAGCTAGATGTAAGCTTTTGGACATACGCCATTTCTGAGCACATGTATGTCTGTAGAAGAAAACTACATAAAACCAAAAGACAAAAACACAAATTAAGCAACAAAAAAAAAGTATTTTCGTTTTGTCGTGTTTTTGTCTCGTTTCAACTGTTGTGCAGAATTTTTTTTGGTTCAATATTTTTGTGCAGTCATCATTTGTGGGGGTTTTGTCGTTCTGTTAGTCCATTTTTCTTTGTTTTTCTTTGTTTGTTGACCATATTCCTGTTATGGAATATTATGTGGTGTTTATATCCTGTTGACAACAGCAAATTTGTTGCTTAATTTGTGTTTTTGTCTTTTGGTTTTATGTAGTTTTCTTCTACAGACATACGTGTGCTCAGCAATGGCGTATGTCCAAAAGCTTACATCAAGTCATGCACTCCCATTGCACAAATCTTTCAAAGAAAATAAAAGGCTTCTACGTAATTCTGTATAACTGTATCTTTCTGCGTTTCTAAGAGAATCCTATTTCCGAGTTGTGTGTTCCGTTACAATTGACAAACACGGTGCATGCACAGCAAACAAAATTTTGTAACGTTACAAAAAATTGTTTTTTTGGAAACCGTCGTCGCCGCACCCTCATGTGCTCGACTGGAGTGAGATTGACAGCGACCCCATGGAAAACCATTTGCCAAAAATGTATTTGTAAGTATGAGAAAAATGCTGTAAATTCTACAACATATTATTGGGGAAAATATGAATTACCTAGATGCCGCATTTCTACAAATGTGTTTGTGTGGTTTCAGTTAATGTTATTTTGACGTGACAACGTCTAAAAATTCGATGAACGCCGGCTGCAGGCACGAAAAAGTGTCCCGTTACGCACATTGTCCTGTTACTCTGTGTCCCGTTACGCTCATTGTACGCTTGCGCCGCATCTATCTCTCTTCCACTCGATTGGAACAACCATCGATTTGACTTTTTCGAGACACATTAAACTTGAAACACTCTCATTCGTTTCCTACTTTTCCTATCATCGTGCTATCCTTAACAGAATAACACAGATTGGAAGAATTTAAATAGCAAACATGTATAAAAGTTATAGTTAAAATAATCTGTTCGTTAAAGTAATAAACATATTTGAATTAATGAGTGCAAATAAAAGTAAATTTATCAATTAAATTGTAGATTTCATTTCACTCCTTCTTTGTATCCATACAAAATAGTGATAATTCAATAAAAATGATTCAATTTTATTCATAAAAGTATGCAATCATTTCATCAATGTTTTGTTAAGACGTTGTCACGTTAAACTATCGTCCGTAAACCGACTCTACAGACAACAAATTTTTTTAAACAATAGATATAACAACCAGGAGCAATGATGCTTGTCCGAGGCACAGAAACACGTTCTACATACACAGCAACCAAATTTCTGTATATTTATGTATAATTTAGTTGGTATTTTTTTAAAAGATTACCGGATGTATTAGAAAAAAAAATTAACGTGTGAACTTATAGCACCTGTTGGTGTATAACGTCTAATTATGGTTCAGTAATAACGATCCGTTTCACATCGATTCGTGTACACAGGCTCGTTCCTGATGGACGTTGAGGCTTCGCCCCGTCAATTGGCCACATCTCGAGCACTCGGCCAGAGACGACCTTCGCGAGTCTACCTTCACTCGGCGAGTGCTTTTCCTTCCTCCGAGCACGGTTCTCCGACCTCGATGTTGCGAGAAGCAGATGTCCATCAAGTCCTGTCCCTGCCCGAACACGCCCGAATATTCCCCTTCGGCCGACCTCGGGATTTGTTTTATTTTTGCGCAGGAAAAATGAATTCAAATATTAAAAGTGGTCGGTTAGGTTAGCTACATTAAAACACTTTAAAACACTATGGACGGTTAGTTAGGTTAGTATAGCTACATTAAAATAAACAGAGAAATATAAATATATATAAATAAACCCGAGGTTGGCCGAAGGTGAATATTCGGGCGTGTTCGGGCAGGGACAGAACTTGATGGACATCTTAGCCTTCCCCGATGTTGCACTCGGCAGGCAGAGATAGCCTACATTTCACAGGAATGAAAGCCACAACAGCAACCCGAACAGTTCCTCAGTTCACCGAAGTAAAAATATTACGTTCGGTTCGGTCAGTGCAATATAAACAGTTCTTTTCTAGGTTAAGGTAAGTTAAGTTATCGAAAATAAAATGAAAGGTTGGTTAGGTTAGATTAGCGTTTTTTTAAAGTAGGGCCTACTCTATGATCGTTAAATATATAAATCCGTTTGGCAAACTTCTGAGAACTGTTCCGGTGTGGCTCTCAACCCTGTGAATAATTGGCTTCCCCTTTTTAAAGCCACGTAGACTTTTTTCTTCTTCGTTTTTTTTTTCATAATTATTTTTTATAAACGCTATTAATAAAAAAAAATAACTCGATACCTCTCTTACATTTATTGTTATTCCACAAATACTTTTAACTGACAATTATTTAGTGTAATATCACGTGTGTAAAAAGCCGTGAAAGCTGTGATAATTACGAAGACTTGAGCACATTTTTACACCCATGATAATACACTAAGTGAAGTATCTGTTGAAAATATTTTTGGCAGAATAACAAATCCAAGGGTTGTATCTAGATAGAATTTTTTTAATAGTCTTAAATAAAAGTAATGACGGAAAGAATATTTTTAAAAAATTAACAAAGCCTGTTGTACCGAGCCTTAAGGAGAAGGTTACTTCCCACCAGCTTTTTTTTTTTTTTTTTTTTAATTTTTAGAATAGCTTGCAGACAGATAACATGTAATATTTTACGGCTCCACACGACACAGTGCGTAGCCTTTTTTTTAAATTCGTTGATAACAACCGTCATAGAATTGTGTCTTATTTATGACAGTTTTGTATTTTCTCCCGTTAAATAGTTATTTCTCCCGAAGCTGTTCATAAATCTGGACTGTTTAGACAAGAGTGTATAAATCCAAAAGTAGGTTTTTCAGGAGAGACTTTTGATTTTGTTTTTAATATTACACTGTTATGTGTTTTGTAAGTTTTGTGTACAATGTATTTTCAGACGACATTTCTAGTAAATGAAACTTCTTAATTTTTAATTTATGTTTTAATATAATATAATATAAAATATGACAGTTTTGCCCATTTTTGTTTTATACTCTTAAGTCTAAACAGTCTAGGAATTTTAGGATGTAACAAGGCGTAAAAGCTTGCGAAGATATATAGGTTCTGTCATTCCAAAAATGTAGACAAATCATTTTTAAAAATATATTATAGAAAAAACGTGATAAAATCCTCCTTAAAATCGGAAAGTAATTTTAGGAAAAATAAAATTCGGAGAAAATTATCACTGTGTGTGGTCTTTGCATACATATTCAATATTCTTTCGTTTTATAAAATACTGCAGTTTTAAATATGAATTTGCTGCACGAAATACTGCAACATAGGCTATTTAGATTTTACACTTACAAACGGGAACTAGAGGATGGTACTAAATTAATGTTGATCAGTTATATTAGCGGAAGTCTGAAGTTTATTAGCTTGTATGTTATATCCTAGTTGAAAACTAGGTTTCTGTGATTGGCTTGAGGCTACTGGCCAATCAGTGGTCTCTTATATTTTGGTTGGCAAGACGATCTGTCTTTTGGTGGATGCATATCTTGGTTTTCAGTATTTATGAAGAGTGATTTCAATATTCTGCTTAATTTGTATCCATCATCCCTGTTTATGTTTGATGGAATTTTTTTAATATTACTACTGCTTCTCGAATTTACCTTTTCTTGTGTTGGAGGGGAAAAAAGAGGGGCGTTGGCTATGGTAAAGAGCATGTATGTAATTTTAGTGAAAAGGTTTAGAGACAAGCTGAGTGTTAAAACCCTATTGTATCGTTTGTGTTTCGTGATTGGTTAAGTTTCCTCCAGGTACACGCCCACTGTCGGAACACGAATCACAGCAATTTTGTGCGGAAGCAAACACGTCGTATTGTAGAATTCCTGGAAAAAAAAAACACATAACTGTCATAGTTAGAACGATAATAACTTATAAACATAACTTGGAAACACACAACGCCTAAACACGCAACTTAGAAACATCATAACAGAAAGTCATAACTTAGAACTATCACAACTTAGAAACACACAACTTAGAACAATCGCCACTAAGAAACACCCAAGTTATAACTATCCCAATTTAGAAACACGAAATACAGAACTTCCATAACTTAAAACACGTGACTTAGAAACACACAACTTAGAAACATCATAACTTATGTCATAACTTAGAACTATCATAAATTATAAACACACATTTTAGAACTGTCATAAATTAGAAACACGTATCTTAGAAACACAAAGCTGAAACAACTTGAATCATCATAACTTAAAACTCTCATATAACTTAGAAAATTCTTTTTTTGTGTGTTTCTAAGTTGACAGCACCCCGTCCTGATTGGCCCAGCCACCAAATAAGGCAATGGCTTTACTTGCAGACGCCCGCCAATCACAAGGAAGAAACCGCGGTCGCGAAAAATTGTCTGTATTTTTTTTTCCTGGCCGCGAGACCGCGCTGTTGCAGCGATGCTGGAGACGAGGACAGCGGGGCGACTCCACCAGGCGCGGCGAGGACAACGGATATGTTACCGCCGGGATTCCCCGCGTTTCGACATCGGGCGGTGCCTGAACCCACGGCCACGGCCGCGAAATTGACGTGCGCTGATTTCGACAGCTGGACAATGATTTCGTCACCGCCTGGCATCATGGGAATACTCACGCAACCTCACTAGTCGTTCCGCAACTTTGCTGTCGGCGCGGCGTGCAGAAATTTGACAGGTGTATAGAAATGATTTTGCGAAACAACACTCAAAACACACGCAACACTTCAGTGGGGCCTTGGAAGTGTCACAGAACACCTAGGCATCAGAAGCGAAATGAAGTGGTATACATAATATGTCGTCATAGGTGATAGTTTTGCACTCGCGAAACTTACAGGAAAAGTATCTTACCGAGGATACTACCACTCTCTGCCTGATGGGTTTTCTCTGGGGGGGAAATCCTACACTTCCCTCCTTCTCATTTCCGGTTGCGTTCTCCCGTCGCTGCGACGAGCAAGAACAACCCCAATTCGCAGAATCAGGGGTTGGAGCCGACCCTTCGGGATTCCCTCCCGCCGAGGGCAAGGAAGTTCTTCAGGTAGGGGCAGTTGCAGTCTGTGTTCCTGAGGACTGGGACTTCCAGGTCGCTCCGAGTCACTCACCCGGGAGGGGACACACACGTGACTTAAAATTACCAAAATAAAAAAAAAAACATTGGTTGTCTGTAAAGACGGTTTACGGACGATAGTTTAACGTGACAACGTCATAACAAAACATTGATGATATGATTGCATACTTCTATGAATAAAATTGAATCATTTTTATTTGAATTATCACTATTTTGTATGGATACAAAGAAGGAGTGAAATGAAATCTGCAATTTAATTGATAAATTTACTTTTATTTGCACTCATTAATTCAAATATGTTTATTACTTTAACGAAGAGATAATTTAACTATAACTTTTATACATGTTTGCTGTTTAACTTCTTCCAATCTGTGTTATTCTGTTAAGGATATGACGATTATAGGAAAAGTAGGAAACGAATGGGAGTGTTTCAAGTTTAATGTGCCTCGAAAAAGTCAAATCGATGGTTGTTTCCAATCGAGTGGAAGAGAGATAGATGCGGCGCAAGCGTACAATGAGCGTAACGGGACACAGCGTAACGGGACAATGCGCGTAACGGGACACTTTTTCTTGCGTGCAACCGGCGTTCATCGATTTATTAGACGTCACGTCAAAAAAATTGCCACATAACTTAGAACTGTCATAACTTAGAAATACACAAAGTTGAACCACACAACTTAGAAATATCATAACTTAAAAACCCAAAAACTTAAGAAACTCGCAACTATCATAACTTATGGTTCGTTTGTAGGGTTGTTTGGTGCCTGACGGGAGCATATGTCAGTTCCATGAACGTCGAAACTGTTTTGTTATACAAGTCGACTGTGTTCATTGTTATTTGCGTTGCTGTACTTATTTATTTATTGTCGTCTATATTGGTGGCAAAGTTATGGCGATACGTCTTTTTCTTACATATAACAGCATTTTCTGGGGAAGGGAAGGGGGTGTTTCTGTGAGAACCAGCTTAAACCAGCAATGACTGAAGTCCATGATATTATTTTTAAAAAAAATTCTCGTCGTTGCAAGAATCATTCAAATAACGTATGATATTTGAAGTATCTTGGCTTCTGGGTTGTAGCCGTGTCCTTGGCGAATAATTCACCGACGTTTCGGTCGACATTGCATCGGGGAGCAGTTGTATGCTTCCCGATGGACGGCGACTGCAATGTCGACCAAAAAACGTCGGTGAATTATTCGCCGAGGACACGGCTACAACCCAGAAGCCAAGAAGATACTACTTTTCAGACAATTGCCGTGAAAGCCTGCGAACATTACGTATGATGTCTCCTCTTTGTACGGGAAGTGGGAAGGGGAGCGAGCCGTGCTAGGGCGCGAGAGGTCGTGAGGTTATGTCCTCTGGGTCACGACTATCGCAGCCTCCTCCCCCCCTCCTTCCCTGACCATATGTCGGCCGACTACACATCAGCAAAAACCCCGTGTGACGTGTGACGTGACGGGTGAAAGCTCGCAAAGGGGCTTAGCCCGCAGGAGAAAGAGAGAGAGAGAGAGTGTGTCGGGGTTGCGTCAGCTCAGGAACGCCCAGCAGGGGCGGCTAAGCAGTCTCGAAGGTGCGTTCACACTACTTATCGTTAAAGTAACCTCCGTCGCGTATCAGGTTTTTTTGGGCGTGCACTTCAAAACTCAAGGTACGTTTAACAAATACATAGGTGACGCAGTTTTCTGTCGAACCGAACCCCCTCAACCTTTCACCCCGTCGCGAACATCCAAGTGTTAAGTTTTTCGCCAGTCAGGTGCTTAAAAGGTTGGCGTGTAGAAGCTGGGAGTGCAGTATATTGTATTAAGTTGCAAGAAATTGCCTCACTATGTATATACGTATATAGTGTTACAGTGGTCTGGAAAGGATAGTCCTATTAATTAAATACGGTTTTCTTTATTATTTACACTACTAAACAAATTACAATTTAAATTCCTGTCAACGTATTAATCACTCTTTCTTTAAGTCCACAACTTAATCCCCCCACTGGAGCTCGACTCGATCGGAGCTCTGTCTACTGTTCGTCTCTTATCTCTCGCACACTGCCTCGCACCACTCTCTCCTCTCTCGTCCGCCGCACACACAACACCGCCGCCGCCGATTCATCATATTGCCATCCGGGGCAGCAAGCGTGCGCGAGGCCAGAAACCGAAGTTTCTACAACTCGCCAAGTGCATAGTAATTCAGGTGCATCCCACACTGGTGAAGAATCATTTGAATCGACGGCGGGGGTGCGTGTCTTGTGGGATAGGTTTGGCACACGGGCCTGTGTGTGCGCTGGTAGGTTGTGTAATGCTATAAAAGTTACGTGTACCTAATTCGGCCGGGGGAGTGAAGCTCCCCACCAGTTAGATCGGCTGACTGGCGTGATGTAGTGTCGTTTTGGTGTGCATTAGAGGCTTGTCGGCGTGATTTAATTTCAAGTGACCTAGTTAAACTCGGGTGTGGCGTGTAGTGTAAAGCTCTGCGAACCGCTCCTACGCACCCCTGGGAACACATAACATGCAAGGGTAGTTAGCCCATTATTGCATGTAACAAGGTAGTTCAGGCCGACACTCGCGCAGGCATATAATCGTGTGGTCGTGTTGGTGATACGGTAAAAGAAATTACATGAATTAGTAAACCTCTGGCCGCTTTAAGGACCGAACTATTGCGTTCCGACATAGATCGGTCAAAGTTAGGCTAAGCCAGTATTGCTGTAGACACAACAACGCTCCGGATGCTCCATTTATATACCTGCCAAGTCCTGCCCTGGAAAGGTCTCTTGGTCCTTCCTAGAAAAAAAAAAGCGAGAACAAATGCGTCCTAGTTACGCCAATTCACGCAGACGGGACTCTGAGAACGTGCCGAACCCTCGGGAGACCCTTTGAATACTACCCGAAAAACCATAAGACTGTTTTTAAACGTTTAAGGAATATTTTCGATACATCGTTTATTTTTATTTTTGTGTGTATTATATTTAACAGGAGATATTTTATTAGGTACTAGGCTACACTTCGTCATACCACGTACGTTGTTTCACGTCGTGTATGATGACGTCACAATTGTGAAATGAACCATAGACTTCTACCAAGACGTGAAATCAGCTCTAAAGCGGTTTATTTTATCGCACTATTTAGAATGGAACAAAAAAATAGCCAACTCACAACAAAAGCTACGTGAGAGTTGAATCTTGAAAAATAACTTAAACATGGCATGGGTCGTCCGGACAATAGTTCTTCTGAGAACTTTTGATTCAAAAGGGAATGAGTGGTATTTCTGGGCAGAGGATTGAGAAAAGAAGCAGAAGAGGGAAGTACATAATATTTTTATTATTATTTTTTATTCCCGGGGCTGTACAACTTTGCCAATGTTTCATTCCATGCCAACATCATGTTCACACATGCATCTCAAATGAAGTCTGTAATTATGAACCCTAAAATTTTGTAGTATATCTAACCACCAGGCTATCCTTAAAACTGTTCTGCATTTCTTGTTATTGTGTGATTGGACCGTGGGTATTTGACATGCCTCAGAAGACCTCTAGACATTAACTCTCGGGTGTTCGGACACCATGCGACTATAGAGTAAACGAGGAAGATGTGGTCTAACACCATCGACAGCCATCCCTCGATTACAAATAGGTAGACACAGGAAAAATTCGCGGGTTAATCTCGCGATAGGCTAGAATCCAAGTGCGTGTAACTTATTGCCGCTTCAGTGATTGGAACACAGTTTGCCTGAAGGACTGTGAGCCAATGAATGACCCTCAACGTAAGAAGTATCAAATCATAAGTAGAGCCACGGAAATTTCGCGGATTCATTTAGTCGCAAGCTAGAATGCAAACCTCCACACTGTCGCACTGTGTTCATGATTGGACCGCAGTTATCTGGACACGCCCCTCTACGACCGTGAGCCAACGATGTCCAGCTAGGAGAGAAGTAAGCGAATCAGGTAGTGCCAAATAACAAGAATAAAAATCTTCTCGCTAAGAAATCAACCAATTGGAAAGTAAACATGGGTCGAGCACACCTATAATTTTGAATTCTATCCTGAGGCCAGAGGAATCCGCGAAATTTACGGGACTCTAATCATAAGCATCCTAGTTAGCAGATGTCACGAGTCAGTAACCAATGAGCGGGTGTAAGGTTCCCGCGTACATAGAGGATCGTGGAGTCCATCCTAGAGGTCATTCAAACCTTCAAACCGCCAATTTTTCCAGTCCCTACAAATAGGACAATGGAGTCTAGCCTGGCAGTATAAAAAATACGGCACCAAGATACCAAGATAGTGTCTCTGACTATCGTCACTTAGGTGGGTGGGTGTTGCTGTGTTGTTAAACCATAAATATTTTTAATTTCTGTGGCAGAAAAAACCGTAAAGCATCTGTTAACAGAAGATGTTATTGAAGAAATACCTGGTTTATCGTTTCCTATAAATTTAATGTGATAAAGGTCAACACGAGTCACTGACGCCTACGATACATTCCAATCGAAGCAAGAATAAATTCACTGTTTGGACTTCACAGTAATCATAGTCAGTGAAGCGCTTTAACAAATTAAATTCCGCCCCCTACCACCATCCTATTTGTGATTATTAGAGATCGGAAAAATTCGCGGATTCATTTCGTGATAGTCTAGAATCCAAAAACGTTTGCCTTTATACTGCATCAGTGATTGGGCCACAGTTTATCTGAATGATACTCGGCCAATGAAAAACCTTTAACAAAACAAGTATCGAATCACTAGCGTCCCAGTTAACAGGTGTCACGAGTCAGTAGCCAAAGAGCAAATGTAATTTTCCCGCGTGCATAGAGGATCATGGAGTCTATCCTACAGGTCATTGAAATCGCGATTTTTTCCGGTCTCTAGTGATTATCTATCTGGAGGTGTAAATGAAGCCATTTGTTTTTCGACCTCGGTTGACTGGTAGTGAAAATTCATGAGGCTTAGCTCATAAATAATAGTTTCGTAATCCCTGCGATCCCGATCACGATATTAAAAACAAACACTCCTAAATAACACGTTTTCATGCCGGAATGAAGTAAGCTAACAGCGTAGTGCCGTGACGCAGTAACAGAACGTATTTACTCTCGGCTTGCGTGTACAGTGACCTTCACACAGCAAAAACACGGAATAAAGTTTCTGTGCGACGCGACTATATAAGCGGCAGATATGGAGCTTTTCTTGGGTAGAAAATTAATGCCTTATAACTAGAGACCTGCAAAATTCGCGGATTCATTTCGTGATATGCTACAATTCAAATAATTATACCTTAGCGCTGCTTCTGCAATTGGTTCACTGTTAATCTGGAGTAATGAGGGCCAATTAGAGAATCCGCGAATTTTGCAGGTCTCTACTTATAACTCTTTAGCCAAAGCAACTTAAGATCTTAAAACAAGGTAGTATGCACACTTATAAAATAAACACAGAGTATATAAAATAAAATATTCAACAAATGTATTTTATTTTGACGTGACAACGTCTAATAAATCGATGAACGCCGGCTGCACGCACGAAAAAGTGTCCCGTTACGCACATTGTTCCGTTACGCTGTGTCCCGTTACGCTCATTGTACGCTTGCGCCGCATCTATCTCTCTTCCACTCGATTGGCCTATGCGTCCGAGGAGAAGAAAGACAGCGGCAGCACACAACTTACATCTACACGTGAACTGTTTCGTCGACTGTTTATAAAGTGAAGTGAAAAGTTAATTTGGTTTTCATTGCTTATTACAACAACAATTTCGGCAATAAAGGTTAATTATTCTTGCATTTTAAAAATCTGATTACTAGTATAATTTCAAGTATTTATTCTTTTATTATTAAAATAAAAGTGATTCAATTTTATTCATAAAAGTATGCAATCATTTCATCAATGTTTTGTTATGACGTTGTCACCTTAAACTATCGTCCGTAAACCGACTTTACAGACAACCATTTTTTTTTGTAAATGGAAGATAAATATTCGTGTAAAATTTACAGATATTTGTTCATTTGTACATTCATATGAAAACAACTGTATCACTACAGTATACTGGGTACGAATTCTTGAATATCTTCCCAGTACATAATAAGCATGATAAAACTAAATGAAGTCAAATAGTTGAATATTCGATTACCTTTTTCATGGCTTAAAAAAATCATTCTTGCGTGAAACATCAATTAAAATATAAATTTTATGCACCAGTTCTCGTAAGAAATACTCAGTATTATCTAGAAAAACGTATTACATATATGCAAAAAAATATACATAGCCATGTGTTGTACAAAAACTTATGTACAATATCTTTCTTGTAGTACTTATAACAAACTATTTTATGTGAACTGGTTTCCAAAAGAATATTTTGTGAAAGAATAAAAAATATATATTCTGTGTAACGACTCATAGCCTCTGCGTACCCTGCCGGCTGTAAAGAAGTTTCGCTTTCAAACGTCGAGGTGTTTCGGATGATGTCGGGAGAGTCCGGGAGTCTAGGGTTCACAGACCTTTCACCAGGTGTGGGTCAGTCCCCGGTGACGTTTACCGTGTTAGCTTCGGCGGAGCGACCACAGACCGGGTAATTCCTGCACCCTCCCTAGCACACATGCAGACACACACACACACACACACACACACACACACACACCAAACCCTTCCCGCGCTAAGCTTTCCTGTTCCAGCTAACCCGGGTCCAAAACAGTCGTCTTTGTGGTCCAGGGGTTTTTTTCTTTCTTTCACGTGGGAGGAGATGAGGTAAAACGTAATCGGGAGTACGGGGTTTACCTTCTCCCTCCCCCCTCCCCCTCTATCCAACCTCACTCGCCTAGCCCCTCTCTCTTCCTGTTACTTTCATTCCTTAGCTTATCCATCACCGTGTCTCCTCGCGCCTTTTCGCGGAATGCGGCATAGCGTTCGGGAACGCCGACGGAAGCCTTGAGTCAACATGTCGAGCGATTCACAGACCCGGATTTGAGATCCAAAGGGTGATGGGTAGAGACCGGAAAAATTCGCGGATTCATTTCGCGATATGCTGGAATGCAAATAATTGTACCCTTATGCAACTTCTGGTATTGGTTCACTGTTAACCTGGAGGACTATCGGCCGATTATAGACCCTCATTCAAAGCGGCATCGAATCACGAGTCTCCCAATTGAGACACCTCACAAGTCAGTAGCCAATGAACAGGTGACGTTTGCCCGAGTGTGCACAGTATCGTGGAGTCTATCCTGGAGGTCGTTGAATACGCGAATTTTTCCAGTCCCTAGTGATGGAGAGAGAGATAGAGAGAGAGAGAGAGAGAGATGGGATGGTCGAAGCCAGCTGACTTCACCATATTGAAAACACCCGTTTTCTTGTTTTCGTCCATAAGAAAGCATTCGGTAGATATATGACCACCACAATGGGAAGAGAAATTGTCTTGTCTTTATCCCGATTACTCTGGACTCTTCCAATGTCTTTGCGTTTCATCGTGACGCTTCAATTATTATTGAAGTGAAACTTCTTTGCTGAAGGGGATACAATTTTCGAGCGTGACGAAAATTCCGAATGCATGAGGGGAAATAGCTAGGTATGTTGGGGTGGGGGAACCGGGAGAGGAGGGGAATAGTTAGGTTATGTGGTGGGGGAACAGATAGAGGAGACGGCAGAGAAAGGTAGAAATTACACAGCATACTTGTACACTTTTGCACACTTTGTACTTTTTTGCACTTTCATGTGCGCGTTTGTTTCTTGGGGGTGAACGTCGCGCTATCCCCACTCCGGGGCCGTTGGTGCAAGTGGTGATCGCTGGAGCAGCCTTGAGCGGGCTCCACGTGGCGGCTGAACCCCGCCATGCTGCAGGGATAGGCGGGTCACGGCGGTAGGGACCCGCCTGCACCTGACGACACCCCGACTTTAGGGAGTGTTTGGGCAGAGGGCAACACAACGGGGTTTGAGCTCATTGTTGTGCACCGTGCCACGGGCCATATTCTAAAGGAAATATTGGTCTTTCATGCATGTATTATTAATTTAATTACTTGTGTAAATCAGTATTGTTAAACAGTGTTATGTAAGTAACGTTTAACTGTGTAACTAAAATATTTTTGTTGGTCTAATGCTTTTCACGCTTTAGTTGGACATGGGTGATTATCTGTCACGAATTATTAGTTGATTAACTAAATCACACACCGTATTATAGTTACGAGCCCACGAGTGTGTAAATATGTTAAGTTCAACTAAGAGGTGTGAATATTTCTCGATTGGAGTGTAGCTGTGGGTGACTGTGGCTCAACAAAGTAGCATTGAGCTAGGTAGTATTCGTATGTCATGTTGTCACTTTCACATGCCAGATACCTAACTCAGACTACATGCGTCAATCTGGACAGTTAGTTAAGCTGCATAAACCACCTAAGTATCGGCAAGCTTAAAGTTTAAGAATTATTTAAAATCAAAGTTTGTTTTAAATGTACGAGAAAAAAAAATTAGTGCATTTTTCATTCAAAGAATCTACAATTATTTATTCGTGTGGGAAAGAGTTATATTCCGCGAAAAGATCTGAACACTTATTAGACTGCAACAAGGTATACCCGCACCTGTGGTTTCTTCCTTGTGAGATTGGCGGCCGCCTGCGAGAGAAGTCGTTGCCTTATTAGACCGAGCCACTCAGGACGCGTTTGCTTCCGCACTGACTCACGGTGATTGGTGTTGTAAAAAATCTGCATTGACCTGAAAGAAAATCACCCAATTAAGAAACACAGATGATGCTACAGAGTTTTAACTTTCAGCTAGTCTCGGAATCTTTTCGCGAAATTTGCATGCCCCTAGTTATGGCAGAACCCTAGTGAATATCAAGCGCCGAACAAGTGTAAAACAGTGCAGACACACCCCTCCCCTTCCATTTTTTTTCTTCGTGTGTAGGCGAGATCAGTAACGGACCTGGCGGGAAAAATAAAAACCGGTCGGAAGGTCACTCGGAGTGCGACGGGCAAAGGTAAACTCCGCCATAACGCATGGGCGACCTTGTCTTCGGATGACGTCGGTCGACTCTCTTGTTAATGGAGCCCTTGTGTTCGCTTGATACGGACTGGACTTCTTCACGGCCGTGAACTTATGATAACTGTGAGGAAAGTCATGTTGAAGCGATAACGTTTAGCTGCGTTGTTATTTTTAAATTTTTATTTTTACCATTGTCATTTTCTAATTAATTAAAAAAAAAATAATAATAACACGAATGACGTTGATCGAGTTGAGCTGACGTAGCGTAAAACTGATCCAGCCATTATTTTAGTTTTACACTCAGGGCCTTGCCGCAATGTCCAAGCACACGTCGAAATTGAGCACGATGGGATGAGCGGACTTCACAGATTTTCCTATAAAGTTCATAGCTTTAGATGAACTGATTATAGAAATATACGGTTCTATAGGTTCAGGACCCTCCTACGACCTACACCGTGGCAGATACCGTTTTTTTTTTCAGTGGGTATTTAGAATAATAAGTAAATAATTATAATCTGTTGTTTATTAAAAAAAAAGCAGCGGGGTTTGGACTGTTACATTATCAATAGAGACCCGTCACTTCCTGTGTAGCGTGTTCTTCCGGGCGTTGAGACAGATCACCAAAAAATAACACACCACTTTCGCCGAAGTATCACAATCTTTTTTTCTTAACTTGAGGAAAGGGGCGCTCGCCACTGCTGCTTCAGTAGAACAATGTCAACTGCTGCTGCAGAAGAGCTGCTACTGTGTTTGATCCGGGAGAGTGTTCGCACGCTACAATAACTGAGGGTGTTTTGACAGTGAGCCTAGTCCCTAATGTTACAAGCGTACTACGAGGCAAGGTTGCGGTGTGGTTCAGTTGCCTGCTGGCCTGACGGCTGCCCTTTGTCCCACCCCCTCCCCCCAACCACCAGGGTGGGGTGCGGCCCATTGACGCAGCGCATACCTTTGAGGATTAGCACGGTCCTCGCTACCGCCTCCCCTACCCTTCACCGCGCATTTCCTCCTTTCTCGGGCGCCTTTTTCAACCAACCTTTCGGACACCCTGGGGTGTTCTGCAGGCTCCTAGAGGCTGTCGCATCGAGTTACGTAACTAAGACGCCGCTGTTCTGGGAGCTTCGGGCGTTAAGTCGACCCTGATGACGAGACACGCCAGAGTGCTGAGGGATATATATATATATATATGTGTGTGTGTGTGTGTGTGTGTGTGTGTATAATCGACGCCAGCCTCCGAGGACAATGAAGTGGGCGAGTGAGTGATCCCTTGGCGAGAGATAACCGAACGACATGCTACGGACTTCTCGTGCAGAGACTGGTGTGTCGGGGGGCTCTGTCGCGGCCCTGGCGAGTGAGTACAGTGTAGTGTGATACTGTAAGTCCGGACACAGGTGCGAGGTAAGATACGAGCTTTAGGAAGAGAGCCAGTGTCGAGCCGCGCTCCAGTGGGGAGAGTGAACTGTGGTCTGAGCGAAGGAGTGATTAAAATGTGGACATACATTTTAAATGTTTTAATTTAATTAACATTGTAAATTTTAATAATAGATAACTCCTTTTGACGTGACAACGTCTAATAAATCGTTGAACGCCGGCTGCACGCACGAAAAAGGATTACTCATTGTCCCGTTACGCACATTGTCCCGTTACTCTGTGTCCCGTTACGCTCATTGTACGCTTGCGCCGCATCTATCTCTCTTCCACTCGATTGGAACAACCATCGATTTGACTTTTTCGAGGCTCATTAAACTTGAAACACTCCCATTCGTTTCCTACTTTTCCTATCATCGTCCTATCCTTAACAGAATAACACAGATTGGAAGAAGTTAAATAGCAAATATGTATAAAAGTTATAGTTAAAATAATCTCTTCGTTAAAGTAATAAACATATTTGAATCAATGAGTGCAAATAAATTAAAAGTAAATTTATCAATTAAATTGTAGATTTAATTTCACTCCTTCTTTGTATCCATACAAAATAGTGATGATTCAAAATTTTTGATTCAATTTTATTCATAAAAGTATGCAATAATTTCATCAATGTTTTGTTATGACGTCATGTTAAACTATGGTCCGTAAACCGATTTTACAGACAACCAATTTTTTTAATCTGAATTTTAAAATACTTATTTTTAAAAAAAGCTCTTCACAGCAAAGAGAAATAAAAAAAATGCTGCAAAGGAAAAAAAATAATAATTTAAACTGTATACCAGTATTACATCTGCATTAAAATCTTAAAATTTTAACCGACTTCAAAGGTCTATTGTGGTCTGGAGTAGAGTGTATTTTATCTCTCAATTTTTATTTTATTTGCGGGGGTTTTTGTGTAAAAGCGCTGAAGAGCAAGAAAGGTGAAGGGGGGAGGGGGCATCGTCTCCATCGCAGCATCCCATAGGATCGCCACCATGCCGTAAGCCACTGCAGTGCCGCCGCGCGCAATTTATCACCCCCCCCCCCCCCCCAAAAAAAAAAAAAACCAAACCACAGTCACCTTTCCTGTGGCGATGTCTGGTGTGTTGAAGTGATCCCTCGGGACGATAAACCCATCATCGTGTCGATTCGACAATGCCGTTGGCGTTCTTGTCGATGTCGTCTTAGCACACATTTATTTATTTATTTATTTATTTATTAACAACTTCATGGCGAAGTTATGGCTTTCAGCCGTCAATTAACGCTTGACCATTTGGCCAACCTCCCAAAATCAACGTTACATAATCTTACGACGATTGTAAACTTAATTCAATCTAGTTTCAAAGTATCCTACATAATCCTTACTTTCGTTTCGTAAATTACGTTTGGTGTATCATTTGCATGTTGAACTTCCATAAAATACTTATATTTTCAACAGTTTGTTAACTGACATAAAATATGAAATTAAAATGATTTTACAGTTACTAATGATATATTAAATGTAATTTATAAAACCCTTTTCAAAACGATAGGCTTTATAGATAATATTTAATACACCATTAGTAATTTAAGTACCTGTAAAATAAATATAATATAATTTACAGGTACTTAAATGACTAATAGTATATTTATTGTAATCTATAAAACCCTGTCGTTTTGAAAAGGGGTTTATAGATTATATTTACTACGCGAAAACAACACAGAATCTTTTTCTTGCAATCGTTTACAGAATTTTTTGCCGTTCCGTTCGAGCACACTCATGATGTCACATACGGTCACGAGAACATAATGTTTGTTTCAAGTGAATCGGGACACGGCCTCAAAATCGACCAGTCTCACGCGCTGTGGACGTCATCACTGAAGCGACGTTGAGTAAACGCGTCGTAAACAAAACGATCAGCTGATGCCCCAACAGTTGGGAGAGGCCCCACACAGTGTTGAGATACGGCAATGAGCCGTAGATTACATTCCTGGAAGCATTACTCTCGGACGGAGTATTGTGGCGTAAGTATGTAAGTACTACTGTGTCATTACTACGTGTTTACGACGCATTATACGATTGACGCAAGGAACGAGCCCGGTATTTGTGCAGCACGTTCATGCATGAAAAAGTGGCACATTGACCATGAATTAAGTCTGGTTTACGACAGCCCGCCCCGTCAGGGGTGTGTGTGTGTGTCGGCGAGGCGGGATGATAAGCGCGACGCTCGCTGGTGCTTCTAGCGCGGTGTCTCCTCTGGACTGGCGCGCAGTCTTCTCGTCGTCACAGCGGTGACCGTAACATTATATTGCGGAGAAATTAAGATAAAGGTGTTCTGCAAGTCATTCAAGTGCTTTCAATAATCTGTACCGGTTGTTTTACGCCTAAAAATAACTCTGAAAACATGCGTTTTAGCCATTTAAAATCTTCTAAAACTAGAGTTAAAAAACATAATCCGAAATGAAAAGTACTTTTCGGCCCTCAGCGAACTCTTAAATGATTTTCGTAAGCAGATCCCACTCGGGTATATTGAGGTGTGTGCACGGGTGGGCGGAGCCATTAAGAAACAACAATAAGAATTAACCTGATCCTGTGTACACGAGTGCAATGGCTTATGATTTTCACTCAATAACCATTACACTCGTATGGGTAGATACACAGAGACATATTTTAACGACACGACAAATTTATGATGTTAGTTTCTCAGTACTCAATCGTTAAATAACCTTGATAGTTCAGCGAAAAGAGTAGCGTGAATGGGGAAAGTCGAGCACAGGCTTCATTCAGGCTAGGGTCAATGACTGACCACCACCTAAGGTTTGCGACGTCTCGACCGCCCGCTTTGATAATCTTGACCTTGACTTATGACCTTGATTTTGACATCTGACCATGACCCCGGTGGCCATCTTGAATGACCTTGATTCCAGCCAACACTTGTATTCCGCCATCTTGGATTTGTGACATCACGGTCGCCATCTTGGATAGTCTTGACCTTAAAACGTGACTGAAATGTAATAGGTACCTAGGATGTAATTCTACACCCCTATTACATTTTTTTGTACCTAAAAACTAATAAAAAATATGTTATAAAAAATAATATACATGTAATAAAGTATTTCGTATGCCATGGACTTTGGAGGTACATCGCAAAATTTGGCTGGCTGAAAATAACAGTAAGATTTAAATTGTGAACAGAGTTCGCACATGTGTGTACAGTCGTGTGCATGGCCTGCTATGCACTAGCTTACGTTTTTTAAATGTGCACCCATCTTTTGGCTCCGTTCACAAAAAAAAAAAAGTCAGCTAGTAGCCTACCCAACACGCATTGCACACGACTGCACATGACCTGTGCTATATCGGTTCACAATAGAAATCTTACTGTTATTTTCAGCCAGTGAAATTTCCCGATGTATCCGACATCTGTTGCTAGTGTTAGTAAATAACTATATTAACTACCAAATGAATATCCCGTGACATCTGACAAGCAATTTGTGAACACAGTTTTTCAACATTTAAATTAATTGGAGTAATGTAAAATTTTTAGTTTACCATTCTACCCACAATTCATTTAAATTTCTTTTCATTAACTGCTAGTGACATTTGATGAGTAATATCATTTTTTAAAGCAGGAATTAAAAACTGAACATTGTAAATATCTAGACAATATCTTGCCACCAATATGGGTGATAAATATGAACAGTTCTCTAGTTGAACAAAAATTGCCTTCTACTCCACTCTCATTGGCTGTTGCGCCATGCATTCGTAACGGAAATAAAATATATTCATTTCCCGTGTATGCGCAAGACCATCCTATGCACTGTTGTGAACCAGTAGGTTCGAAAACATGGTGGTAAGATCTTACGCGCAAGAGCTAATGTTTTTTTTTTGACGTGATAACATCTTATAAATCGATGAACTACCGGCTGCACGCACGAAAAAAGCACGACTCATTGTCACGTTCCGCCTGAGCCAGAGCGTGCAAGAACCGGCCAACCAACGTGCGAGAAAAATCTTCTATAATATCAAACAGGTTAAGGCGGGCTTTTAAACTAATAATTGATCGTGATTATATTTAAACAAATTTATTTAAATTAAATTTTGCAAAAAAAAAAAAAACTGTAAATAATATTTGAAAATTAAAAAAAAGTATGCAAATTTTCATCAATGTTTTCTTATGACGTTATCACTAGAGACCGGAAAAATTCACGGGTTCAATGACCTCTAGGATGAATGTTATAGTTCTACGTACACTCGGTCAAATGTCACCCTCTCATTGGCTGCTGTCTTGTAAAGGTGTCCCAACGTAGCGGCCTGTGATTCGATACAGCTTCGGTTGGGTGTTTCTCATTGGCCCAGAGTCGTCCAGGTGAGTTGTGAACCAATAGCAGAGGCGGCACTGAGGTATAACTGTTTGTATTTCAGGCTGTCGTGAAATGAATCCGCGAATTTTTCCGGTCTCTAGTTATCACGTACAATTATCGTCCGTGAACCGACCTTACAGACAAACCCCCTGTTTTCCCCCCGTTGTGCACGCAGCCTTAGTGTTGCGGTGAAGAAAGCGAGTGGTGAGGACGGCGGCTGGGGGCAAGGTCCCGCCTCGTCGAGGGTGTGAGCGGGGGGAGGGGGGGAGGCTGGGAGGATGATACTAGGACCGTGACCGGGGTTTCCCCGCCATGTGTGCCGGAGCGGGCCCGCATTCCCGCCGAGGCCTCTCGTCCCGCTAGCCGCCCGCGACGGCGTCCACGCGCTCCCCCGGGTCCCCCCCCAGGTCCCCCCTCAGCTCCCCGGCGCACGGCACACATGGTTGGAACGGACGGTGGTGGACGGCGCCGAACCAATGTTCTCGAAGCCAATCAAGTAGTCACTCTCACTTATGTCGGAGCCGTTTCATTACGTATGTATAGACACCTGTAAAATTCGCGATTTCAAATCCCTAAAGGATAGACTCCATTATCCTCTACGCACTCGTGCAAATTACATCTGCAGATTGGTTACCGACTCGTAACACCTGTTGACTGGAATGATCGTGATTCGATAATTCTTCTTTTAAAGATTTTTCATTGGCCCAGAGTCCTTCAGATAAACTGTGGCCCAATAAATGAAGCAGCCAAAAGGTAAACGTGTTTGGATTCGAGTCCACCGATAAAACGAACCGGCGAATTTTCCCCGTCCCAAGCAGTGGAACGCCTCTTCGGCTGTTCTACTCGCAAAGGAGCCGTTTAGTGTCGCATTCAAAATGTATTCCTGAGGGGCCAGCGCGTGCACCCACTAGGAAAGCCTAAGATGTCCATCAAGTTCTGTCCCTGCCCGAACACGCCCGAATTTTCACCTTCGGCCAACCTCGGGTTTATTTATATATATATATATATTTATATTTCTCTGTTTATTTTAATGTAGCTATACTAACCTAACTAACCGCCCATAGTGTTTTAAAGTCTTTTAATGTAGCTAACCTAACCGACCACGTTTTATATTTGAATTAATTTTTCCTGCGCGAAAATAAAACAAATCCCGAGGTTGGCCGAAGGTGAATATTCGGGCGTGTTCGGGCAGGGACAGAACTTGGACATCTAAGGCTTCTCCACCCACTGTGCGGTCTGAAACAAAGGAATGGCGTAATGAGAAGGAGAGGAGGTGACGGTAGGGCGCGTAGCTCTGCGGTGGCTTGCCGGTATTCCCAGTCTTTGGCGCAGTCTGTTTTTCTTTCTTCGTACGCTTTTCTCGCTTCGCTTTAAGGCCACTGCCCTTCTCCGCCAGTGCTGGCTTCACGCGCTGTGGTTTGTTCTCTGCTGGCTGTCCGCAAGACCATTCTACGTGTAAAGGCCACGTCACACTGTCACGTTTTCTTCTCCAACTATAGTTGACCACAAAGTTTGACGAGTAATATCGGACGATACATGGCTTTCAATTATCTTCATTCAATATAGTAGTACAGATAACCACAAGGCCCCTGGGGACGTGAATAAACTGCATTGGAAGTACCATAGAAATAACTATTCACACAACACACAAAACTGTTGTTAAGTTATACAGAAAATATCTTCATATTGCGGAATCATGGCACGGTTGTGTATAGTCGTGTGATCTGATTTTTTTTTTCCCCCGTCACTTTCAGATATCCTAGAGTCGGTAATAAATTGGCACTGGACTGTGTGTTTGTTTAAGTAAACATATAAATAAATATATAAATAACTGCGTAGACACGTGCACTGGTGTTGTTCGATTGGCGACGCAGCTCCTTCGCATTCTTTTGGTACACGGTGACTTCTTTCTCGTGCGACTTTCTTCGTTTCTCGTCGTCCATAGCGTCATCCTTCAATCCTGCGCACAATCCCTGCAGTCCGAGAGGACATGGCAATCATCAACTGAACCATTTTCGTTTCATGACCGTGTATATTGTGAACATTGTGAAATATAATGTTTGTAGGTCGTAACAAACTTAAATGTGAGTTATAGCATGGTATGTAGACAATGCAGCTAAGGAATAAAATAAAACATATATGGTCCAAAGAATAATCGTGTTTTTTTACGTGATAACATATTATAAATCGATGAACGCCGGCTGCACGCACTAAAAAGTGTCCCGTTTTCGCACATTGTTCCGTTACGCTGTGTCGCGTTCTCATTGTACGCTTGCGCCGCATCTATCTCTCTTCCATTCGATTGGCCTATGCGTCCGAGGAGAAGAAAGACAGCGGCAGCACACAACTTACATCTACACGTGAACTGTTTCGTCGACTGGTTATAAAGTGAAGTGAAAAGTTAATGTGGTTTTCATTGCTTATTACAACAACAATTTCGGCAATAAAGGTTAATTATTCTTGCATTTTAAAAATCTGATTACTAGTAGTATAATTTCAAGTATTTATTCTTTTATTATTAAAATAAAAATTATTCAATTTTATTCATAAAAATATGCAATCATTTAATAAATGTTTTGATATGATGTTGTCACGTTATACTATCGTCCGTAAACCACAGACAACCAATTTTTTTTTTTTTTTTTTTTGCCCAGTGTTATAGCGTTCGAGTCTGTCGCGCGCGGTGCACCTTGGGTCGTTGCCCCCACATCCCGCCCCCACTCACCCTCGCCACATCGTGCGCCGCTAATTAAGGCAAGTTGTAACGACGGTGAACGCTAGTTTTCCGGACACGCCCATGCAGCGGAGGTAGGTATTCCCTGGCTGTTTCCACCATCCCAGTTCCAGGAGCACGGCTCTCCCTCTGGAACTCCAAGCAAACACCGAGATGGAGTGGCGCAACGATTAGGTTTGGTCCTGGGAAACCTACCTCGTTCGTCTGTGCTATCGGCGAGGGACGCACCACAACGCCGAAATACCACAACGCCGAAATACACTAAGGGATCGTCCATTAATCACGTGAGGTTCGAAAGGAAGGGGGGGGGGGGTGTCGGGAAAAATCACGAAATATCACAAGGGGAATGGGGGGGTGTAGAGAGATATCACGTGTATTTATTTTTTCGCGCGATTTATACTAAACCGAAAAGGGACGCGTGACCTTTTCTCGCCGTAGCCAGGCAACAATATCCCCCGCCCGACGCAACATGAACCACCCGGCTCGGCTTGCTAGTCGCCAGTAAGACTGAGATTTTGGCGCCGAATACATGCGTATATCACATATAAGCCTTTCCATTATTATTTTGATGCCAGTGAGAATAAACCTGCAACCTTAATGTGTGTCTGGACATTTTTATCACAGTGCTTAATTTTCCAGAATTAAATTAGATTATACCTATATTTAAAGATAATATTCTGAAATTTTTAAAAATATTTTGTACCAAAAAAATACACGTGATTTATTGGGGGGGGGGGGGGGGTAGTCTGAAACCTCACCACAAATCACTAGGGGGGAGGGGTTGTTAAAAATTTGCTAAAAAAACATCACGTGATTAATGGACGACCCCTAACGCCGAAAAATGTCATTGCAGGACTGCCACAAAGGTTAGGTTAGGTTAGACTAGGTTAGGTTATATTACGCTAGGTTAGGTTAGGTTAGGTAAGGTTAGGTTTTATTGTGGTATTTCGGCGTTAAGGTACATTTAAGAAACACACACACAAATTCATTCAGTTGTTATTTCGGCGTTGTGGTACACAGCAGTTTTATAGCTGTCGGCGTTGTGGTCATTTTTGACTTTCAGCGTTATGGTATCGGCGTTGTCCTTGTAAGAAGAACTCCTGTTTTATCTCATCGCTAGGTTCGCATGTGCGTTGTAGTAGTGTTGGTGTGTTGTACATATTATCTGTTTAGTATCATCGTTAGTTTCCGCTGTGTTTTTTTCCAAGGATGTTGTTTGTCTGTATTTACTTTTTTTTTTGTTCTGACTGTGTTCGTGTGTGTCCATACATTTAATATAGGCTGAACTTGGCTTATTTTCTATGCGCTTGTGTATTCATGTTTCTTTGTACGGTTTTTTGGGTCTTCTCTGTGAAACTGGCAGTGGCGTATGTCCACAATAGTGATTTTAATCAATTTCCCCATTTAAAGAATCATTCAAAGAACGTAGACTATTCCTTCACCGTAGACAGTTATAAAATTAAGTATTATCTCAAAATAATGTCCGTATTTGGTGACTTCAACGACAAAACGTTAAACCAAAATATTAAAAATAAAGTTCAAGCAGTATAATTTCCTCCAAATGATTTAAATGCTTGGTGAACACTAGCTAAGACATGTTATGAACCAACTACCGAAAAATGAAAACTTTATTTTGGTTCCATTTCGCAAAACATAATGCAAAATGTGGCAGAGATATTTAGTCACAGATGACAGCACATGGCTGTTGGTCTAGCACGGCCCCGCACCTAGCAGAACCACGCGCCTAGTAAAGGTTCCCCCCCCCCCCCCGCGTCTAGCTAGGCCCCAAGCTTATATTATATAGTATCGATATAATTCAAACGATCTACCGAAATGCCCATAAATCGATGTTTAGAAAATTTGGCCATCCCTTACTGAATCTGCCATATATTCTTACACATACACAAAGTAAATAATTTACCTATAGGCCTATTCCAGCAACACACAATACTTAATTATAATTTTTGTCGTTTCATATACAGCTTCTTAATAGTTATATTGACTATATTGTAGTAGTGAAGCTCATTCAAGACAAAACGCTTCCGCTTAGTATGTCAAATGCTAAAGCAAAACCCTCTGTTCCAAACGAAAATCTTTCAGTCCATCGTCTTTTTTTTTTTTTCAAGCTAATAAATTCCTAACATAACAATGCTCATAGAGTAATACATTACACTATCAAGAATTATCATTTTGCAAAGACAAAATGACCTAAGAGTAAAACATTTGCATCATATAGTAGTAGTTAAATAAAAAAAATTAAAATGTATAATTTTTCTGTGTGTATCTTTCTTCACGATAGCTCGGGCAGAATTTAGGTTTATTATAAAAATATACGACAAAATTATAATAACACTAGGTATTCTTGTTCTTGAAACAATTTTTAACGTACACAAACATGGATACCACCGCAGCCAAGTACTCGGCTGCGATTGGTGCAACGTAACGGAGCATCGTAAACGGAAGAGCTCAGCAATGCCGAGCTAATCCCTACGAGTCCTTATCCGTCTGCGTGCTGTTGTAGAAACTCTGTTCTGTGAGATCCGTCTACGTTTACGTGATCCGTCTCCGTTTCCGCGCCATCGTGTGACGGGCCTGAGGAACGGTTTCCTCGCTCATGGATGCGATGAGGCTTTTGAAAGAAGAGCCACCGTCGCCTTTTAACGTTGCGTTTGTTTCCCCTGTGTCTTCTTTTTGACGTGACAACGTCTAATAAATCAATGAACGCCGGCTGCACGCACGAAAAAGGATGACTCATTGCCCCGTTACGCTTATTGTACGCTTGCGCCGCATCTATCTCTCTTCCACTCGATTGGAACAACCATCGATTTGACTTTTTCGAGGCACATTAAACTTGAAACACTCCCATTCGTTTCCTTCTTTTCCTATCATCGTCCTATCCTGAACAGAATAACACAGATTGGAAGAAGTTAAATAGCAAACATGTATAAAAGTTATAGTTAAAATAATCTGTTCGTTAAAGTAATAAACATATTTGAATTAATGAGTGCAAATAAAAGTAAATTTATGAATTAAATTGTAGATTTCATTTCACTCTTACTTTGTATCCATACAAAATAATGATAATTCAATAAAAATGATTCAATTTTATTAATAAAAGTATGCAATCATTTCATCAATGTTTTGTTATGACATTGTCACGTTAAACTATCGTCCGTAAACCGACTTTACAGACAACCAATTTTTTTCGCAACAAGAAACAGGCCTCGCCGGGTTGAACACGTCGCTGTCACGTGCTCCGAGCTTGCAGTCGGGGATTCCCCGCCGTAGCACGACCCGTCACGTGGACTGAAGAGTTCGTCAGGCTGGCGCCCGCGACACTTGAATTTACGACCGGAACAAATCGCTGAAGCTGTAAAACCACCACATGTTCGTCAACTCTCTCCCAAGATGGCGATTAAAAACTCATCATTGACATCTTAAAGTATATTTATGAAATAAAGTAATCGGACACCGGTTATCTGGAGAGATTTAATTAAAACGTATGACTATAACAATTTTAATTATTTGTTTGAATAAATTAATACAGCGAATTTCATCACATTAATCAGTATTTATTTTATATCAGTATGGTAAATCACATAAATATAAATAATAAATATAAATAATATGTAAAGGCCTATATTTTTTTTATAACGTGCCTAAAGAAGTATAACTTCAAAAAACACCTCTCGCAAGACTTTTCAAAGTCAAATGCAGAAATACCGGAAGTATTTAAAAATAAGTTATTCAGCTGTGAGTACTGCAAGCAGAACTATCACTGAGAAGTTTCTCTCTCGCTCTCTCTCTCTCTCTCTCTGCCCGAGGCATCCATGTTGATATATTTTAAGTATCAGCTAGTCATACATGAATTCCACGTAGAAAAAAAAAGTACAATGAAAATATCTGGAGATTGACAAAAACTAAGGCCATGTATTTTTCGCGATAAGATTTCCAGCCCAGCCTGTTTAAAAAATTTGTAGCACTGTTCTGTGTTTCGTGCTTGGCTGAGCTTATTTCATGTGACATGTCTACTTCCAGCACACCAATCATAGTCATCTAGCGCGGAAGCAAACGCGTCCTGAATGGTCTGGTCTAAATAGGCAATTGCTTCTCTTGCCTACGGCCACCAATTGTAAAGAAGAAACAGCTGGCGCGGGTATACCATATTTCAACGCATCCTGAAATTTCAAATACGCCTGTTATTCCTCGTCTCCTTAGCGATTGTGCCACAGATAAATAGACTGTGCATAACGAAGTTTAAAAAAAGTTTGGACTGTATCAGAAAGATAATTTTGAATTTTTTTTTACTATTTATTTTGGGCTTAAGCATCGTTTTAAAAACCATAATTTAATTTTTTATAGTAATTGTGTTAATGATTCTCTGGACGATTACGTACACTATATGACAGACCATCCCGTTTATAAATAGGTTTCACAGAATAATATAATAATTTATTGCAATTTTCACATTTATTACTTAGGCTACTGAAAACACTGTTGCGTAACCTGCACTGTAAACGGCAGAGGGAATAAAATCTTACAAACTACTATTAAATTATCGTCCGCACAGTCATTTAGCTAAAACAATCTCGCGTCGCTTAAAATCACACGTATATTATCTGGTGGGAAGTTTCGTTTTTTTTTTTTAGGAAGGACGGGAGAGAGATAAAAGAAGCTTGCCTGTGTTGACGAGCGTGGTGGGGCAGACACGGGATTTCCAAGGTATTCAACCGACCCAATCTCCCCCTCTTCCCCCCCCCCTACCACCCCTTCACGAGGGTCGAGTAACAGCTGCCGGGGCTGGCCGCCGGCGCAGAGAGCGAAGCCGCGTGCTAACTGGGCAACAGTTCCTTCCTGCTCGTGTGGGGAGAGCGCGCGCGAGACTGGAGCGGTTACTCTTCTTCTTCTTGGAGGTTAGGGTCGGACCGGACGAGTGAAGGCGCGAAGAGGAAAGCCGTGCCGCGCTGCGCCCAACACACGACACTCCCACCAATGCCGGCGGCTCCTGACGACCGCGAAGACGACACGCCTACCTCGCTCGCAGGTCTGTAAACATCGCCCGGTTACAACCATAACGCTGTCACGGAGTAGAGCGCGCAGGCCAGTTGCGCTGTTTATTGTGGTGTGAAGCTTGCTTCTCGTAGTCGGTAGAACTGTCAAAAAAAAAAAACACGTGTTGTGACGCACGCAGTTGGCAACATTGTTGAAAATTACAACCTGCCAGCGCTTTTGCATCCACCGAGTTTCCAACACACGAAAGTCTTGGTAGCGCGTGACTAATAAATTTAATGTTTACTGAGCGATATCGCGAACATGTAAAAAACACACATAGTCGTTTGTATCAGATAATTTTGACAGTTCTGTCGACAAACGTAAGCCAAATAATGGTACGTACGCAGGAGGCTAGCAATAATAAGGCTACTTTATAATAAGTTAACGTTAAGGGATTTTTAGTGTGTCGTTGTACTGTTGAGAGATTCCATATGCATAATATGTAGATTGATGTTCGGATACTGAACATGTCTCCTAAACAATGATGGTTACGTTTGACATACCTATACCCGCGTTATTTTTGAATTTTTTTAATCTAAACTTAATACATACGTGCGTTTGTAATATTTTTAAAGTTTGTGGGTTACGGTTTATGTAGTGACCTTGATAATACGTCAAGAGCGAACGCCGTGATATCTACGAGGTGTTAACAGCTGCATTAGCAAACAAGCGATTTCTTGTCGGGACATAGACAGTACAGTTGACAATGTTCCACTTTTGAGAAATGTACGATAAGTTGCTCACCCTGAACTTGAAGCTCCACAGTGTGGGTGTATCTGCAGTTAAAATTTCTTCAGTTTAATCAAGGATTATGTAAACGCAGGTGGATGAAGCATAATTTTTGTGTCGTTGTTTAATGTAAATATAAAAATATGTTTGGTATTTTACGGCATAAAAAAAACTGCTTTGAAGAAATGTAAATTTTTGCGGGTCGAGCAGAATGTTGTTATAGAAGTTTTATAATTTTTTGACGTGCCATCCTTTTATTCTGTCCTTGACAAGTATCTGCAAATGTTCGATTTCGCAGGCTATAGGTTAAGTGGTCACGTTTTAATGTTAAGAATAAGAGCATTTTTTTCAAAAATCATTTTTGGTCAAGTTTCGAGACTACGTCGTTATTTTGCATACTGTCGTACATGCACATTTATGATTATTATTAGTCTGCAGTTTTTACTTTCCGAATAGCGAATGACGTTTAGGTCCAACAATTAAAAAAATAAACTTGTTTTATAACGGCAATGGATTGCAATGTTACCTTGTAAATTTGCCATAGCCATAGGGTAATCAAAAAGATTTTTACAAACTATAGGGCATATTATACCTATAAGGTTTATTGCATTAAAAAAATTCGTTAGTCGACTCGTTCTTGTGAGCGCTACAATTAAATATGTTTAATTTTTTTGAGTGCATATACAAATAACACTGAGCCATACTTTTGCTGCCGTAATATAGAACTGCACAGGCGCACAGCTATAATATTAAATGAAAAGGAAAATATTAATGTTAGTTCTCATAGCGTTACATCACTCATTTATTTGGCTAAACTCGCTGTCATATTTAACAATTTTTCGGCGTTGAAACTGCGAATGATTGAGCTAACGTCAAAAATGTCGGCTTGTATGAACACTTGGCATAAACTTCTGTAAAATCATAAAAGCACAAAGTTCTACTTAAATTAGACGCTATTTTTTTTTGGCACGAATCCTTAATACTGAATATGTTGCACGCTCTATTTTTACTTCCACTCCGTGATTTGTAAACCTCAGGAGATGTTATTGTGGTCACCTGTCAGAACTAATGGGTGGGCCCTGTTAAGACCCTGACCATCCAATGTTCACGACTACGGTTTTAATAGTTTTTGTTTTTATGTTTGAAATAAAACAATGAACAGGGAATCAAAAGTTTTCATTTATCTGCGAACTTACTGCAGGCATACTAACATTTTCGTTGCGAAATACAACCACAAGCTCTTGAATGAGTGCACATTGTTCTTTTTTTTTTTTTTCCTCCACACAAATTATCCCACGTAATAAAGTAGAGAACCTTGTTTTCCAATGGCTAGCCAAACATTTACCGGTATTTTTCTTGGAAAGTTACCTGTCAGAAAAGTTCACTAGTTGGCATCGAAAACCGAGCGTAACGTCTTAGCTGGACCCCTGCTAGGATGGCTGGTTATTTCTTTATTGCACACGTCACACGTCCATAAAGTCATCCACCGGTTGCATCTGCCAAGCACGTGAGTGCAGTCTGCATAGTTATCTGCATTCTTGCGTTCCATGCACAAACACGTGTGGAGCTCTTGTCTGATTCAGAAATCATTACCCGAGCCCACATAAGGATGCGCAGCGCTTCAGGAAAAAAAAAAATTGGTTGTCTGTAAAGTCGGTTTACGGACGATAGTTTAACGTGACAACGTCATAACAATACATTGATGAAATGATCGCATACTGTTATGAATAAAATTGAATCAGTTTTATTGAATTATCACTATTTTGTATGGATACAAAGAAGGAGTGAAATGAAATCTACAATTTAATTGATAAATTTACTTTTATTTGCACTCATTAATTGAAATATGGTTATTACTTTAACGAAGAGATTATTTTAACTATAACTTTTATACATGTTTGCTATTTAACTTCTTCCAGTCTGTGTTATTCTGTTAAGGATAGGACGATGATGGGAAAATTAGGAAACGAATGGGAGTGTTTCAAGTTTAATGTGCCTCGAAAAAGTCAAATCGATGGTTGTTCCAATCGAGTGGAAGAGAGATAGATGCGGCGCAAGCGTACAATGAGCATAACGGGACACAGCGTAACGGGACAATGTGCGTTACGGGACACTTTTTCGTGCGTGCAGCCGACGTTCATCGATTTATTAGACGTCCCGTCAAAAACAACGCGATCTGAGAACTGCTCCAGACATCCGATTGGGGTCTGTTTACGAAAAGCATTTAAGAATGCGTCGAGAGAAAAGTTGTTTTTGATTATGGATTGAGTTTTTTTTAAATTGTAATTTTAGAAGAGTTAAAATGGCTAAAATGTGTTTTTTTTTCAGAGTAATTTTTAGGCATAAAACAACCGGTACGGATTCTTGAAAGCACAATGGACTTGCATTACACCTTTATCTAATTTCTCCGCCATAAAATGTAACGGTCACTGGTAAAGTTTTATAGTTATCTTATGCACGACAAGACTGCGCGCCAGTCCAGAGGCGACACCGCGCTAGAAGCACCAGCGAGCGTAGTACTTAAATTCCCACCTCACTAACACAGATACCTACTGCCCTCACTAAGCGTATCCGTTTATAGTACCTGCTTAGGATACGTTAGAATCAGCGTACCTTATTTATAACCCTACGCTCGTGGCGGTGGGTTCCACCTCAGCAATTCATAATTTATTAATTTTCATTTAAGTCTCAGTCTCACACGAGTAAGTTACCTTATTTCCCTTGTCATTACTGTTTTTAGGGGGGGGGGGATGTGTACATTTATTCCGATAGCTCTCTTGCAAGTTGTTGGTGGTCACAATTTTTTTTTTAAACAAAGGTTTACTAAACTTTGTTTTAGAGCTGTGAAAGATATTTGCAAGTGATCATAATCGTGGTCACTTCTTATCGCTTCTAGATAAAAGTTTGTAAATATTTGTTGGGAAGTTAAAACGTAAGTGATAATATAACAGTGATTTTTGAGCGAAACTTATTATTTTTACTGGAGCGTGTTCGATGGCCCGGTCGGAACGGAGACAAACGGAACGCTGTTCCGCGCGGCACCGTGCGCACCGTGCGACGAACGGGAGGGAGAGCCAGACGGCGGACCGCGGGTGAGGAGCGGTGCGGGGAGAGCGGAGGTCGTAGTAGTGGCCGTGGACCTGGATCGCGTCTTCCTGGATTCCAGGCCGCGGTTCCCTGGAACCGCAGGGCGGCCCTGAACTTGCGTCGAACCACGTGCCTCACTCACCCCAGGCGCGCGCCGAGCTTTGATCGCGTTCAACCGGTCGACAAACCTCCGATGGGCTCATGATCCTGCAAGCTCTCGCAACGGCTAAGCACTAGGCACCTTCGTAAAAAGTCTTAATGTACACGAAGCAGCGGAATGATGTCATTTTGGAGACATTTTGTAGTTCCTTGTGTGATTTTAGGAACGAGATTTCTGGTAATTTAATCACATTGAGTTTATTTTTTTTAAAAAAGCTATAAACAGCAGTAACAGTAGAAGTAATTTGATGGATTAATTTATAAATCCGGAAAAATAAAATAAAGTTTTTGTTTCATTTAAATAAGACCTCTACCATTACAAAACCTATTTTCAAAATTTGCCACAAATATGCGCAGTAATACAAGAAGGATGTAGTTTCGCCAGACTCATCATTTCTCTGGATCTAATGGTTGGCTATAATTTTAATTTCCGCTCTGTAACGAGCCCGGTTTTTCCAGACTTCAAAAGTACGGAAGGGGACTTAACCTGTTATGTTAAAACGTCAAAATACAGTTCTCTCAAAGAATCGTTTTGCATGAACTAACAAAATAATTTATTACCTAATAGTTATCATTATAGCTGTAATAAAAAGCGAAACTTACATTTAAGCAAATCTTACATTTAAGGCTCCTTGTTAAATTAAGTTCATGCCGAAATTACGTGAGCAGCAACTTGATCACACCTCTAATGACGTCCGTGGTAGCCTGTGTCTAATTGTCTGCATATTGAAATTTTGTATTTTTCTCTTAGACCGTATGTGCAACTGTAGAATTTCCCGGCATATTTAACACACACACGTAGAGTAGGTCTATTGTTATGCTCATATGTTATTTTTGTTTCTGATAACCAGATTTTTCAACAGAACTGTGCACGAGTATCAGAAAATCGGGACTTATGGGAGTGGTTTCTTTTTACATGCTCTTGCGCTTTCGTTACTTTTTCTTTTTTTGTCATTCTTAAAAAAAGTTTTATTCTTAGTCGTGATAGAGCTTGGAACGTCGCGATCAGAGGATAACGGACGCGTTGTAATCCTCTGCCATCAAGGTCAACGACTGGGTGATGATTGCGTTAACAGTCCATTACGAATTGAATGCAGCCTTTTTAATTCCACGTTCCACGAGCGCTTCTTTACGTCGTCAACCTGCGTGGCGTCAATTAAACAATAACAATCCGCCGTTGATTGCTTGATCTTGGGCGTATCATTTCGCCGCACTCATTCACCGGGCGTGCAGCTATTAATATCTCGTCTCAATCGCCTCTCGCCTTCTCTCGCCAAAGGAATGGCGAAGAGTGACTGGATAATTTCCCCCGCAGATTTAATCGCGCACTCTTGCCCTGCCAATCACGTGTGTCCGTAATTAAATAATGGCCGACACTTTTCAAAAAGTGAGTGCTAGTTAGTTGGCGTTAAGGCCACTGCCTACCCGGGCACACACACACGGTGCGCAGAGCTTCAGGAAAAACAACGCGCTTTCAAAACTACTCTAGATATCCGAGTGGGGTCTGCATACGAAAAGCATTTATGAGTTCGCTGAAAGCCGAAAAGTACTTTTGATTTCGGATTAAGTTTTTAAACTGTATTTTTAGAAGAGTTAAAATGGGTAAAACGCATGTTTTCAGAGTAATTTTTAGACGTAAAACAACCGGTACAGATTCTTGAAAGCAGTTAAGGGACTTGCATTACACCTTTATCTTCATTTCTCGGCCATATAATTTTACGGTCACCGCTCAATTTTTTTTCAGTCTTAACAATGTAGTAGCCTATATCAATAAAATCATATAATATTTTTGGTATTTTCCTAATTTGTTTAGGGGGTATAGTTGTCCCAGGCAAAACCGCACTCCTTTACGGCTACGGGCCTGATTATAATGTAACAACGTGACAACTGGGAAAGTGATAATATTAATGTCCAGTCATGCGAAATTATAAATTAGAGAATATGATTGGAAAATAATTCAAATTGGAAATTGCGCGTGAGGTTAACGGACACATGCTATATCTGGATATGGTGCTTGTGTGTTGTATAATTCCCATATTTTTGTCTAAATGCATGCAATCAGAAGAAAACTTAAATAATATATACAGAAAGTTTTCCATTAAACATAGTTTTTATGTTTACGTTTATTAACCCCATTTAACAGTCACGTTTTTGAAAGCGCATAAGGTAGAGGCTGCTAAATATTATCGGAATCTACGCCCATGCTTTTATGGATAAAACAATAACTATAATTCGTTTTTTTTATGTTTCTTATATATATTTTTTCCCCACTCTTACGATAGGATACACACTAATGTTTCGCGGCACATCCTTCGGTTGTTCGGTTAGTTAGTCATGGTCGCTAAAAATTATGTGGTTTGGATCACTGTGGGAACAGATTGTGAACTCTCTTGATTGGACTTAGGAAAAAAAACTATGGCATTATTTTATAACTTCAGTGAAAGTTAGGCGTACAAAAGTGTACGACCAACCGCGAACATACTCTATGACTGGAGTCCTGAAAAAACCGCGGGTTCATTTCGTGTTATGCTAAAATTCAAATAATCATACCTTAGTGCTGCTTCTGCCATTGGTCCACTGTTAATCTGGAGGACTGAGGGCCAATTAGAGACCCTCACTCATTGAAGTGTCGAATCACAGGCCACCCAGTCGAGACGACTCACAAGTCAGCAGCCGATAAACAGTTGGCATTTGCCCGAGTGTGTAGAGGATATTGGAGTCTGTCCTGGAGGTCATTGAACCCGCGAATTTTTCCGGTCCTTATGTATGACGTTAGCGTTCTGTGGGGCTGCGTGCTCTGGGGACGCGGCGGAAGACCGCCGGGATCCTCTGGAGTGGCCGCGGGGGTTCCCCGGCGCTCGCAGCGGGGAAAATGGGGGTGTCGTCACGTAAGGGAAGAAAAAAACCCAAAGGAGGCTCTTGAAAGTCCGGCCTTACAACGGCGGCCCTGCCTGGGGGCCTTCCAAGCCGCGACCGGCTTCGTCGGAAACAGCGGTCTCTCTTCATCATTCTTCCTCTTCCCTCTTCCCTCTTCCCTCTTCCATCATTCTTCCCCGGGATCGGGACGACCGGGAACGACGTGCCAGAGCGTGCCTGCGCAGCCCAACTGCACGTCGTCCACGGTGCCAGTACCCGTGACGACTCGGAATGCGCACGTGCATGCTGACAAACTTGTCCAAAAAAAAAAGAGATACTTCGTTCGCATAGGTTTCGAGGAAAATGATTCGAAATACTGTAGTTTGGGGTTTGGGACGAGGGCTATGATCAATCACTAGGGACTGGAAAAAATTCGCGGTTTCAATTACCACTAGGATAGACTCCACGATTCTCTATGTACTCGGGCAACTATCGCCTGGTCATTGGCTACCGACTCGGGACACATGTTTACTGCGATTCTTATGATTCGATACTTCTTTTGTTGAGTGTTTGCCATTGGCTCAGAGTCCTTCAGGTAAATTGCGGTCCAATGACTGACGCAGCATTAAGCTAAACGAGTTTGGATTCTAGCCTGTCTCTAAAGGAATCCGCGAATTTTTCCTGTCTCTATAAATCACTCATCATAGGACGTAAATTCTTTAAAGGGGGGGGGGGGGGTGTAGCCTGGGATTCCTCCTGGAATTATAGCCCCCGCGCGCCTCCCGGCCACACATGTGGTGTGCAAAGCTTCAGAAGAAACCACGCTATTTGAAAACTGTTATAGAGATATCCGAGTGAAGTCTGTTTACGAAAATCACATAACAATACGCTGAGAGCTGTTTCCGTATTTCTTTTTCAAACGGTGTTTTTCAGAAGAGTGAAAATAGCTATAAAAAAAACGCGTGTTTTCAGAAAAAATTTATTTATAAAAAAAATTGGTTGTCCGTAAAGTCGGTTAACGGACGACAGTTTAACGTTACAACGTCATAACAAAACATTGATGAAATGATTGCATACTTTTATGAATAAAATTGAATCATTTTTATTTTAATAATAAAAGAATAAATACTTGAAATAATACTAGAAATCAGATTTTTAAAACGCAAGAATAATTAACCTTAATTGCCGAAATTGTTTTTGTAATAAGCAATGAAAACCACATTAACTTTTCACTTCACTTTATAAACAGTCGACGAAACAGTTCACGTGTAGATGACTTGTAATTAATTTTAAAAACTGGCGTTTAGCTATAAAGGTTAAATATAATTATGAACAAGTTTTCATATAAATAAACTGTAATCAAATATATAATATATATAATATATATAATATAATATATATGATATATATGATATTATCATCAATTATATGAATCACCATAATTTTTTAGTCAATTGTAACAACCTATTATTACTGCACTCGCCGACAGGGTAACGGAACACAGCGTAACTGAACAATGTGCGTAACGGGACACAGCGTAACGGATAAATGAGCGTAACGGACAGAGCGTAACAGAACAATATGCGTAACAGGACACTTTTTCGTGCGTGCAGCCGGCGTGCATCGATTTATTAGACGTTGTCACGTCAAAATAAAATGAATAATGTCTCCATGAATTTCAAACACACACACACGTAGTCAGCAATAGTTTCGTCTTTGTAATGAAACGTAATGTTTCCGTAATATTTCGAGGGGTGTCTGAATCCACTAGACACCATTCATAGCTCTCTGCATAAGGTCCTGTCTGAGCACTTTTCCAATTCACGCTGAATGTTCTCTGTCAGTCGACACAAAAAAACTGCTCGTCCTGGCGCGCTATCGGTCAGCAGAAGACAAGTTATGTTCGAGTTGAATGTCTAGGAGTTGTCGGCAAGAATGGCAGTGTTCCGAAAAACCTTCAAGCTCGCAATTGGCAAACCCCTTCAAAAGTGCCGTAAAGATAAATCCTCGCCACACGTGCCACGAGGTTGATCGGTTTGCCGTTAGTTAAAAAAAAAAAAGGGACGTTGTCTATAAAGTCGGTTTACGGACGATAATTTTACGTGATAACGTCATAAGAAAACATTGATGAAAAATTGCATACTTTTTATTTTAAAATATTATTTACAGTTTGCAAATTTAATTTAAAATTATTTGTTTAAATATAATCACGATCAATTAGTTATAGAAATAAACTGAAATCAAATCAACGTCAATAAATCGTTAATTTGAAATGACGAAATTGGACAAATAAATCAGATTTTTTTTAAATTGCTGCTTTTAAAAAGCCCCGCCTTAACCTGTTTGATATTATACATAGAAGATTTTCTCGCACGGTGGTTGGCCTGTTCTTGCACGCTCGGCTCAGGCGGTAACGTGACAATGAGTCATGCTTTTTCGTGCGTGCAGCCGGCGTTCATCGATTTATAAGTGGACGCACCACAACGCCGAACGTACAATAACGCCGAATGCCAAATTGACTACAACGCCGACAGCTAGAAAACTGCTGTGTACCACAACGCCGAAAAATGACATTGCAGGTCTGCCACAAAGGTTAGGTTAGGAAAGGTTAGCACACAAATTCATTCAGTTGTTTTTCATTTTTCTCCTGTGGCCCCCCCCCCCCTACCCACCCCTACCCCCCCCCCCCCCCCCCCCCCCGCAGCAACATTTTTCGTCGTTACTGTATTTCGGCGTTGTGGTACACAGCAGTTTTCTAACTGTCGGCGTTGCGGTCAATTTGGCATTCGGCGTTATGGTATTCGGCGTTGTGGTGACGATCCCGTTATCACGTCAAAAAAAAAAAGAGTTCTCGGACGACGTGACTCGTGGACAGCTGGACAGCCCTGCTTCGCAACACGTGTTCTGTCAAGGTTGGGGACAGCCCGGCGGTTTAGGAAAAAAATAAAAGAAGAAAGAAAGAAAAAAACACGCGCCAGTGAATCACGGCCAAGCGCTCGTAGGCTTCCAGTAGGTCGGTGGCTTCCCGGAAGTATGGCCGACAACAACAAATACTTATCTTCGCATCACGTCCTCGCATTCTTCAAGTCTGCTCAGGGACTCGGATTTGCACACGCGCCGATCGTGCTCAGTGGCGGATACAGGATTTTTTTTTTTTTCGTTGGGGTGGGTAGGGGGTTTAAAAAATTAAAAAAATAATAATAATTTGAACACGTACTTAAAAAACTTGCATTGCTAGTGACATTAAACACACTGACACGCGGGCCCAATAGTAGCGGCCTTAAGCGACATGGCTTCTCATGCATTTCGTACTTGGAATATGAAACAGTTATAGAAATTATTTAAGCTTTGACTGCTTCTCCGTCACTCCGTCTTCGTTATGTTGTTGAGTCACAGTTAGATCTGGGACTTGTCGGGGGAATGTTTTACGAGCGCTTAGAGTGAGCTCAGATAACGCTCAGCGTTGACACGTAACGTAAGGACCGTGACGTGTTAAAAGGTAGTTAAACGTTAAAAGCTTCCAATACATCACGGTCGTGAGACTTGTTGCAGATAACAATTAAGTTACCTAGCGAACGGTTTGGTTGTTTCTGTGAAACCAAAGGAATAATATTTCATTAAAAATTAATTAAGTCGTACTTCTTGGCCATTGTCAGTGAACCTTTGCTTTGGGTCGTTATGATTCTACTTTGAATCCAGAGCAAAGCATAATGTGTGATTATAGCAAGATTTTAGGTGTAAATTTATTTAAAAGTTGTGTATTTTGACCTTAATATGACTAAATATACTAGCGTACATTTAAAAGGAGGTAATAGTACAGTTATAAAAATTATTTAATTTTTCTTTTTAATTTTGGGGTAGTTACATTGTTGTTTTATTTAAAAAAAAACATGAGGTTATGCGTATTTGTATTACTCGATAAAGCTGACTAAACTGTATCAACATTTAGTGGTAACACAAAACACCGACTTGTAATTCAAAATCCGATCGTTTTCATTTCTGGAGTAATCCTTGAATTACATGTATGTCGATTATCTGGGTGAGATCTCTACAAATGTTACTTTTCTTTACTAGTAATTGTTCTATGGTCATAAAATAGAACACTGTGGTACACGATTTACAGGTCCATTGTGGGCTGCCACACGTCATGGCAGAAACATGCGAGGGTTTCCCCACGAGCGATGAGGGCGAAACCTGGCACACATATTTACATTGTTCACTGGTCGAAAACATTGGGGAAAACCCTTGCTCTACGCGTAATTTCCCATTGCTAATACATAGTTGTTTGTGGCCAGTTGGAAGAGGTATGTATGTATGTATGTATGTATGTATGTATGTATGTATGTATGTATGTATGTATGTATGTATGTATGTATGTATGTATGTATGTATGTATGTATGTATGTATGTATGTATGTATGTATGTATGTATGTATGTATGTATGTATGTATGTATGTATGTATGTATGTATGTATGTATAGGAAGCTCGAAACTGAAAGCCAAAACAGCCCACAGCAGAGCAGAATTGTTGGAAACGCAACAAATTGACTTGTGATTTTACATTGATTTGCAGTGCTGCGATTATAAAATTTGTGAACACGAATTTCTTATAAAAAAAAACAACAATTCTGTCAATTTGGAAGCAGGAGAGGAAGTAGTAGTAGAAGGCAACCCCCATTTATTTCTTCCCAAATAAAACAAATCCATATCATTTAGGCTTTTGGAGGCCAGAGGTTTTTCGAACCAGGAGTATATTCATGTGGCATATGTCAGTCCGTAAGAGGCTTCTTTCTATCTTGTAAACAGGGTAAGGATAACAAATATCAATTTTAACAAATTGAAATTATGGATTTACTATTCAAAATATCTTCGTACTGTTCCTAGTTTTGTTTCCCCCCTCCCTTTTTCCCCCTTATCACGAAAACGGCCTACCTTTCAGGTATGCAGCTCGGTACGTGAGAATATCTTTCCTAGTTGAAGCAGATCAAACGAGGATAATTCTCTTCGCTTTGTTTGCCTTGTGGAATCAATCCTCGGTGAACGATGGAAGAATTCTTAGGCCGCGTCCTTGTGTTCCCCCATACTTCACTTGTCCTTGTGATGTACTAGAGCACTTTGGATGGGTCAAGTGTTTAGCCCCTTAATGTTATTAGCCAGGTAAACAGGTTGTTTCCATTTTTTTTTTCAATAAATAAATTTAAGACTATCAAAAATCGTAAGAAAAATATTTAATTTTTACACTTAATTACAAACACGTTTATGTATGGTATCTTTAGTTTTTATCTTTGTTTCGTAAGTTATGGTAGGTATTTACAGGAATGGATGTATGCATGTCGAAAACATGTTATAATATTTATTTTTATTTACATATGCTAATTTCAATAATATATTAAGTGAAAATTATCTACAAGCCTTTTAAGTTTTAAATCAAATATAACCGATAAAAATTTAAAAAAAATAAAGTGATTTTGCTTTGCCTCTAAGTTCGCTATAAGTACACAAGACACAGTTCGGACAGCCCTTGTGATATCACTTTCGGGGACAAGTACATATGTATAAGTATATATACTTTAGGCGAATCCAGACACGGCCTTGGTTTTTTTTTGGTTCATACTTACTGCTGGACCCGCCCGCCAGCTGGGGCTGAAACTCGACTCGCCCTTCTGTCCACACTAGCCGAGTATACGACGTAGTACTAGCAAATACACTAAAGACACTGATACCGGACAGCTCCAAGAAATTTGTGTGAAAACCTTGCGTTGTTGTCACGTCAGTGCGATAGATGGCAAACTGTATGCCCAGTATGAACAATGCATCTGTTAAATACATATGGAACCAACATTATGGCAACAAAAATAACTTTCTTTTCTCTTGGAAAAAACCTTTTTTTAATCATAGTAGGGTACATATTTATGAGCGATACAAACCTCCAGTTCTTAAATTTTTTAAAATTAATTTAATAATGTTTGACACCAGGTAATATTATATATAATTTGACACTGTATATATAAAATATGTTTGTAGTTAAACCTCTTGCCGCTAGGTTAGTTTTCACACTCTCGCCTGTGTTGTTAGTATAGAGCCAGGGGCGCAAGAACTAAATTTCCAAAAGGGGGGGGGGGCAATATACCTTTTTATAAAGAATCATCGCTCCCCCCCCTATTGAAGTGGGCGGGTCCGGGGGTCCTCCCCCGGGAAAATTTGTATTTCAAGGTGGAAAATGGTTAAATTTAAGCAGTTTTATTATCTACTAATTGATTACACAGCACTTTCTTTACCCCCGTTTGCCCCCACTTCAAGTCAGAGGGGGGCAAAATACCCTTGCCCCCCCTGTTGTTGCGCTCCTGTATAGAGCTGTCCGGTATTAGTCTCTAGTGTATTTGGTACCAGCTCGTTTCTCTGCTCGCCCTGCATCTCGTTCAATGTGAACCAGTGTTGAGGCGCCCGCCTAGTCGAAGGGTGTACTTATGTGAGGCTGAACAAGCGCGACGCTCGCTGGTGCTTCTAGCGCGGTGTCTCCTCTGGACTGGCGCGCTGTCTTCTCGTCGTGCACAGGACAACTATAGGATTTTAGCGGTAACCGTAACATTACATGGCGGAGAAATGAAGATAAAAGTCTAATGCAAGTACCTTCAGTGCTTTCAAGAATCTGTACCGAATGTTTCATGTCTAAAATTTAATGTATTCTGAAAACACACATTTTCACCATTTTTCACTCTTCAAAATGTACAGTTAGAAAAATAAATCCGCTCTCAGTGTACTCTTAAATGCTTTTCGTAAACAGACACCACTGTGATATTTTGAGCAGTTTTTATATCGCGTGGTTTCTATTGAACCTCTGCACATGCCGTATAAGGCCAGGGAGCTGCGTGATTGTGCGGACGATCACGTGACACATCCGAAGTTCTTATAACTCCTCTCCTCAGGGTCGTTACCACAACGCCGAAGTACCACAACGCCGAATGTCAAAATTGACCACAATGCCGACAGCTAGAAAACTGCTGTGTACCACAACTCCGAAATAACAACTGAATGAATTTGTGTGTGTTTCTTAAATGTACCTTAACGCCGAAATACCACAATCAAACCTAACCTTACCTAACCTAACCTAGCGTAATATAACCTAGCCTAACATAGTCTAATCTAACCTAGTCTAACCTAGTCTAACTTAACCTAGTCTAACCTAACCTAACCTTTGTGGCAGTCCTGCAATGACATTTTTCGGCGTTAATGTATTTCGACGTTGTGGTATTTCGGCGTTGTGGTGCGTCCCCCTCTCCTCATACCGATCAGAAAACGTCAGCCAGTGTAAACACGAACGTTCATTCTGATATCGAAAGACCCATGTACTTTGTATTTCCGAGATAATTCCCATATCTTATCCAGTAAGTTTGGGGGAATCCAGCAGGGGAGTAAACACTTTCCTTATTTTTTTGTTTATGGCTGTATTTGTTGATTCGTGTCAGCGCAGACCTGACGCACTTTCTGGCTTGGAGAATGTGTGGAAATTTTCAGCTCTATATTGAAATACTTACGTGAATCATTGTTCTACGTGTAAACGTTGCAGCGTATTTGCATTATTATTATTTTTTAATTTCGGAATTCCAAAATCGTTATTAAGTTGTTTTATATGTCTAAAGAATGTTCCAATAATACTCAGCGGATTTGTGAATGGTTCCGGAGGAATAAATATAGCTAATTATGTGCATTTTCGTAGTCAACCCAGGAAGCCTATTATTAACAAAGTATTTTCAACACGCAAAATACTTGCCTTCGTTTAGCTTAGGTGCTTTTTTTTTTAAATTGAAACAAATGCACTATTAAAAGCGTGACATAACAAAGATACTTAAGCCATTAACGGGAAGATATTGAAAAATTACAGCAAGCATAGGTTCTGATTTTAAGGTCCTTGTCATTATTGAGGCAATGTGTTCGAAGTACAGGAGGAACTCACGCATGGCGGTACAATAAACTTAAAAACGGTTTATTACACGTGAAGTTCAAAAAATTCCAAGTTAAAGGAATGCAAGTATTTGGGGGTGTTGAAAAGACTTTGTACAATGTAGATTTTTCCAACCCATTCCTTATTTTTTGAAGTTATACTTCTTTTAGCGCATAATGAAAAAAAAAAAGAGTGAATTTTTACGATGCGCGTGCACCACGCAACGAAATTTTTACTGGATGAAAAAAAAAATACAAACAATAAAATTTATATTTGTGCTTTTAAATCTCATGCTTCAGTGATTGATATAGATAACTGTTTCATATCATAAAAAAAATTATTTATTGCGAATGTTAGTGGTAGAAATTGTATATGAACTTTTTCAAGTGTTTAGGCGCATTATGATAAAAAAAAATGATGAGATTGAATTTTTATGATGCGCACAAAACAAAAATTGACAGGCCAATCAATTAAATTTTGTCTTTATTATTTTACTAAATTGAATAATTATTAAAAATTAAATATAAATATTTTTGTACACGTTCTATATTAATATTGAATACCGGGTATTTATTTAGTTTTGTAATTAGATTTAATTTCTACTGTATCAACTGTATTTATAATACATATATATCACTTCAGTCATTTAATTATTTTATTTCTATTAATTATTTGCATGCAAAATTTAAGTTCGTTTTTTTATTACGCCAAGTAAGTAGGCCCTACATAAGTACACGCACCTATTTTTTCCCCCGTTTGAAAACTTACAAAATCCATGGCGCGTGTACATAAGGGGAAGCCTTCTTTTCACAGACGAGAGAGCCAAACGCCCAATCATGCATCTTTTTTTTTTTTTGTGTATTATACTTATGATAACTAATGGTAAATTAGGTTAGGTTAGCTACATTATAAATAATTAAAACATTGTGGACGGTTGATTTGTTTAGGATAGCTACATTAAAGATACTGTGAAATATATTTTTTAAAAAAGCTAGCATGAACTACGGGGAAATTCGGGCGTGGCTCTCTCGTCTGTGAAATGAATGCTTCCCGTACATAAGTACACGCACCTATTTTTTTTTTCCTGTTTGAAAACTTACAATCTCCATGGCGCGTGACTGCTTCGGGCCGTGTTTCAACCTCCTTGTCGCTGCCGCGCGAGCAGGTCGTTGACCCCGGCGACACGTGTTGCGAGTCGCGCTCGGCCTGGCGACGGTTTGTTTGGGTTCTACACTCCGGGCACACCCGTCTATCCATGTTGCGCAGTGACGCCTTGTAAGCGAGTGTTTCAGTGGCGGCTACAGGAATTTATCACGGGAGAGGATTAAAAAAAAAAAAAAAAAAATGGTTGTCTGTAAAGTCGCTTTACGGACGATAGTTTAACGTGACAACGTCATAACAAAACATTGATGAAATGATTGCATACTTTTACGAATAAAATTGAATCATTTTTATTGAATTATCACTATTTTGTATGGATACAAAGAAGGAGTGAAATCAAATCTACAATTTAATTGATAAATCTACTTTTATTTGCACTCATTAATTCAAATATGATTATTACTTTAACGAACAGATTATTTTAACTATAACTTTTATACATGTTTGCTATTTAACTTCTTCCAATCTGTGTTATTCTGTTAAGGATAGGACGATGATAGGAAAAGTAGGAAACGAATGGGAGTGTTTCAAGTTTAATGTGCCTCGATAAAGTCAAATCGATGGTTGTTCCGATCGAGTGGAAGAAAGATAGCTGCGGCGCAAGCGTACAATGAGCGTAACGGGACACAGCGTAACGGGACACTTTTTCGTGCGTGCAGCCGGCGTTCATCGATTTATTAGACGTTGTCACGTCAAAAAAATGTAAGCTAGTCTTGCAGTTCTCGCCAGAGATGTGTAACATCGAACCTCGGTAACGAGCAAATAAGTGTGTTCTAATGTTGCAAATACCTACACTTATAATACGAAACTCGGACACGAAATTTAACGTAGAATTTTTTTAAAAATTATGCCGATCGTGATAAATATACGCAATACAACTACCTACATTTCTTGCTGCGAATCATACCATCGCTAGAATTCGCTGCCGGGGCAGCTACGCCCACTACTGAATACACTGATTAGCAGATCGAAATTCAACACGTTATAATGAAACGGCTCCAATAAAAGCGAAAAAGACTTGAAAAAAAATACCAACCCCGGCTTTGGACCTGATTATAGCACCATTTCGTTCTTAGTACCGCTGTAGCAAACAAAAAAAAAAGAATTTTTGGAACTAGTGTTCATACTGCATGTTGAGTTATTCGAAAACGGGTCACCGCCACACTTTCAAACTGCCGTCTATAATAGGGTATTTTATTTGACTAACTACATAGTTTAACTTTTATAACTTTTGAATTTACACACACACATAAATATATATGAATTGACATCATATAAATAAATATGTATATAATTTGTCACCGTACTAGATACAGTTTGCAACACGTTATGATTTTTATGAATTTGCTATCATATAAGACAAATCATTGCTATTTAACATTAAATAAACACTTTCTTAGTATAATTAACTATTTCCGATATTTTACAAATTTAAAAATTTTTATGACAATTTTTTTCCATAGAAATTTCTTTTACACATAGTTTTCATAAATTTATATTTTTAACCACTTTTATCTCATGTGCGTGTGATATAAAATACGAAGCTTTCTTAAACACAACAATGAAAACTATTTAATTCTATGTAATGTTTCATAAATGTCTACGCTAGTTTTTTTTTTTGAGACGTCATGATCATCAATCTTTATTCCACTAAATTTATTATAAGGATGCTGAGGAGACAGTGTGGCAGGGCTTTCCGTATGTCACAAGTAAAGAAGGAGAAATAAAAGTTTCTAATCGCGTGCGTTATCAGTGTTTTATTGTCAGGGGATGGGTTTTACCCGAGGGCAAGATAACTAGAGCACTATCGCCTAGTGTGGGGAACCCGGAGGAAAGTCCTATCCCCTCCCTCCCTCGGCGTACGTTTTTTTTTCCTCCCAACAGGTGTCACGTTATCGGGACCGATACCGTGCTCAAAGGTGCTCGCCTGCCCGGAAACACATACGAGCTTCAGAAGAAACGACGCGATCTCAAAAAAACTGCTCAAGATATCCGAGTGGCGTCTGTTTGCGGAAAGTATTTCAGAACACTCTTGAGGGCTGACCAGTAGTTCTGTTCCCGCGTTTAGCTTTTAAACTGTATTAGAAGAGTGAAAATGGTTCTAACGCGTGTTTACAGAGTCATTATTAGGGACTGGAAAAAATTCGCGGTTTCACTGACCGCTAGGATGGACTCCACGATTCTCTATGTACTCGGGCAACTATCGCCTGGTCATTGGCTACCGACTCGGGACACCTGTTTACTGCGATTCTTATGATTCGATACTTCTTTTGTTTGAGTGTTTGCCATTGGCTCAGAGTCCTTCAGGTAAATTGCGGTCCAAACACTGACGCAGCATTAAGCTAAACGAGTTTGGATTCCAGCCTGTCTCGAAAGGAATCTGCGAATTTTTCCGGTCTATAGTCATTATTAATTATGAACCACCCGCGGGGAGAGCACTCACGGGACTTATTACACCATTACACCTTTATCTTCATTTCTCCGCCATGTAATGCTATGTTCCCCGCTCAGATCTCACAGTTGCCCTGTGCACGACGAGAAAAGACTGCGCGCTAGCTCAGAGCTAAACTTGATGTAAGCTTTCGGAGATACACCATTGCTGAGCATTGCTGACCTCAGCAATGGTGTATGTCCAAAAGCTTACATCAAGTCATGCACTCCCATTGCACAAATCTTTCAAAGATAATATCAATGCCCGGTATGGACCCGGTATGCATATTTCTCTGAGGAAATTGGAAAAGCTCAGCAATGTTGTATGTCCAAAAGCTTACATCAAGTCATGCACTCCCATTGCACAATTCTTTCAAAGATAATAGCTCAGAGCTAGACGCACCAGCGAGCGTCGCGCTCATCATCCCGCCTCAACACGACCTTTGAATATATATACTGTATAGAAGTCGCGAGTGGATAGGATTTACTCTACGTTATTCAGAAGCGTATGATAAGCAGCTTGGGAACTTCACCGCTGCAGTGCGCTGCCGTAACGGCCTGTATCGTCTTAGTTGTTATTTACACGTTAGAGTGCAGCACTGTCGCACGCTATAATTCCCCGCACCCCCCATCAATCATTCACTGCAGCTCAAGGTCGTTCTACGGGATGGGGAAGTGGTGTTTGAAGAGTTCGACACTTGTCCGCTAGGGACCACCACAAGTCGATGTCCTAGAGATGGGGGCGATTGCGGCGGTGAATTAACCAACTACCTCAAAACCGTATTAGAAATTTTAACCTGGGCTGGCGACTTCTATACAGTATATATATATTCAAAGACACGACACAAGACACGCCTGTGACTAGGCGGTTCAAGGTCGTGGTTGTGATTCAGTCCCCTGGTGGCTGTGTTTGGTAGAAGACCCGTCAGCGACGGCGCCAACCTCCTCCTCTTCCTCTTTACGTCCAGACGACCGACCGCCTCGTGTGTGAGGCGCGCGGGTGACTCCTGCCTTCAGCGGCAAACCGCGGTCGGAACTCAGCCGTTCCTTTTTTCTTCCTCGCACCACAGCGCTGATTCAGCGGCAGGGCCTGCGAGCCGGAACAACCCACATCCGCGTGCTCTCTCGCCGCTGCCGAGACTACTGCTTGCTGCTGGTGTTGTTGTCCTAGACCCTAGAGTAGCGGCAACACCGCTACACACACTGGAGTCTACTAAACCTACCTAGGCGTGAGCACTGAATTTTTTTTTTTAAAGTGTCATGTAGTGAATTTGGATATCAGATAATTACACATGTACGCAAGTTCTGTTTCAACTAGGCTAGTTGGGAGGTTGGATTTCATTTATATCTTTTAGATTATTGCTAGGGACACCTGTAATTCGCGAATACATTTCGTGTCAAGGTATTTCACAAAATACTGTAGCTTTTCTCCTGTGGTTATTGGCTGAGGTCGGTGAGAGGTGTCGTCCCGCTCTTGACGGGGCCAATGAGAATGTGGTCACCGTACTGCTACACCCTCACAATTTGCCATGACTCTTAGAAAAAGCTACAGTGTTTTGTGAAATACCTTGACACGAAATGAAATCGCGAAATACAGGTGTCCCTAATTATTGCTAATGAGTAGGGGCAGGCATTTTTCGCGAATAAATCTGAACGCTTATTAGACTGCAACAATTTATACTCACGCCAGCGGTTTCTTCCTTGTGATTGACGGACGTCTACGAGAGAAGTCGCCTTATTTGACCGAATCACTCAGGACGTGTTTGCTTCCGCACTGACTCACTGTGACTGGTGTTGTAACAATCGATATTGACCTTGAAAGAAACTCACCCACTCACGAGACACAGACGATGCTACAGTGTTTTAACATTCGGCTAGTCTCGGAATCTTTTCGCGAAATATGCATGCCCCTACTAATGTGTAGGGACACCTGTATTTCGCGATTTCATTTCGTGTCAAGGTATTTCACAAAACACTGTAGCTTTTTCTAAGAGTCATGGCAAATTGTGAGGGTGTAGCAGTACGGTGACCACATTCTCATTGGCCCCGTCAAGAGCGGGACGACACCTCTCACCGACCTCAGCCAATAACCACAGGAGAAAAGCTACAGTATTTTGTGAAATACCTTGACACGAAATGTATTCGCGAATTACAGGTGTCCCTAGTAATGGGACTTGGGAAGAATGTTAGGCGGGACAGGGACAAGAGGAAAGACGCAGGGAAATCAGCTGAAGTTAAGAGTGTTGCAATCCTGCAACAGCGCCTGTGTATGTGTGGGACGGACAACAGGCCGATGGGTATTCCTAACTGATAGTGCTGGGGCGTGTCCCCGGCTGCGGCCGTCCGCCCTTCCCGTTCGGAAACTTCCAAGAACATTCGGATAACTTCGTTTGCACTGCCCCTCGACGAACGCGTGTTCCAAGACTCCGTTCCTACGGGGCACACAGTTCATAAAGATAAAAAGTTTATTTAGGATATTGTGTCGTCGCATACGGAGCGAGGCTGGTGGTGTGTCAAAGGCACTGAACTCGCATTCCAGACCCGAATTCGAATCCCGGTCTGCCCGTCCTGATTTTGGATTCCTGGAAGCCATTCCGGGAAATTCAACGGAAGGCTGGCTGTAAACTATAACTATATAGAAATGATAGGTTATTCAATCATCGCTTACGCATTGGTGAAGATTGTGATTTATCGCGAGACTATGTGTTAATATTCGTATTTTGTTTTCAGAGGGATATTTGTCCATATTGATAATAACCTAAATTTTGAAGAAAATGAAAGGAATAAGGAGAGGCCATAGATTGGCGAAGAAGTGACATTCAACATTGCTGGTCTTACTGCATGGCATGCGAAACCTCAAAACTGACAAAAAGGAAAGATGAATATACAAACACACGGAAAACATGCCAACATCAGCCGATGTCAAAAAAGTTAAAAACATAGGTAACACAGAGAATTTTGTGGACGAATCAGTCAAAAATTATTACAGCACAGAGCGGACACAGTGGGCTAATAACGACAGCACATAAAGACAAAAAAAAAAGTGCAACACATCGACAGCGAGTCTGTCTGTGCCTGAGGACGGGAACAGATCTCAGTTCCCGAAACATCGCAACTGTTTTTTTTTCTTATGAAGCCTACGGTGTTAATCTGTGCCTTCGTGAACATTTGCGGTGTCCAGCACATTTGTTTTATTACATCAATGGGTTCAGTCTGTGCGTTTTGTGCTGTCATTGCAGGGGTGCCCACAAGGGGGGGGTAACGACGCAGACTGCGTCATTAAAATTTCAGGGGGGGGGGGGGGTGGTGGTGGTTAAAAGACGAGAAAAATGTATATATTATTTACATAATTATAGCTTCTAATGTGAAAATACGTTTCTGGTGCTTTGATAATTGAAAAGGGATCTTGTAAATCAAATTGGCAACCCCGTACTTTCCTCAACAAAAGCAGTTTGGCATCTGTCAGTTCAGGATGGAAATATAACCTGATATGACCAAAATTATTATTAGTAAATCAATTTTAATTAATGCAAAATGTGATAAAATATAATACTAAAAAAGTATAACATTATAAAATCATTGAGTAAATCATTGAGAAAATGGCATAAAAAATTTCGTGAGGGGGGGGGGGGCGCATCATTAGGTTAGGAGGGGGGGGGGGGTGAGTCATAGTGTTTGGGGGGGTGGGCACCTCTGGTCATTGTGTTGTTCACATTATCAGTTTAGTTTCATCGTTGGGTTCATCTGTTTGTCGCTATGTTGTCCTAAGTCGTTTGATGTCTTTCTGTGCTGTCCGTGTTGCTACCGTGTCATCGTTAGCCCACTGTGTTCGTCTGCAACGTGTGTCGAGTATATATATATATATATATATATATATGACGGCGAATTTTAGCCTGACACCGAATGACTGAATGAGTATGCGAATTTTCCGAGTGCACCTAAAGTAAACTCCACCAATCACGAAACACAGACGATGGTACAGTGTATTAACTACTTGGTGGGCGTCATTTACAGCAGTAGGTCTAATTGAAGACACCCGTGGTTCGGAGTTCAGCTTGTCTGCGATTGGTTCCGCGGTAGAGACCGGAAAATTTCGCGAATTCATTTCGCGATAGGCTAAAATAAAAATAAGTATACCTCAGTGCTGCCTCTGCTATTGGCTCACAACTCACCCGGATGACTCTGGGCCAATGGGAAACACCCGACCAAAGCTTTATCGAATCACATGCTGCTGCTATGTTGGGAAGTCTCACAATACAGCAGCCAATGAGTGGGTGACATTTGACCGAGTGTACGTAGAACTATGGAGTTCATCCTCCGGGTCACTGAACCCGCGAATTTTTCCGGTCCCTAAACCGCGGTGGTGTGTACACGGCCCCATTCGACTGGATTAAAAAAAAAAACGGGTGCACTGCTTCCAACTGGCGCTCGTGACGCGGCGCGGGATTTCCACGACGCATCTGCGCATTTCTCCGGACGACTTTCCCTCTTCTCCCCTCCCCCCCTCCCCCTCACCAAACACAGCGTCGGCGACGGTTCGCATATCTCATCTCTCCGGCCTCCCTACTCTATGTACAAAAACTCCGTGGCGAGCAACAACCCCCGTCCTCCTCCCTTCCAGTCACGTGTTTCTGGATGGAGGGGGGAAGCCGTCGCACGAAACACGCGGGGTGGCGAGGGGGGGGGGGGGGACAAGACAGCAGACAGCACACATCCGGCCGTTGACAGCGGCTTGGTGCGAGAACAGGCGGCGAAGAGGTATGGTATAGCTAGAGACCTGAAAAATCCGCGGGTTCATTTCGTGTTATGCTAAAATTCAAATAAATATACCTTAGTGCTGCTTCTGCCATTGGTACACTGTTAATCTGGAGGACTGAGGGCCAATTAGAGACCCTCACTCATTGAAGTGTCGAATCACAGGCCACCCAGTCGAGACGACTCACAAGTCAGCAGCCAACGAACAGTTGGCATTTGCCCGAGTGTTAGAGGATATTGGAGTCTATCCTGGACGTCATTGAACCCGCGAATTTTTCCGGTCTCTAGGTATAGCGCGTCTCAACCTTAGATTGCAAATCTGCTTTTATATGGGCATTTTACTCTCTCTCTCTCTCTCTCTCTCTCTCTCTCTCTCTTTACAATGCTACTAGCGCTGTCCTTGTTTCAGTGCTCTCTTGTGGCCAGGCAGGTGTACGCAACGAGCACAAAAGGAATGAGAAATTTGGAAATATTAATTACTTGTATTTTTTTCATCAAGCGCATCATCCGATAATATCCAATTCCATCTTATAATGAAATGTAACAGAAAGACGCAGTTTTGTTTTTCAACCGTTCTTGTCATCAGTTTTTTTATACTTTTAATTTTTTTTTTTTTGGCTCTGCCTGGCCATAGGAAATAATTAACGGCACGCGCCTTGTTATTAATGGGGACCTACTGATACACTAGTTTCTCTGGTTGTTTAGAATTGATATTTTTTATTTTATAATTTACGTATACAACTGTAATACAATTATAAAAAAAGATTTTTAAAAAATAGGTGAAATAGTAATTGTAAGCTGGGTTGTATCTATCTGGCCACACCGGGTGCCATTTACTCTGCACTGCAATCTAAGCGTGGGACACACTATAGACGTTGTGCGTGAAACCCGTTGCGGGAAGACTGCTGCAGCGATCAGGCCGAGAGTGGAAAAGGAAGGTAGGTTTTCCTGCTGCTGCTTCGTAGTATAAACTGTTTAATGAATTTTAAAAGATGGGCAGTATTTTAATAAAATTCATTGACGAAAATCAGATCAAATTATGGGGTTTAGTTTTTTCTTTAATTTTTTTTTGGTTTGCTTTTATCGGAGTCCGTTTTGTTATATAGTTTAAATGTTCGGTCTGCTAAACGTATGATCCAGTAGTTGACGTGACTGCTCACGCAGCGAATTCCAGTGGCGCTGGTGGAAACTACGTGTGATTGGCGTCAAGAAATGTAGTTGAAAACACAATTCGATTATATATTTATCACTCTCTGACTTATTTGAAATAATTCTACGTTATTTTCGTGTTACATTTTCGCGTTTTAACAATATTTCCAACATGAGAGCACATGAATTTGCTCGTTACCGAGTTTACATCTCTGGCGAGTACTGAAAGGCTCTTATTTGTTCTGTTTGGTTAGGTTTCCAAGCTGAAGGTCTCGGGTCTCCCTATCGGGTCGGTATTTCTTTTTTTTTTTGTGAGAAAATTCTTTCCTGGTGCTTAGGACCGAGTGTTATGTTTTGTTTCACCACCGTACCGCGGAAGGCAACGGTGAGCCATCGTAGGATCATAGGTAGGGACACCTGTATTTCGCGAATACATTTCGTGTCAAGGTATTTCGCAAAACACTGTAGCTTTTTCTAAGAGTCATGGCAAATTGTGAGGGTGCAGCAGTACGGTGACCACATTCTCATTGGCCCCGTCAAGAGCGGGACGACACCTCTCGCCGACCTCAGCCAATAACCACAGGAGAAAAGCTACAGTATTTTGTGAAATACCTTGACACGAAATGTATTCGCGAAATACAGGTGTCCCTAATCATCGGGTTACCACCACCGCACCGCAACTGTGGGTCGCCGCGCAAGGAAACGAGCCAATAAATAAATAACCACACGAACTACTGCAGCGACATCGGGTAGGCCAGCACAAAAGTTCCTATCGGCGTTCCGTAGTGTACGGCTTGGTGAAGTAACATTCGTACAGTGCTCCAACTGAACTGTCTGTATAAAAACGGGATTTGAGGATATTTGCGCCGTATTGATGTTATTTGTGTTGGGTGAGCTTTCGGTTACAAACTGCTAAATAGCCTATGGTGCTTGACTTGAAATAAGTTTTTGGACATACGCCATTGCTAAGAATTATTTTTTTAAAATGTGATTTTTGGCAGTGATATGCGGAAATTCTTTCACTCAGAAGCTTTTGGTTGGCTTTCCGGGTTATTTGTTGAGCCTGTTTGCTGTTGACCGGATATTTGACTGTGAGTCCCCTAGGAACGACTCCCTTACTGCGACATTTACAGAGAAAAGTCAAGTTATTCGAACATTGTGATAAATCAATTAATTTCTTTTCCAACTTCCTAAGAGAAATATGCATACCGGGTCCATACCGGGCATTGATATTATCTTTGAAAGATTTGTGCAATGGAAGTGCATGACTTGATGTAAGTTTTTGGACATACGCCATTGCATATCATTTCTTAGCAATGGCGTATGTCCAAAAACTTACATCAAGTCATGCACTCCCATTGCACAAATCTTTCAAAGATAATACCTATGGTGCTTGTTTAACCACAATAAGTGCTGAATTGATAAATATATGTTATTTTTTGGTTGTGAACATATGTACTTTAAGTGCTCTGTCATAAATAAGATACCTTAATATTTGTTAAATGCTTAAAAAAATTTATTTAACTATATTATTTATAAATTTGACTATTGTTTATATAAAACAGGATACATTAAAACTAAAGATTTATTTAAAAAATGATTTTCTCCCCTTCAGTATCCAGATTAACGATGTAATATATTTATTTTTTATATATATAATATATGTAATATATATTTATTATATATATAATATATATTTTGTTACTTAAGTCGTCCATCGTAAAACAAGTTCAAATATATGCAGGTCAAAACTGTATTTAATTCAATTCATACATTCCCCTCTATTCCCCCCCCCCTTTTTTTTTTTTTTTTTTTGCGGGAGAACTAATGTGATTTAGAGCTCAGCATAACATTTTTTTTCCTTGTCACCGAAAATACCCAACGAAAATACGTCGTAATTCTTGCGTTCGGAACCGGGTCAAGTGACCTTTTTTTTTTTGTCAACAGCCGGTTGCAACACGTGCTGGTTTGGACCGACGAACGGTTTTTATCCTCTCTTTTTGTTTGCGTCGTCGTCGCCGCGATAGTGTTATCGGTTGGGGAAATTCTTAAATGGTCGCTTAACCGGTACGAGCAAGGTAAAATGGAACCTTCTCCCCCCCCCCCCCTCTTTTCTACATTGTGACAGTGGCATGTGTGGCATACAAAAGAGGTCGCGTCTTGTTGTGGACGAGTCAAGATGGCGACCAACTTATTTGTTAAAAACTAGTTTTTTTTACAATGTGGCACGAATTGTTTTTCTACGTCACAAATGAGGACTTTTTTATTTTAACGAATTTGGGGTTAAAAACTCGAATATGTGGTTGCCCTCAGCAACCTTTTTTTTTACAAACATGTCACATGATTAATGCGCTATAATTTATTTGTTTACGTAGCAAAAATTAAAAATTGTGGCTGTTAGAAGCATAAATTGAGCAAAAATTCATGCCGTAGACACGATTCTAGAAAATTGATTTCTTCCATCGGTGGGTGGTCACCAACCCTGACGTCAAGATGGTGACCGACTTATAATATGCTATAAAATGTTATTAATGTAACACAAATTTGGTTGTAGACAAAGAGGCCTTCTCCCCCCCCCCCCCCCCCCCCCCGCCCAGAAACAAGAATCCCCGCACAGAGGGGGCCGGTTTGCGCTTGCAAAATCGTCGTGACTGAGAAACGGAAATGATAAACATAATCCCCCCCCCCCCCGGAAGTCCTACGGTAGTATTATTAGCGTACGAGTATTTCGGTTACTTAATTTTTCTGAGAAATAAAATATTGGTGGCTATAGTACCTATTTATGAGATTAATGTTCACAATATGGTGGTGTGAGAGTAAATGACTATAGGATTGATGTTTTCACTGTGGTTTTCAATCATGAAGATTCCGGAGCAGAATGTTAGGCTACATACAAGCAGCAACAGGGAGGAAAATTACCATACATAATAGTAAGGAAGAAAAAGACAGAAATAATATATTTTTAAATGGCTATGGACGTCGACCTGACGCACGAAATTGCTATCCGCTGTATGTATGACCCTGGAAATAAATTTAAGTGTTTAATAATATTATTAGTTTTGCACCATGAAGGGAAGCCCTGTTGGTGTCACGTTTTCCTAGAATTTAAGTAGTGTCGTGGCACTGTGCCGCTTAGGTATCAGTCATTCGTCGTCTACTCATTGCTGGCTTTCCCGTTTCGTCACTGATGGATTTTGCAAGACGAGGCAAAAATCACTGGGAAAGAATCGATAACGATAACAAGCCATATTTTTACCTGCTGGAAGTAGATAAACATGCTCACACTTTATCAAGACCACAACCAACTTTTTCTGATAAAGCAACCGGTGTTGGGGGGGGGGGGGGAATACCAAAAAACGCACAGTTATTTGGGTTGTAGTTTGACCCTATAGCCATATCCATGGCTCAGATCCAAGTATCCATGTACGACGAGTTGGTGCCGGAATAGGCTTCACTTCGTTCATCTGACGATCAAAATATGTCGGTGCGTGATTTATATTGTCCGGTATAGTAGTTTCCATTACAAGTGGAAAACAAGACTTGAAGTAGTTGAAATTGGTTTTAAGTACATGTTCGTGGTTTTGTATTTTCACAGACTGTGGCTTGAAATGGGAAGTTGATGATTTTTTCCCTTAGTTGAAGACACTCAATTCAGTCGAGTCTGTTATAAAAAATGATAATTTTAATCGAAGCCGTAGTGTGATTCTCATAGAAGGGTAACCGGTAATAACCAGTGCTGAGATAAGAATAAAAGTTCTTATCTTCCTCTTGAAGCAGAATGTTCACGTGTGCATGGACGAACAAATACTTACCGCGATGGCGTGGTGGTTACGTCTAGCGCATGATCAGCAAATCGATACGATACATATAGGTATCACAGCTGAAGCCCATGTTTGAAAATCAGAACCATTCAGCGCATCATCGCAAAGATGCAAGCTGAAATGTTTCTCACTTTGAGGAAATCCTCCGTGAACTAGCCAACACATGCCCCGTTGTCGGAACCCGGATCGCTTCAGCAGAAGGCGAATGAGCCGACGAAAGATCACCTGCGATTCAGTTCATTCCCGACGAAGACCAAATATTGTTCGTCGTTGCGCGCAGTGGCTGGTTCTCCCAAGGTCGGCACGTCCATATAGGCGAACTAGGCAACCGCCTAGGGCGCCAAGTAGCTGGGGGCGGCTCAGCACGACACATAACAGCTGATATAATATATGTTTAACGATTATTGAAACTAGATGAAAATTGATTTTTGTAACAGTTTGAAATGTTTATATTGATATAAGTAATTATTTAAAGTCCACGGTGACCTGTTTATGATTTGTAATATGTAAGTAAAAAAGTTAAAAAAAAAAAAAAACACAAGCCTGCTTACATTTGAATGTTGACAAAATCTTAGGCTTACGTGATGTATTTTGAGGCAAGGAAATTTTTTTGGGGTGTCCGCCAGGAGGGGGGGGGGGAGGAGGCATTAAGGTTTTTCGCCTAGGCGCCAATTTACCTTGCACCGGCCCTGGGTTCTCCGAATGAGTTATTGTGTTTTGCTCGAGACCGCAAGAGAGAGACGGATTCCTCGCGGTGGCGTGTGGTTAAAGCCTGCTGCAGACCAGGTGTCAAGTGATGTCGCTAATTGCCCTTCTCCGCGGAGAAGCCCCAAGACATCTGGGCGTGACGTCACGTCTCGCGGTCTCCGAGCAGACTCCGATTGAACACGCCTTGAGCGGGCGGGGAAAGCCAGATGAACATTTATTTCTGCGGTTTTTCTGAGAAAATTTTAGATGATCCCACCGGCAAATATTTGCAGCATGTTGGTTTATAAACTACGCAAGAAATGCAAGAAAGTATAAAAAAAAACGCAAAAAGTTCAACTTCAAAGTTTTCAAATACCCATTTATGAACTACGAAAGACGCAAAAACCCAAAGCGAGAATACTACTTTGAACTTTTTGCGTTTCGGCTTGCGTTTCCGTCCGTGCACATAACGTCTGCGTCTTTAAAAATTTCAAGAAAAATCCACAAATATATATGGTAAACAAAACCTTTAAAAATACACGATTCATGAAAGTGTTACCAACGCACGAGTGTGTAACCAACTTTCGAAAACAAAAAAAAAAAAAAATTCTGACGCTCACGGAAAATGTAAAACCTTTTTTTTTTTTTTTTCTATCCGGGAAGTGTTTCCGCGTTCCGCCATGTTGTGCCGCGCTGAGGTCACGGACGTTTCGGATCGCGGTCGGCCCCAGGGAAAATTTATTTCGCGCCGTTGTGATTCCGCATCACATCGCGCGGCGCACCTCCGCCGAGCGGCGCTGATTCAGAGCGGCGTCATCTCCGTGTCGGAACTGACCCGCGCGCTTCTCGGTACGTCCGCGTGACTGCGCCACCGGCTCCTGTTCCATCCCACAGCTTCCCGGCGTCCGCGGTCCTCCAAGGCCGCAGTTAGGAGTCAGTTGGAGGGGGTCCCAGTATTACAATTTTTTGAGTAAGTTACCTTTTTAATTAAGTTCCAAAAGAAATCGGTTGTCTGTAAAGTCGGTTTACGGACGATAGTTTAACGTGACAACGTCATAACAAAACATTGATGAAATGATTGCATACTTTTATGAATAAAATTGAATCATTTTTATTGAATTATCACTATTTTGTATGGATGCAAAGAAGGAGTGAAATGAAATCTACAATTTAATTGATCAATTTAGTTTTATTTGCACTTATTAATTCAAATGTGTTTATTACTTTAACGAACAGATTATTTTAACTATATAACGTTTATACATGTTTGCTGTTTAACTTCTTCCAGTCTGTGTTATTCTGTTAAGGATAGGACGATGATAGGAAAAGTAGGAAACGAATGGGAGTGTTTCAAGTTTAATGCGCCTCGAAAAAGTCAAATCGACGGTTGTTCCAATCGAGTGGACGGGAGATAGATGCGGCGCAAGCGTACAATGAGCGTAACGGGACAATGAGTCATCCTTTTTCGTGCGTGCAGCCGGCGTTCATCGATTTATTAGACGTTGTCACGTCAAAAACGTTGCATTAAAATTCGGCCTTGAAATTTTTTTCACTCCCATCGATCGCGCCAAGAGGAAAGACAAACATTCGACGCGACGAAGCAGCGGCGCGGTAGCTCCCGCGCAGTCGGCCGGCGCTGCATCGGGGTCACGATGGGCGGGGGATTCCCTCGGCAGAGCTCGGCAGAGCTCGGGAGAGCTCGTTAGAGCACCTCGACTTTCCCGGCGCGGTGAGAGCCGCGCGACCTCGCGAGTTGCGGGCCGCCCGCTTCCGCTGCGTTTTGGGCGAGGGCGGGAACGGGGAGCACACGATTCACTGACCTCGGGTCATGCACGCACGCTACGCATGGGGAAGCCTACGATTCACTCGTCCTTCTGGACATACCCGAATACTCACGTTGGCAAGCCTTATTTTCACAGACGAGAGAGCCAAACCCGAAGTTCCTCGAAGTTCATGTTACCTTTTTTTTTTTTTCCCCGTAGCCCACAACAGGTGTATTTATTTGGGGGAAACCGTTTACATGATTTCACAGAATCTTTAATGTAGATATCCTACCCAAATCAACCGTCCACAATGTTTTAAAGAATTTATATTGTAGCTAACCTAACCTAATTGCCCATTAGTTATCATGAGTTGTATATTTATTTACAATTAACAAAAAAAAAAAAAAAAAACGAAGATGCACGATCGGACGTTTGGCTCTCTCGTCTGTTGAAAGTAGACTTGCCAACGTGAGTATTCGGGCATGTCCAGAAGGACGAGTGAATCGTAGGCTTCTCCTACGCATGCACGCTCGCGAGACCCCGCGATCGGAAGAATAACAGTGTTTCCCATGTGTCCACGGGCCCAACTGAACTAGTTGTTCATCTAGATTTAAGGCCCCCCCCCCCCCCCTACATAGCTAGGAACACATGCGGTGCGCAGAGCTTCAGGAAAAACAACGCGATTTTTAAAATTATTTAAAATTATCCCTGTAGGATCTGTTTACGAAACGCATTTAATAACTATCCGAGGGTCGATTAGTACTTTTGTTAACGGATTAAGTTTAAAAAAAAACTGTATTTTTAGAAGAGTTGAACTGTCTAAAAAGGCGTGTTTTCAGAGGAATTTTTAGTAATAAAACAACTGGTACAGAGTCTTGAAAGCGCTTTAAGGGACATTTTATTACACCTTTATCTTCATTCATCCGTCATTTAATGTTACTGTCACCGCTCAAATTTCATAGTTGTCTTACGAAACGACTAGTCTGCGCGCCAGCTATGAGCTAGAAGCAACAGCGAGCGTCGCGCTTATAATCCCGCCTCACTGAGGCAGATACACCCCTGACTAGGAGGAGTTAGTGGTGACTCAATCGCTGTCATGGCTGGCCAGCCCCCAAACAAGCACATGATGCATGCGACCCTCTCCCTGCATGGCTAATGCCCAGCATGAATGACCGGGCGTGTAGGCTTCGGCCTGAGACACACCTAGGTTTCTCCCTACTCGGATCCCTACAACAAAATACACTTAAGCTGGACTCATAATAATTTTTCGCCCGCCCTTCCGTCAACCGTCCGTAAACAAGCCGAACGATTCACATCCATCCGAAAATCCATTATAATATTTTTATACTTGGATGCTACCAATTTACTATTAAGGCTTAAATTTTTCGGAATATTTATCTTGTAAAGGTTTATTTACCAGTTGCCGATTACGTACGCTAAGCACTTAAAAATGATAAAACAAACTCTAAAATATGTATTTAAATACAATTTAGAGTTTCCGCGCATTATTAAATACTTTTGTGACTCAGACAATTTTTTATTTAGAATATCAAACTTTAAAACGCGTTCATAGGCTAGTTATAAAAACATAGTACAGAAGTAGCTAAACAAATGAACAAACTAAAAAAAAACCTTTTTAAATAAAGATAATTCCTTTCAGACGTTTTTGAGGTTATAATTTCGTCTGTCCGTCCGTCAAAAATTAACATTGGCAAAGTTTTGACGGACAGACGGATGGAATTTTTTCGGGCCATCTGATAGGCTGATTGACGGACGGACGGATCAAACGGACCATTGAGGTTGCAGGATTTGAGAGCATTTAAAAATGTCGCTCAACATCGTAACCAACATTTCATTTTAGTTACAATAACCTAGACAAGAAAAATAACTTTTTTGGACGTGACAACGTCTAATAAATCGATGAACGCCGGCGGCACGCACGAATAAGTGTCCCATAACGCACATTGTCCCGTTAAGCTGTGTCCCGTTACGCTCATTGTACGCTTGCGCCGCATCTATCTCTCTTCCACTCGATTGGAACAACCATCGATAACACTTTTTCGAGGCACATTAAACTTGAAACACTCCCATTCGTTTCCTACTATTCCTATCATCGTCCTATCCTTAACAGAATAACACAGATTGGAAGAAGTTAAATAGCAAACATGTATAAAAGTTATAGTTAAAATAATCTCTTCGTTAAAGTAATAAACATATTTGACTTAATGAGTGCAAATAAAAGTAAATTTATCAATTAAATTGCAGATTTCATTTCACTCCTTCTTTGTATCTATATAAAATAGTGATAATTCAATTAAAAATGATTCAATTTTATTCATAAAAGTATGCAATCATTTCATCAATGTTTTGTTATGACGTTGTCACGTTAAACTATCGTCCGTAAACCGACTTTACAGACAACATTTTTTTTTTTGAGAACCGTATTTATGTAACGCACGTGACCTAATTTAACTACCGTTTACTTTTACGTTGGTTGGTTTTGGAAAAGGGGGGGGAGGGGTAAAGGGAAGAAGATACACGAACGTGTTTGTGGGGTCGGTGAACGGATTTCCCGGGCGAAACTCGGCGCGGCGGCTGTGTGTGCCATGGGGGGGGGGGGGGGGGGAGGGGGGAAGGGAGGATGGGATATCCACGGGAGTTTCGTCACCGCGTGGAAGCGCGGGGCGAAACCCCGCGTGGCTATCGGGAGTGGGGTGCGCTTTCCCGCGCGGCTTTCGCAAATCCTCCACGAAAGTAGTACTTTACTCCCTGGTTTTCCCTTTCTCCTTCCGCCATTTCGTCACATCGCAGATTTGCACACCGCGCGCCAGGGACGTTGAAGGGGCAAAAATAACTATGCGAGTTACAACTTTTCTAAACCTCGCGTTAAAATAAAAAATAAAAAAAATTAAAGGCTGTAAACGTCACCATGGCCATAACTCTAAAAGTGATCTGCGTGTATCGCTTAACTCTTTAAGGTCTTGTGAATCTCATGATTAAAACCCCCCTCAAAGTGGTGCTTGCAAAACAGCAACTATGAAACGGGGTTAAACAACTATGTTTCAAGGAAACATTTTGAATATTATATATAAAAAAAATTTCCGCTTATTGCATGCCTGTAGGCCTACACTGCCTAGTAATTTTGAACTTGGTGTACTCTGCATTGACTACATGTCAGATTATCATTGTATTAACTGAAACGAAAAAAAAAAAATACTGTTAGCAGAAACATGTTTTTTTTTACATGTCTGTAAATTTTCGCTCGCGAATTTCCGTAAATATTTTCACCTGCCACTTTAGGGAAAACCCTGATCAGGGGTTTTGAACCCCTACCCTCCTCCCCTATAAAAACCTATGGTCTGCAGATTACACGATATTCCCCCCTTCCCCCCTGTGAATACTACAGTTTTGCTACACTGACTCGGCATGGGCGTCGCAACCAGGGGGGGGGGGGGGGAGGGATGGGGGGGACACGTCCCTCCCAATAATAAAAATCTTCAATTTCGTCCCCTCCAATAATATCTTTAGTTTCGTAATTATATTAAAAATATTATTTCTATGATATAACCCATATGTTGCGCATGGTGCATTTAGTCCAATCGTGGTAATGTGAGCACTGTGTTTTTACAAATTTGTTCTCTGAAAATATTTTTTTATAAAAAATTAATTATATATTGCAACCAACTATAAATTAGAATATTTAGGAAAGAAAAGTGCCTAAAAAACCACCATTTTGCACCTTCAAACCCCAAATTTTCCCGGGTCCCCGCTTTTTCCCCAGGGGATGGATATTCCTCAACAACTAAATGAATTGCAGTCCTTGCGACGCCCATGGACTCGGGGTCAGTGAGCAGTATATATTTCCCGCAGGTTTCCCGGTAGGTTCGGAGGCCCGCGCAAGTTGCGCCACGCCTTGGGCCGCGGGGCTTCTGCGAACCAGGCCGCGCAGGAAGTCGTCGGGTTGCCAGACGTTTCCGGTGGCCACCCCACCCCACCCCCCTCGCCCACCTGCCATCTGCGGGTCGCCGGGGCTTCCACGAAGTAGCTCCTGGCGCTCGAACCCGTGGAGGTGATGTAACAGGTCACAGGTCAAGGTCCCCCCCCCCTTGGCGTCCTGGGCTGGCCGGCAGTCGCCCCCGAAACAACCATTGCCACCCAAAAATAATGTGCGACAGCAATGTCCAAGCCCCGAACGCCCTGCAATTCTAGATTCTTTTCTACTCTTGTCCAACTCCAGAACCATCCTTCTGTTTTCCCGTAACCAACCTGCTTGCATAATGCATGCTTTTTTTTGCACCCCGCATGTGTTTCCACTGTGTTTACGCAGGTTTTACCTGGGCCCAACTTACCTAGTTTTAGTCTAGAATAGTCGGTGAGGGGGAATTAGTAATGGCGCCAATCGCTGCCATGGCTGGCCAATTACCCCTCCTAGCCCACGATTCATGCTTCCTCTCCCGCATGGCTTCAACCCTGCATGATTAGAGCGTATGTGCTTCGGCCCGAGACGCACTTAGAATCTTCCTTACCCAGACCCCTCCCAAATACACTTAGTTTTAGTTAGGTTAGGAACAAAAATTAAAAAACCGCCTACTCTGGACAGACATACGGTGTCCGGAGCTTCAGAAGGACGCACCAGGGCCGTATTTACGCGCAGGTTATTTAGGCTGTAGCCTATGGGCCCGCACCACAAATGGGGGCCCGCACCACACGACACGAAAAAAAATTATACTCAGGATGTGGATCTTCTTATATTCTTAAAATACGCGTCGACATAGTGTCCAGTTGTTTTGAGTGGATTAATTGCGCTGAACTAAACTCTTCTGTATAAATAATTTTCGATTATTTTCATTGGTTTTGGTGTCACTTAATTCCTAAATCTCTAAATACTGTTTGGTTAAACTGTCTAGTTTAATAATAAAATTAATTTTTTTTTTCAAAATAGAAAATTGATCAAAAATATGAGTTTTGTAGGTCAATTAAAACAAACTACCCACCCAGACCCAGGCAAGAGGCACCCACTGTTTCACTGGAAGGGGATACTCAATATAACCCCCCCCCTCCCTTCCCCTTAGAGAGGGCCCGCACCACAAACTCAGCCTAGGGGCCCACAGGCAGTAAATCCGGCCCTGGGACGCACGTGATTCTGCTCAAACTATCCGATTGGCGTCTGTTTGAGAAAAGCATTGAAGGATACGCTGAGTGCTGATGAGCAGTTCTTTTTCCGTATTTCTTTTAAAAAAGTATTTTTAGGATAGTGAAAATGGCACTTGACTAGACTTCCTTAGTTAACATTTTTAGCGCGCTGTGCTATTGTCCACACGCTGTAGCTAGCAGATGGGCGGAGTCGAATATCCGCGGAGTTAGGAATTACCAGAGGACGGTGTACTGTGACGTAGGTGAAGTCACGTTTTAACCACGCCATCGCCATATTGTATACGCCCAAAACATTGCGGAAATGGTGCTTGAACACATCTGATTATGGTTAGTAAGTATGAGTTAGAATCTCCTTCGTTAAAAAACAAGTCACTTTAATGAAAACAAGTAATTTAGAACTGTTTCCACACTGCAAACACTACACTTCAGCTAATTTTTTGGGCGTATAACCTATATGGTGAAACAATCAATTGAACAAAAAAAAAGGGGGTTGTCTGTAAAGTCGGTTTCCGGACGATAATTTTAAGTGATAACGTCGTAAGAGAACATTGCATACTTTTTAAACAGTTTTTTTGCAAATTTAATTTATATAATTTGTTTAAATATAAAAATATAATCACATAATATTTAAATATAATCACAAACAATTATTAAAAAAGCCCGGCTTAAGGAGGCGTACGAACCCAATTTTTTGCCTTCGTGTTATAGGTAGGTACGTAGTTGTTTAGTGTCGTCTTATCACACGCCGTTACAGATTCATTTAAATACTTATCTGTATGTTGTTATTGAACGTTCCGTGGCAAAAAACAAATGCAAACAGAAGCAACAGAAAGTTGTATTACCCAATACTCCCTCTAGATTAAAAAAAAAAAAAAAAAGCTCTGGTAATGGCGCAATGATGAAGCGGATGGAGGGACGACGCTGTGAATTGGAAAGTGAAGAAACATGCTGATCATGAAGTCTTCAAGGAGGGAGTGGAAAGATCCGTCAAAACGTTATTGCACAAACTGCTTGTACTCTTTAGGTAGTACAGAATCCGACCGTGGCGATGTCAGCCTTCTGCTAGTTATCGAATAACACGTTGGTAGTATGATTTGTTAGACGTTAAACTTTGTGGTCCTAAAAGCTTGTAAATGAGAATAAAAAGGAGGGGGAATGGGTCCTCCGGCTCAGAAATTATATATGTATATACACATATATGAGCATAGATGTATACGCCATTTTATCCCCTTCCGTGAATTCGCCATGTCAATGAAAACTTTAAAAAATCATTGCTATAGGTTACAAATTTTAAAACTTTATTTCAATTTAAGAAAAAAATTAATTACATGTGAACGAGTTATTTCTGCTTAATTTCGGCAACTGATCATGCGTTAGTAGTATTCGATGGAGAGAAATTGGTTTCACTGGCTGGAAGACAAAATATTGTTATTTTGATCCAGGGATGTATTCCTGTTGGGTATAAGGATAAGTGTCTCCCTTCTTTCAGTTTAATTAGTTCCTACACTGAATAATATGTTCTGTTGAAAAAATTATAGAATGATATAGGTATATTTGATTTGTCTACTTGGTTTCGATTATAAAATTATCTGCAACGAATGTTAAAAAATTCGCAGATTACAAGAACATTTTTAGTTATTAGATACTTGTTTAGTTTAATTTTAAAATTTCATGTTTATTTTCTTACGTGCTTTTAATATGTATGATTTTAGTTTTAAAAGTTGTTACGTAGGTACCTGTGTAGTTATCATCAGTTAAGAATTTTTAAATTATCGCTAGTAATCTTTTTCAGTCTAACTTCAAACTAATTTTCTTCATGCATAATGGATTTGACTTATTAGTTCTATTTGTAATATAAAAAAACAACTGGTTTCCTGTATCTGCATGCTAGATCGAATTAAAAAATCACATTTTAAAATATTTTGATGAATATTCTTTAAATGTGTTTTGTAACATTATTATATGTTAAACCTTTACAGTAAAAACAAAATATCTACTTCCAAGTGCAGCGTGTCTTCGTTATACCAGATATAATAAAAAAAGCAAACGAAATTCGTTATTGTTAGTGTTGTTTCTGCTAATATGGCGTTAGTTGTATTTCATCTCTTCACGTAAATGCGCTACTTTTAAAAACTAGTTTGTTATGTCCAATGAGGCTATGTTTACACGTAAGCTATAAACTACGAGCATTAAAATAGCATCGGAATTCGTTTGGAAACAAATCACTACGCTTTCGCAATGTCCACTAAAAACAAACATTTATAAATTCAACCTTTAATGTTTAGAATGTGGATAGCTACATTTTAATTTGTAAGAGTTTAATGTTTTTTGCGGTGAAACTTTACTTATTTCCTTTCAAGTTGAACGCTCGAAAAGAAATCTCACGAGAACTACTTTCTTGCTGCGTGTTACTCCGCCCATTGTGGGATTTTCCCGCTCCCCCACTCCTCGGGTTCGGGTAGGCAGATCCATACTCTTACATGGCGGTAGGTGGGACGAAAGGTTGCGGAAACACTCGAAGGTCGGCGCGCGAGTAGCAACGTGTGGAGAAGCAGCAAACGAAATTTCCCCTCACAACGAGGCGATATTCGAACGAGTTACGATTAGGCTTGGTGGTAATAACGTGTTTGAACAATGAATGACGGTGAGTTTTAGTTGTTGCAACCAAACAAAAAAAACGTTTCTCGATATTACCTACTTTCTAATCAATGTGCGCCTGTGCAGTATCTACCTTGGAGTGACGTAAACATCGTATTTACGCGCGAATGCGAAGTGTTTTGCGTGCGGGCATGTTAGTCTAGTTTTTTGTGACTTCTTAGTTTAATAACATTTTTTTAAATATGTGGCATCAACCGCGTTCGTCGTCAGGCAATGTTGACGAGAATGACTTGGTTTCAGATAGTGCTTCTATCCAGCATCAGGGCCGAGCCAAGACATACCTTCATGGGGTGTCGGCCCCTCAAGGGGAGCAGCTGTGGCAAAATGCGAGTGGTTTGTCGAAAGAGCCCTCATCTCCTTCTATGAAGGGCATGACAGATAGTGGTTTATGTGACTCTGGCAGGACAGATTCTGGGTTTCTGTCCGGGGCAAACCTAACCTCCGAGTGCTTGTCGTCGGATGACATTACCTCGTCGCACAAGTTCTCCGATTCGTCTGTGTTGGATCGTGGTGACGAAGACAAAAAAGAAGACTTGAATATCTTAATGAGGCTTGACAGTGGTGTTGATGTGGGCTTAAACGATCAGTTTGGTGGCTTGAGTCTGAAAACTGATTCTTCCATCAATGATCTCAACTCATCGTCGAAGTCTCGAGGGCAGGATCCCACACCTTGCAACATCGTTGTTTCTAAACCCACCGTCGCAAGTACGACCAGGAGTTCGCCTGCCACTTCACACGTCTCCGAACAGCCTTCTCAGCAACCATGGGAACTATACTTCCAACAGGATGAAGATGGAGACACGTAAGTTAAATTTTGTAATACTTACTAATTTTTGTATAATTATGTTAGTAGTAGTTAGTGATGCAAAATCTATTTTTGCTTAAATCACTTAAAAATATGTTTGTAGTCACACCTGTTGTACATACCAGACAAAATAAAATTGACTTTTTTTTTTGCAAAATAATATTTGCTGCTTTTATATTTGTTAAAAAAAATAGGCTTATTGACTTAAAATAAATTGTGTCTTACCAACTAAAAGTTTTTAAAATATATAGCCATAGTAGGGTACTATAAAATTCACGAATTGGCGGAAGTTCAGTGCATCTAGTAGATTTATTTGTGTAATATTTTAAAACCTAGGCTTAAAATGAATAATATTAGGTGCAGAGTTCCAAATAACTTTATATAAATGTCCACACTTGCCACCAGTTTAGCACAATCTAAATGCATAGAGGCCTAAACATTTTACTCGTTTAAAAACTTTTTGGAAAGGTTGTCCTGTAGATTGCATTGTACATCTTATTTTTTTTCTAAATGACTATAGATTGTACTGATAAAAATTAGCTATACACTGAGTTGTTCCATAGGGCTGTAAATGTAGAAAGTTCATAACACAATACCATGCATTACAGATGTTTGATATTCGGTGGAATAAAAGGTGGGGAAATGCATGTTTTAGAAGTATACAACTGAAAGAAGTTGAAATGGCTCTGGTGATTTAAAGATTGTTACATTGGTACACCCTAAATGTCTAGCTACAATTAATAACAATAACAGTATCCACTGCATGGTAGCATAACAATCAGTCACACTTAACTTTCTTATGCACAAGTTTATGCATAGCCAATAATAATCTTTTCTCAAAGCTAGTAGAGATAAATCAAACAAATGAAATTCACTTTGAAATGTACATTTCCGGTCACGGAATAATTTCTTGGTTGACTAATGAAAGGATTTTTACTTATATAAATAGGCTCTATCATGTTTTTGGATGTACTTAGGCATCAAAATTAAAACAAGTTCAAAAAGTTTCACCTAACAAATAAAAAAAAATGTTATGTTTATTTTCTGTCAATTTTCTGTTGAGAAGTAAAGTATTACTGGATCAGAATCAAAAAATCCATTTGTTTATGTTGATCGAAACAAGTTTTGGCTACTGTTGTTTACATTGTTTTTTTCTAATGGTTATTTAGATTGCTGCACAGTTGTAAGGTATTTAGGCTAACATAAATTAATACAAGCAGCATGAAAACAGAGTGCTGTTCTAAATTAGTTGTATACTTATGCATATATTACCAGGTCAAAAGTCTTAACGATATCAAGTAGGTATAAGTAATTGTATGTTGGTTAAGGCCTCACCATCTTTAAATTATAATATTTTGAAACTGCTTGCTATAAAGTTCTTGTGCTAAGTTTTTTGGGTCAACATGACAGGAATTAGCTTTGGCTGCATGTTGAAGTTAACACTTGTGAGCTGGTGTGATTTATCATTATAGTTGTAGTCACCCTGTGAAATAATTTGTTTTCCTCGTGGCACAGACTAAAACCTGTTAGTAAATATGTGGTTACAAAAAAACAAAGCACAGTAGGTCTGTGAGATATGATTTATGACTTGACATGCCAAAAAAATGGGATAAATAGTTCAAAATTTGGAAATATAGCAAAAAGATGGAAAAATTATATATATGGTGGGACCTATTCACCCTAAATTTTCATGAGGCTGTGAATATGGATGGATTTCATTAGCTAATGCGTAGTGTCGAAGCTAGCTGGAATGCATTGAGGTTCCTAGCACTGGCCTAGACATGGTTGTTTGTTTACCCCTCCCCCCTTTCCCCTGTCAGACCTGTCCTGGGGACTAGTTTACATCATGATACCATAATACTATTGATGACATCATCAACATGTGGCACTGACATAGGTATCATACCACTCATACATTCTTACCTGACAAGCACTGGAATATGGGGGTTTTCGGGAAGGGAACATTCACGCTTGTTTTGCACACAATACATTTATTCATGAATCTTAACTTTTGGGTCTCATATACTGCAGCTCTATCTATTCTAGTATGGAACATGATACTGCAGATATATTAGTCACTGTATTTTATTATATACTATAATTTAGCTTTAGTTTATTTTGCAATGACATGTTTTATAATTTAAATATTATTCGAATGTTCCATGTATTGTGAAGAATACTGTATTCCTACCTATTCTAGTATAGAACATGATACTGTTTATGTATTACCTATTGTATCATATTCTCTACTAAAATCCCACCAGGTTCAGTATATTTTGTAATACCTTACTTATATAATTTTTTTTTAAGTTAATATGATTTAAACTTCTTGGGTATCATAAAGTATACTTCAACCCTACCTATCCTAGCATAGAACATGACACCATTCATAAATATCTTACTGTATCGTTTTGTACTACAATCCCACCCGGTTCAGTATATTTTGCGATGCCACATTTGTAGAGACCGGAAAAATTCGCGGATTCAATGACCTCTAGGATAGCCTCCATTATCCTCTGCATTTCTCAAGTAAACACGCGTGTTCATTGGGTGCTAACTTGTGAGGCCTCTCCACTGGGTAGCTTGTGATTCGACGCTTCTTTGGTCGATAGTCTCTCATCGGCCCAGAGAGCTCCAGTTAAACCACGAGCCAATAGCAGAACCAAGCAGAATTGTACACATGATTTAATTTCAGCCCATCACGAAATGAACCCGCGAATTTTTCCGGTCCCTACACATTTGTGTAACATAAATGTTCGTTAATTTTGCTATGATTTGAACTTCCCGGGTGTGAGTGCACTGGGGTGGAGAATGGTCCCGGAGGGTGACCGTGTGGTTCCTGGTGCAGGCAGCTTCACATCGCCATCATCCGAGGCTTCATCGAGGTGGTGGAGAGCCTGGTGCAGATGGTGCCTCACCCCTGCTTCCTTGACATCTCCAACAACTACTGGCAGGTGAGGCTCTTCCTCGCAGTCCTTTGGGACATCGACCACTGTCCGCGGCGGGCTGGGAGCGATGCTCTTGTGTCACACCGAGCGAGGACGCCAGTTTGATCATGAAAAATAGTTCTTACACTCGGGGCCCGTCGAGAGAAACTAAGGGCCCAGCGGCAAAAAAACATTTGTCGTGCCCTTTCCCCAGTACTGAGTGTACAAGTTTTCAAAACACCTCTCAAATTAAAAAAAAAATCCATTATAACTGTAAAAACATGATGTGCACAATAACACAACTTGTAAGGTTTCCAATAACTCTAATAGCGATAAACTTGTAAATTTCATACCTATCAGGACAAAAATAGGGAGTTTTATGTCCCCCCCTCCCCCATGCTCCCTCAATGGCCGTGCATATGCTTTGTTTGATAAAAAAAAAAAACTTTAGGTATGTTTGAAATTGGTGGTAGCTTGTTTTAGTTTGATATTGTTTATGTAAAGTAATGTATTTACCTTAATGGCTACAGTTTTATAATTCCAACAAGGTTTTCACCTACATGCATTAGGCTCACGACTATACTATGGTGTTTAGTCACGAGGCAGTAGGATAATACTACTGAAAGTAGACCCTAAAGCAGGTATGCTGATAGGTTTCATTTTCATTTTGAACCAGGTTTATCTTGCAGCTGCTGGGTGTTTGAATTTAACTTAACAATTTAGAAACCCTGCTTTCAGAAACTTGACGACCCCAAGTGCCATGTACTTCGCAGCCTTACCCACACATTTCGCTCAGTTAAAATAATTTACCTGTTGGATGCCATTACATCTGTTCTTTTAATATACATACTCAAATGAAAAACCAATTTAATCAAAAATTATTTTTTAAACATTTCACTTTTAATAACACTTTATAATACTTTAACAAATTTTCTGTGTTCTGTGAATATTTACCAAGTAGTCTGCCTAATGGTTAAATTTTCTGAGGTTTAGAACAGTGATTTTGATAAAATGGTATAAAGTTTATGCACTTTCATTTTCAACACACGTTATCCCTTATTTAGCTTCAGATATATTTTTATTCAGTGATGTAACAACTTTATTTAATTTCTTAAGGTATTTTTTGTTGTTAAACACAAATGTTGCAAAATTGAAGTTATTACTCTGCTTATTTTATTGATTGTATTTCTCGTTATCACTACACGTTCCCTTAAGGAAATGTTTGAATGTAATACATATGTACAAAGGTCTTTTAAAGTGTTTTATAAGAGTTCAAGGTCAAGATGTTTAGCGCTAAACGTACTAAGTAATGCCTTGGCTGGGTGAGTTTCGCACTGTAAACTGAACAAAATTCAATGCTATGGCCTTACGTTATTTTTATATGTTTAATTTTTTTTTTAATTTTAGAAAACTATATGAGAGTCTGCTATGGTTTGATTTTCATTTAATATTTAAGTTGATTGAAAATCTATAATAAAAAAAATTGACTGCTTGAAACATTATTAGTTATTAATTGTGTGGGGGAAAAAATGTTTTGCCATCGTCTACAACAGCATTGAATGATTGTGTGATAAAGACCGTAGAGCCACGCAATGGCTTCACTTGGTTTTTGAGATTGTCGAAATGGGCCAGGGACTTTTAAGGTGACTCGGTCAGGGCCGGATTTAGGGGAGGGCAATCGGGGGGAAAGCCTCCATGAACGGAGGGCCCCCACAATAATTTCATATAATTCTTGTCTCTGATTATGTTTATGTATGTTTTTTTTTAAATACTAAGAGAATCTACTTGATTTCACAATGAATTATTTATTGGAAAACTGGACAGGAAAAAGTTGTTCATTTTATTTGGAGAATAATGTGGGGCCAGGTGGCCTCCGGACTCGGTCGCGGGTGACGTAGTGCCGAGGAGTGAGACATGGCGTGTCGCTCCGCAGACGCCCCTCCACCTGGCGGTGCTGACGCACCAGCCCCTGGTGGCCCGGCGGCTGCTGGTGGCCGGGGCGAAGGTGGACGGACGCGACCTCCAGGGGAACACCCCCCTGCACCTGGCCTGCCAGTCGGGCGACCTGGAGTGCGTGCGGGCGCTCACGGCGACCGTCAGCGTGGCGGAGGCCGCCGCCACCAACCTGCGCGGCGTGGGCGGCTGGAGGCAGCAGGTGCCGCAGCCCCTCGACGACCGCAACAACGACGGTGAGTGCCATTGCGCCGTTCACTCGGCTCAACACCCCAGAAGCCTCACGTACCACCTTGGCATCTTGTACACTTATAAATCACTCGGTTAAACACCCCAGAAGCCTCGCGTACCATCTTGGATTTTGTAGTTTTTACACTAGTGTTTTGACTAACAGGGTTAAAGTGGACCTGTTGATAACAAATTTTTGGGTTCGATAATGGTTAGATAATTTACCATGTCCTCGTGCAAATGTTTCAACAGTTTTTGCTCTGTAATGGTGCTTTAGGTGGACTCGGATGATGCAGAACACAGTTAATTGAGACACTATTGTAATTCTTATTAAATGTTTATCCTAGTTATAGGCATTTAAAGTTTTTTGACAGTGTTTTCTTTTGGTATTGGCATGTAACTGCCGGAAGGTAAAACCGTTCATTTCACAGGAATGGCTTCAGTTGACATAGTTACACTAAGCTATGAAAGTTGACTTGGATTCACCTTGGTTCTAAAGCTAGGCTTCTGTTGAGCTAAAAAATTAATTAATAGATATGTACTTCAAGTAATGGCTATTGTTTTTCCTTAAATTCGAGATAGTGGGGTTTAATCTCTCTTATGATTTTAAGGGCAATAAATTTTTCTCAAAAAATATTTTGAGTTTAACTGCACGTTAATACACTGTAGCATTATCTGCATCATGATTGGTCGAGTTTCGCCGGGATACTGGTTTCACGCTCGGTGCAATAAACTCTGTCGTTCTGCTTGAAATCAAAAGTGTCGAAAGTTCGTATGAAATAAGGCAAATGTCTTGAAGTGTGGGGTAAACTAGTGGTGGGGTTGTACCACGATGCACTCTAGTGAGTGTTTGGATTGTTTTGTGAAAAAATCATAGTACCTTGTTGTGATAGACCAATTGGAAAATTGGTAATGTTGTCCTGCTAATAAATGAGATCCACACTGAGGGCTGGATTCAAACCATCTCACCTGGCCTGAAAGCAGTGTAGCAGCCCAGATGTTTATGGTGCATATATGTCAGTGTAAGCTAGTCTTCTCCCCCGCACCCCTCATCCACATTCAAATTTTTAATTCCCCAAGTATATCATATTTTTTTGGACCTATTACTCCAGAATATCTGTTGTGACTGTTGCCTATGAAAATGTTCTGTAGTATATTTCGTTGCAGATATGTGAAGTTGAGCATTCTATCTCTTTTCCAGCAATTAACCACGTATGAGAAATTTAAATTACGTAGTATGTTTGAGTATGTTAATGATAAATTGGGAGCATCCTCTTTCTTTTTAACATGTTTTCGGGTAAGACTAAATATTAAATATGCTTCCGAATAGCTACAAGACAGGATGTTGATAGGGTTGCCATATCTAGCTATAATAGTAATAAAGTTATATATATATAACTTTATTACTATTATATATATATATATAGTTGACAATCCAAGAGCATTTGGCATGGCAGTTCATAAAACTGTGCTGAGCTACTTAACAAGTTGTTAACCCACTTAAGCATGATAAGCTGACAATTCTGAATAACTATGCTTTACTGGTGGCATGTGAAGTACCATATTTCTAGGTGTCACAGTTACAATGTTTTACTGGTGTGTGGTGTCGAAAAAGATTTGCAGTCAAAGATTATTTTGAAACGGTTGTTTTAATGTTTCCTTGAAATTATTTCCAAGTTACAGTAACAGTTTTGATGTCTTTTTTTCTGACTCCTAAAACTTTGCTGGTGTTCTTTTTAAAGCACAAAATTGAGTTAAGGACAGCATATATGGTACTCCAATAATTTGTTTTTTAAATTATTAACTTGGAAAAATAAGGCCAAAGTTCTGTTAAAATATGATTTTACTACAAAGAAATTAAATTATCTTTTTTAAATTTTAACTTTTTTTGCTTGTAATCTTTTGAAAGTTTATACTAATGTAAAAGTGATGGTTTCATTCATCTAATGTGAATTTTGCACCATTTGGTGATGGGATATTGGTTGGGTTAACACATGTATCTGGATTTTTGAGATCTTATCTTCATATCTGATCATATACTCTCCACGGGATGCTGTAAATATTTTTAATATTTTTTTATTTTAAGATTTAAGAGTCTGATGATGGTTCTGGTACTGACAAGTAATGTTGATTTTTTTATAATTAACACTGGTTTGTTTGTTGTAATACTGGTGTGCCAAGTATTTATGAGCAGAGTTTGTATTTTTTCGTCTTTGATTACGATTTAAGAAACATCACGTTGTGCATAGTTTCCAGCTTTTGTCACTCTGCAAACAGTTTTGTCAAGACATTCAAGAGTCTCTTAGTATGTTATTACCATGGGACAGTGTTAGGAAGTAGGTCAAAAATTGATACAGGTTTTTTTTATATGGAAATTTTACGTGTTTTGGTCAGCAAACGATTAGTACAAAAAACCTGGTTTATTGGAAACATTTCCACATTGCAAGTTATAGCCAGCTTATATTGTTATTTATTTGTAGATAATTAAAACTGTTTATCATATCTTGAATTTTCATCTTCTGACCAGTGTATCAGAATGATACATATTTTTTTCCCCCCCTTGTCCATTCATTGAAATGAACTTTCTGGATGTTCTTTAAATATATATATATATATGCATATATAAATAAATAAAAATATATATAGTTATGTAATGTGAATTATTTGAAGGTATGGAGTTTTAAAGAATAGTTATTTTACTTACGGAAATATTAGTACGTGTGTATATTCCTTTGGGGGCTGTGGAACTACGAGATGACTTTAGACCGATGCGTGCGATGCACGAGCCAGGGGCGCCCCCAAATGCCCAACCAAGCGGGGTCACCTTGAAATGCCTAACCAAAAAGAGCCACCCGAGCCCTCTGGGTACTCGGCTACCTTTCCTGTGCCTCCGAACCCGAGCGAGCTTCGGGCAGGCGGGTGGGCGGGCGCCTGTTTTTCTCACGATCCAGTCCGGTTGCGTTGGCGACGCTGTCCACTCTACCGGGTCCCTCCCTCCCTACCTCCCTCCTCCCTCCTCCCTCTCGGACAACCGGTTCTCGACCACCGCACCGGCGGGGAAAGGTTGGGAGTTCCCCCGAGGCAGGGTATGGGCGATTGGGCGGCATGCCCAGTGGTGTGCTCGGGCCACTTGCTTATTCGGCCAGTAATCTTGACATTACATTACATGACATTAAAGAAAATTTGAGGCGGTTTTCTCCTTGTGCTTCCGATTACTCTTGTCAATGTTATGGTGGTTTTCTCCGTGTGCTACTGATTATTCGTGTCAATATTATGGTGGTTTTCTCCGTGTGCTACTGATTATTCTTGTCAATATTATGGTGGGTTCTCTTTTAGTGCTTCTCATTATTCATATTCATACGCCATTGCTGGTTACCCAGTATGTCATAGAGTAACATTAATGATGCACAAAAAAGATGAATACATAAAACACACCAAAAACTAGTCATAATCAGCCGACGTCAAAAGTTTAATGCATTGACAGCACAGATAGCATTCCAGTTCTCTTGTTTAAACATTCCAGAAGCTTTTAAGCAACAGAACTGTAAGAGATCGCTCCCTGTTGTTTGATCGGGAGGGTATTGGACCAGCGGCTGGGGCCACCAACCCAGCATAGTCGCCGCCTCAGCCCCTCTACCGCGCTCAGCTGACCAGACAGTTGGCTGTGTTCTGAGCCCTGAGCCCTGAGACTAATCAGCACTGCTGGCTCCTTCCCGTGGACACAGGGGAAACCCCTGAGCGCTTACACGCGGGATTCAAAACGGACGAGTCTCGGGAGCCCGCAGTCTAAAGGCCGGTCCACACGCAACGTTTCGTACACAGTTTTGAACTCTGTTAGAAATTCACGTGAACACTGTCGCAAATCGGTCATCGTTGAACATGTTACACTGCTCCGGCACAAACACCGAGGAAGAACTGAGCCCCGTGTACGGAGAAGACGGAAGAAGAAGTGTCCACACGCTACGACAAGTCTGTGCAGGTCGACTAAACTGGCGCGGACATAAATAATGCTCTTGGCCACAGTTTTCCTTCTCCGTGTTCCGTCTCCACGCAGTTCACAAAACTGCGCAGTTTTCCCCGTCTGCACGCCACGTCTTGTCTGCAACGATGTGACCTGCGCAGGTAAATCGTTGCTGAGAACGTTGCGTGTGGACCGGCCTTAAGGGCGGGGGTCGACGACCCTCGACGGGGGACGACGGTGAAGAAGGCAGGGAGGGGCGATGGGAGACCCGGGGCGCGCTGCGACACCTCTGGCCGCGCGCGCCAAGCCGACGGACCGGAGGAATGTTTTTTTAAAGATCCTGCGCCCCGGCTATGAATAGCGGCGCCCCAGTTTAGATGAGGACGCCTCGCAGCGCATTCCGCGTCGTCTCCTACCAACCCCCTTGGGGAGGGGGGGGGGGGAAGCCAGACTAATGAATTGAGGGGTAACCTCGCTGCAGAAACGCGATGAAAGGATCATCATCATCGCTTATTCGCATTGGCCAAACTGCTTTTTATTGTTACCAATGCAGGGTGTCTACAAACAAAATAAACTGTAACGGTACTTAAAATTCGCGTAGTTTCAATTTCCAGCAATCTTTTGCCGTCTTGTATTTTTTTTTTCTCGTCTCTATAAGCTAATTGCACGCAAAAAAAATAAATTGTTAGGGATTAAATACTTAAATCAAGTGAGAATCATCTGGAAATATTTTAGCTGTATAACGTAAAAAAATTAATCAATTCTTGCGGACAGTAGATCTGTTTTCTAATGTTAAATTTTAAACACTTAAAATGCCCCTTTGACATGAAAGTTGTAAGAAAATTTTATTAGACGGTCGTGAGAAAATACTGAAATTCAGGTATTTTTGTATGGATCCTCTGAAGTAATTTGATAGCTGTGTTTACCCTTGTAAGAAATAAATTGCGGGTCAGAATCGTATCCTGTTCTTGCACGCCTGCAGATGTACTGCCTAGCCTCCCGCGGGACACAGCTCTGGCAGACAGATGTTATCTACAACCCACGAGCTAAGACATTAGTTGATGGCAGCTTAGCAGCATCCCCAGGCACCGAACTGTCTCTTCGGTAGCACGCCTTTACGGGACTTTCAACGGTGACCTTATAATTAGAGACATGAAAAATTCTCGGGTTCATTTCGTGTTATGCTAAAATTCAAATAATTATACCTTAGTGGTGCTTCTGCCATTGGTCCACTGTTAATCTGGAGGACTGAGGGCCAATCATAGACCCTCAGTCAAAGCAGTATCGAATCACGTGTCTCCCAATTTAGAAGCCTCACAAGTCAGCAGCCAATGAACAGACGACGTTTGCCCGAGTGTGCAGAGGATCGCGGAGTCTATCCTGGCGGTCAACGAACCCGCGAATTCTTCCAGTCCCTAGCAATTGGCAATTGCTCCTGACTAGGGGTATGCAGATTTCGCGAAAACATCTGAACACTTATTAGACTGCAACAAGGTATACCCGCGCCTGTGGTTTCTTCCTTGTGATTGGCGGCCGTCTGCAAAGAGAAGTCGTTGCCTTATTTGACCAAGCCACTCAGGACGCGTTTGCTTCCGCACTGAATCACTGTGATTGGTGTTGTTACAATCGGTATGTACCTGGAAGAAACTCGCCCAATCACGAGAAACACGGACGATGCCACAGTGTTTCAACTTTCATCTACATGGTCCCGAAATCTTTTCGCGAAATCGTCATGCCCCTACTCCTGACCCTCCGTGGATGCCTCGCGGTGTTGTGGTTCGTCGAGGGTGGGCGCTGGGCGTATCTTCGCCGCGCGGCCGCGACAGACGGCTGGCGGAGTGTGCGCGTCCTTGGAGCAGCTCGTCGTGACGGCGTGTGGAGGGGGGGGGGGGGATGCCGTCATCCGCCACGCCAGGTCGCTGATCTCACGTCTGTGGACCGCGGCCTCTCCAACAGTACCCGGGGTTGCTACCTGTCAGCGCAGACCGGAAAAAATTCGCGGATTCATTTCGCGATAGGCTACAATTCAAATAGTTATACCTCTGCTATTGGCTCACAACTCACCTGGATGACTCTGGGCCAATGAGAAACACCCAACCAAAGCTTTATCGAATCACAGACTGCTACGCTGGGACGTCTCACAAGACAGCAGCCAATGAGTGGGTGACATTTGAATGAGTGTACGTAGAACTATGGAGTTCATGATAGAGGTCATTGAACCCGTTAATGTTTCCGGTCTCTACCCTATCAGGGTGTCCACCCGTCACGAAAGTCCCCAAAGTCAATTAAAAGCAAGGAAACTGAAAGTCTGGTCACGAAAAAAAAATCCCCCGTTTGCGTACTGAAAATGTAATTTTTTTTTACGCTTCGCTTCATTTTGTAACATGTAGAAGTTATTTAGCTTTCTAACTCACAAATCGGTACGTTTCTAAGAATTGTAGAAATGTCTTTATTACATTTTCTTATGTTTAGTTTTGGTTAAATATGTGTACTGAAATATAACCTTTTGATAAAATAAACTTGTCGGGAAATGTTATTAAAATCCTGAAATTGGATTATTTGTAGTTATCCTGCACATATATAGCAGGGTGTTTACATTTTGAAAAGTCAGAGTAAACACGGTGAATTTACTTTAAAACCTGGAAAAGTCTTGGTAATTCCCCTGATAGTAATTTGAGGAATGAAATGCTATGCTCCCGTCTGCCATCACAGGAGCACACCCACACTATAAAATTGCGTATGCAAGTTTCTGTTTGAACTAGGCCGGCCTGTGGGGGTGATGGAAGATGACTTTCTTTATTTTTTCAGATAATTGCAACATTAGTATATTATTTATTAAATTTATCCATTGAAATTGGAAATTGGAAATGTTGGTTAGGGAAAAATCAGTGAAATTGCATTACAGATGTGTGTGAATTTCCGAAAGACAGTTAACAAATCAGTTTTTAAATTAAGAGATTGCGTGAAACGTAATTTCTTCTTTGTGTGTATTTTGCTTTTGCGAGCGCACGCAATATTAAAATGCAGCAATAAATTGAAAATTTACTTGGCGCGTATGAGGCAAATACTTCAAAATGTTGACCATGTTAGAGTCGTGTTTTTTTTCTTCAAAACATTGTAGTCGGTTCCCCCCAATTTTTTTTCGTCTTTATATTTGTTCATAGAAATATTTTGAAAGATTTAGACCCTTTAAAAAGGGCAAAAATCTCAATGAAAGACATTTTCAATTCTTAATTTCCTTGCAGTTAAGATAATTTCTGACGTAAATAATGTATTATTGTTATTTCATTGATAATGAATTAATTTAAAATTGACAAATTTAGTTATTATAATTTTTTAAGTTACTTTTGTCATGTGTTTATGTTTGTGTCGTCCCATTTTATTTATGTGTTTTGTGTATGTAATTGTTATTTTTTTGTAATATTTGTTAATTGCCCACCTGTTAAAGGCTCTGACTGTTGGTAGGCACTCAAATAATTATAATAAATAAATAAAAAATAAATAATCAAGTTGCGCGTCATCTTGCGATGCTTCACTCCAGGGCACGTGGATCCCGGTGACCCGGATACGATGCCAGTTGCGTTTGGGAGAGAGGGAGAGAGAGAGAGAGGGTGAGAGAGGGAGATAGAGAAACAAACAAGGCTGCTGGTGAAGTGCAGTCGACCGGAGCGCTCCGCGGTTCAGCAGTTGCTTCGGCTCGGAGGATGTCGAGCTCGGTCCATTCTCTAGAGCTGGTCTTTCCACCCTTGTTTTTTTGACGTCACAACGTCTAATAAACCGATGAACGCCGGCTGCACGCACGAAAAAGTGTCCCGTTACGCTCATTGTACGCTTGCGCCGCATCCATCTCTCTTCCGCTCGATCGGAACAACCATCGATTTGACTTTTTCGAGGCAAATTATACTTGAAACACTCCCATTCGTTTCCTACTTTTCCTATCATCGTCCTATCCTTAACAGAATAACACAGATAGGAAGAATTTAAATAGCAAACATGTATAAAAGTTATGGTTAAAATAATCTGTTAGTTAAAGTAATAAACATATTTGAATTAATGAGTGCAAATAAAAGTAAATTTATCAATTAAATTGTAGATTTAATTTCACTCCTTCTTTGTATCCATCTAAAATAGTGATGATTCAATAAAAATGATTCAATTTTATTCATAAAAGTATGCAATCATTTCATCAATGTTTTGTTATGACGTTGTCACGTTAAACTATCGTCCGTAAACCGACTTTACAGACAACCAATTTTTTTTCGTTCGTTTCGCATTAATATTTGGTCCTTCATCTGTGGCGCACGCCTGAACGCCGACAAACATTTTTTTTTACTTTGTAATATTTAAGGTGCCGAACGTGTTCTTACGTGATTACTTAACAGGGTTTTTAAGCGATTCCATTGCAGTTTGTCTAGTTGGCTACACCCAGTGATCAATTCCTTGAGCTACTTGACCCTTTTTGTGCAAAAGAATGGTAGCTTGGTGGTTACTTCAATTAAAAAAGTAGGGAAAAAAATTTAAAACTGTTAGTGATATCTGCTAAAGTATTTATCTCTTAAAAAAATAAATTAATGTCTGTAGCTAATTGAACTCGCTGGGATATTATAGTTCATGCTCATATGATGTATTTGTTTTGATGAAGTATGAAACAATTAAATGTTAACAGTCAGGAGCATATGCAGAATTTAATTTAGGAAGGGGAGGGGGTAGAACCACTTTGCCTGCTGTTTATTTTAAAATTCATCCAGTTTGTTGTTGGAATTAGATTTTTTTTTTTCTTTTCGGTGGCGAGGGTCGTACACAATCAACTATTCAATGTTCAGTTAGAGAACCTCAGGAAATTTTTGATCCCATCGAAACTCATTTCGGTTCTGCTTTATCTCGTTTCTTATCATACAAGTAGATTATCATGACTTGGGTCGATGACAATTAAATGTGGGGGAATACCCTGATAAGTGTAGCCAACTGTGATCCGGAGTATGGTTTTGAAAAAGTTTGGGATCACGGGCGTTTTCACTTGTAAACGGCAACTGCTGAAATGTCCTTTTTGTGGTTGTGACACATTTCGAATAACTAATCAGAATTTGCAAGGTCATACAGTTGAGAAAATTTGTTGGGGAAGGGGGAGTCGTGGTCTCGTGGACGGGATACTAGGCAGGCATCGCTTCAATAACTCCACCAGAAGTAACCCAGCAGGACTTACGTCAACAAAATAGAAGCATTCAAGGCTGCTGTTGTAAATTCCACGAACGAGTGTCACTTTTCGGACATGAAACTTTTATCAACGTTTTTTAGTTTGCTGGCGTAGTAGTCTTTCATAATTTCGGAGAAAAATATTGATAAATTTGGAACTAGCAAAGTTCTTCGGAGAACAAGGTAATTTATATTATTAATGGAATGAGTTTTTTGTTGTTGAGGAATGATAACTTTACGCCTTCACATGAACCTTCAAAAAAGTGTAGGCCTATTCATTTATGGGATATACCTGAGATGCTATGACCAGTGTGTAAAATATGAGTAGGTAATTTGAAAAAATAAGATTTCACTATCGCATTCTCTGAATTGGTTTGGTTTGTGATTTTTTTTATGGCCATGTCAAGCTTGAATGAAAATGTTGAAAAGTAGAGGCATTACCTCCAGACATGTGCAACGCAAAATGTTTGTTCCTGCTATTTAAAAAAAAAAAAGTTAAGGCAGAATATACTTGTTAATTTCTTCCCGACAGTTGCGTCGATTTATAATTATTATCTTCAACACAATTTTTGAAATATATTTTCTCTCATAAAATTTTGATCCAGCCGTATGTAATTTGCTTAAGAGATAAATAAACTCCGATCTCGTTGAAATTTTGCACACTCGATCGTCGAAACGAGAGAGTCACACTCACCGTCTAGGTGAGATTTAGAGGAAGTAATGAAGCAGAATTTTTATACTTGATGTAATTTCGCTATTGGGTCGTTAATGATTTCTTGGTTTTTCATTGCAACGGCAATTCTTTTTTTTAATTGTTATTTTTATTGATTGGAGGCGCGGCAGTGGCGTGTGTAGGGGCGTGGGCTGTGCGACTGCAGTCTGACGTGCGATGCACGGGTGCTCCAGCTATGGTGCAGGTCAGTAGACGCCCGGCGAGGTAGTTCGGGGGCGACTGAAATGCTGCCCCTTGGAAGGGCAGCCCATCAGGATTTTTCTGACAGTGGTGGTTTTGAAAGGTTGTCTGAATTGTTGCCCCTTGGAAGGGCAGCCCTTCAGGATTTTTCTGACAGTGGTTAGTTTGTAAAGTGACCTAACCTAAACTAACCACTGTCAGAACAAGCCTGAAGGGATGCCCTTCCAAGGGGCAACAATTCAGCTGCCCCCCGGTAGTTCGCAGCGGCGGGTTGGGTCCGCTCTCCGCCGACGCGCAGCTGTCGGGCCGCGAGGCAAGGCAAGGCCGGGCTGTTTGCGAGCCCCCCCCCCCCTTCTCCCCGTCTAGGGGGGGAATCCCCGCCGCGTGAAGCAGTCTTCGAAATAACCGGCCGTGCCGCGCGGCGGGAAAACCGGGCGCTACTCTGGCCGCGCGTTCCGTCCTCTCGCGCAGCGGCGCTACTGCCGGCGGCACCGTAGATGGCGCTACTGAAGCCGGCCAGTTCTTCGGCAAGCTTGGCGGGAAGCCTCCTTTCCACAGACGAGAGAGCCAAACTCCCGATCCTGCATCTTAGGTTTTTTTTTGTTCATTGTAACTCATGATTAGAGCCACGGAATTTTCGCGCATTCATTTAGTCGCAAGCTAGAATGCAAACCTCCACACTGTCGCACTGTGTTCATGATTGGACCGCAGTTATCTGGACACGCCCCTCTACGACCGTGAGCCAACGATGTCCAGCTAGGAGAGAAGTAAGCGAATCAGGTAGTGCCAAGTAACAAGGATAAAAATGTTCTCGCTAAGAAATCAACCAATGGGAAAGTAAACATGGGTCGAGCACACCTATAACTTTGAATTCTATCCTGAGGCCAAAGGAATCCGCGAAATTTCCGGGACTCTACTCATGATAACTAATGGTCAATTAGGTTTGGTTAGCTACATTATAAATACTTTAAAACATTGTGGACGGTTGACTTGGTTAGGATAGCTACATTAAAGATACTGTGAAATCATGTAAACAAAAAGCGAGCATGAACTTCGGGGGGTGTAGCTCTCGTCTGTGAAATGAAGGCTTCCCAAGCTTGACACGGCCGTAAAAAGAAATCACAAACCAAACCAATTCAGAGTATTACTACAATGTTTTCATTCCTTAATTGCGTTGCTTTCATCATTTAAAAACACTGACTAGAACAATTAAGGATATTTTTTTAATTTTTATCAATTGCGTCAAACTGTTCTCGGATGATTTCACGATAAAACAAAAAACCACACGGTCAGCAAGTATCGAGAAAATATTAGGTCAACGCGTTATGTCCAAAAACACTCCCAACTGAGGACCACATACACACGCGTAACTCTGGTGGAGAGCTGCGGCGTAAAAACAAAATAATTTCACTGTCTGATGGCATGAAACTGAGATTAGTGTTCATTAAAATTGGTATAATTTGGTTGTAACAGGCATAAAATATCTGGTATCACGTGTATTCTATTACTGTGTAGTAGTAATTTCAATGGGTTTCTCTAATAATTGTAGTTTATTATTGTGTTGGCATTTATGTATGTATTCACTTATTAAATAATAATTGAAATTATTATGACCTAATTAACTGTATGAAATAAATAAAAAAACAGTAGTAAAAACATCATATTGTTTATTAAGTGTGTTTTTTTTACGGTAGTGTTGCTACTTGATCGTTTCTATAATTAAAAAATATATTAAATTATTGTATAATATAGTCCATAATGTTTAGAAGAACGTTTTTTTTTAACAAACAAAACCCTTTCAGCTTTACGAAATTATATCGAGCATCCTGGCAATTAAGAATTCTAGTGGCGTTTTTGCGAGTATGATGGGTTATTTAGTGCCTACGTTCAAACAAAATAACCGTTGACATTCGATTTTTTTCAAAACAGTCTCTCGTCACACACTTACGATCATGTTATTTCATCTGCAGATTTATAAATGTCATCGTAGTCGGTATTGTATATGGATACTTTCCAGCACGTGCATGCCTATGCCTAATTTTTAGTTAACCTGAAATTTATCTTTTTGATTAACTTTTGTAATGTGTCTTTGAAGAATTAGTTAAAGCTTAGTTCTTCTTTCTGCATTATTACCTATTTTATCATTTATTATGTCGATGTTATGCTTTAATCTGTTTATATGCCCCCCCCCCCCTCATACGTAAGACCCTATCAAAAACACAAACTTAGTTAGCCCTGGCGCATGTACCCCGACATCTTTGCTTCATTAGCGTTTTGCTATAATTTATATTAATTGTTTACCCCAATTAGTTTTCTGCGTTATAGTTAGGGACACCTGAATTTCTCGATTTCATTTCATGTCAAGGTATTTCACAAAACACTGTAGCTTTTTCTAAGAGTCATGGCAAATTGCGAGGGTGCAGCAGTACGGTGACCACATTCTCATTGGCCCCGTCAAGAGCGGGACGACACCTCTCACCGACCTCAGCCAATAACCACAGGAGAAAAGCTACAGTATTTTGTGAAATACATTGACACGAAATAATTGACGAATTGGACGCAGGCGACTGCAGGGCTGGTAAATTCTGTGCAATAAGCTGTGTGTGGTGTCGTTACTTCACTGCATTGCACACCGAAACTGGCAGTGATTAATCCATAGGTATGCTGCGACCTGGCAGAATTGTGTGGCTATTATATCATCCGTCGGGTTTAATGAGCGTCAATGAACGCCCATAGCATTGACATTTAACTCCCATGCTATCATAGTTGTTAATATACCATTTATGTCGGTAAACGAGATAAGAAGGTATACTTTGAACTCTTGGTCAGTATATTATCTTATCGGCTAGTTAGATTCACGCTGCCGCAAGTATCAATAAAATGATTGATTAGTTCTTGTTTCTGTGGGATTGTAGCAAACGTTTGAAAATAAATTCATTCAAAGGTATAATTTTCCGGACACCCCGTTGATGGTCTCATCATTTGAATTCCGGGTCACAATCCCCCAACAAGAGAGAGCTTTAGGCGCAAGATTTGTGTTGTAGATCGTCTTGTCAGCAGAAAGTCTCTGGCTTTAACGAAGGACGTTGAAAGATCCACAGTCGGGTTTTAACTATTGGCAGACGTTATGTAGTTGCATGTGTATTGTGTATATATAACGTTCTGGTGCATCATTTTATTACATTTACATTTTTAAAAATGTTTATTACCTACGTTAGTTTATGTTCTTTAGCAGTTCAGAATGTCTGCATGTTGGTTTTTAAAATTCGGTTAGGTAAGTTGAGTATTGTGTAAGAGAAGGGCAAAAGCCTTAGCTTTGACATAAATTAGGCAGTAAATAAAAATCGAACAGACAAACTGTATATGGCCTTTGTAAGGTTTAATTTAGGGCGAGCAAAGTGTTGAAATAAAGCCACCGAATGACGTAATTCAGAGGCTTAGTTAATATAGATTAGTTTGCATTGTGTTAAAATGTTTTACGCGGTTTTTTCATTGTTATTTGTTGTTGTAATTTTAATCATCAGGTGTAATGAACAAGTTAACCAGGTAGCGCCGAGTTTTTTGAAGTAAAACATACGTTGGGATATCGCTGTGGAAAGAGCGCCGCTAACGTAACCAGCGGACCAGGCGCGCAGTCTTGGCCAGTCGTGTTGGCCACCCCTGGGGGCGGTTGGACACCCCTTCTCGGAACTAATCTCTTGTTACCTGCGGGCCTGCACGCACCTGCCCCTCGCCTGGTCGGGACAGCTTCGGAGGAACGTTCTTCGAATGATTCCTTGCGAAGGGAAGATAATAGTATTTTGGACACACGCCATTGCAGATACTCCGTATGCCGTAGAGAGTAAAGGTGGGTTTACGATTGAAAATTAAGAATTAAAACTTAAGACTTAGTCGTGTACTTACCATATGACTCTATGTAAACTAGTGGAATGGTTTATGATTGTCGTGTGTGAATTTTGACGGGTCGTGTGCGAACCATATGATGACTTAAGACTTAACAGAAATGGTTATATTTTATATTTTTCGTTAAGACTTAAGGGAAGCGACCAATCACAACAAACCGGAACCTTTCAACCGGAAGTTTATGTCTTATTATTGGACCGAGCGAGGCAGTATTTTTGGGTTAGAATTCGTATATTTGTCATTTGTAATCATCATCCATTTCGAAAAATGGATATCCCATTTGTCAATAACCTATTTCAAATCTGCTTCTCCGTTTCGAACAATGGCCGACCATGTGTTTTGTGCTGTGATTGGTTAGAATTAACGACTTCTATGCCAATCATAAACAGGAAAATGTAGTTTTGACTTAATCGTGTGCTCGATGTTAAGTTATAATTCTTAAGGAAATCAATCGTAAACCCAGCTTAAAGCCTGAAAACAATGTATCCTTTATGGTAAATAAGAGCTTTTAAGATTAACTTATCGGTTTTTTTAACATGTATATTGAGTTGTGTTAGTTTTATCTACCTTTTTTTATATCATTATATATGTATTTCTACCTGAGTATAATGATATTGTCTATAAGTCATGTATATATTGTATATGTTTCAAGTGTTATCTACTTTTTGTAAATGTATATCAAACTGACAAGCCCTATATTCTGTGAACATACTGTTCAAAAATTGAATCTATTGGGTGCAAATAAAATAAATAAATAAAGGACCCGAAGAACGGACAAAGAAATATAAATTCAAAATCGGCCGATTTCAAATGATAAATGCATAGTCTCAGCACAAGGGAGTTCCGTGGAAGGAATTTGTCAGAGCAGTATCACAGCACAGACGTACGTCATTGAATAGGTATATACAGTGGGCCGACTACGATGGGACAGTTTCAACAAGTACAGCAAAAACAAACAACAACCTTGGGCAACACAGAGCGACAAACAGAGGAACCCAACGATGATACTGAACAGATAATCTGGACAACACATCGACGCACATGGCAAAAATAAACCATTTTCGGGTACCGTAACGACAGCACAAACGAACACAATAATCTTATAAGACAAAAAATACAATAGGGTATTTGACAGGTTTTAGGTAATTGTCTAAAATTGTTCATTATGACATAATACCTAAGCAATTTGATTAATTCTTTGTGAAGTTATCTATTTTCTATGAAAATCGCCATCAAAGTTTAAATGAATAAAAAAGCATCAATTCTGCAGCATAAAAATCAGGATTGTTTTTAAAGAATAGTCCGACCATTATTGCATCAATTCTCGGGAGGTTTCCACTGTCTGCTTTAATGAAGTTGGTCTCCATCGTATTTTTTTCAAATAATTACAATAATTTCTTACTTTTAGTCACCATTAGATAAGAATACTAGTTAATATGACGAAACAACATTGAAGAAAACACCGATGCACCGTACAAAACTTCCGATTGGCATTTACTGTTTACAAGCAGGTGACGTCACGCCAGATTCAGCTAATCCCGTGCGTTTTCAATCACGTGGTCAAGCATGAGAATTTAATTATTTTATTAAAGATTTCTTATAATAATCATAGATATTTCTGAATAATGCGTTGGCTAAATTGGTTTTGAAAAATGTTTACTGTAAAGCTAACAACATTTAAACCAATATTTTCACTATGATCAAATATACCCTATTGCGAGGTTTCGGGAACTGAGATGTTCTTTTTTATTTTTATTATTATTTTTATTTATGAATTTTTAGACATGATGTGTACAGGTAGTTATGCTAGTCTGAATGGTTATTCTGTTCCCTGGCCGTCGTCTTTTATACATGTGTATGTGCATTTACATACATGTGTGTTTAAAAAAAAAATAGTTTTTGGCTGTGTGAATTACGGCACAATAGCAGAATTTTTTTTATTGTTGGTTATTTTATTTAATAGTTATATATTCTGAAATATAAACGAGTACATATGAAATCTGGTTTTTATGAGGTGGCCTAATGAACAACGCGCCTCTTGTGTTTTATTGGACGTTACCCTCTCTCTGCGCTGCGTACCGTCTCAGTAATTAAAGAGTTGGTTCGTGGTTGTGTTTATTGGGTTTGGTTTGATTAAATAAAAAAAGGGGGGGCAGGGCAGTCGCCGTGTTTTGCGTGACTGCAAAGGCGCTGGGGAGCAAGAATGTGCCAAAGCTGCGTTCGTGGTCCCTGGTTTTTTTTTTTTCCTGTCTGGAATTCCCCAGACCAGCAGGCGGGGTCTTGTCTTGCCGTCGCGAGTTTTTTTTTGGTTTTGGGGGGGGGGGGGGGGGGGGTTGAGAGGGGGTTTACATTCCTCCACAGGCCAAATATACCAGCTACCAGCGCGCGCTCCTGAGGGTAAATTTAGCGCGCATCGTCAGAACCCGTGGCGCGAGGCGAACGAAGACCCCTTCGTGTGATGCGTTGACGTCGAGTGTCGAGTACGTAGTAAGTGCCCCCAATCTTTTTTTTCGAGAGGGATGGTTGAAGCCATCCCGAACGTTCGGATGTGCCCTTTATTCATTCCTCGAGCCAATATTTTGACACACAGACAAAACGGTAAAATTTTGAATTTGAGAAATTTTGTTTTTCTGGAACCAAGTAATAGCGGGGTACGGGGGAGAGATAGCAATATTACGCAATCTTGGTTTTGACAAATTTTTAGGCCATAACATTTTGCTGTTGTTCGATTTTTCAAAATTTGTCATAAAGCATATTACGTAATGTAATGGAATGCCTAAAGATAATAGTGACTGGAAGGTGTTTAGTACTGGATTCATTTTTGGGAATAACTACAACTGTAATAATACTGCCAACAAACACAATGTTGTAAGTCTCTTAATGTGTGGTCTCTGTCTTAATGCAGGCAAATTTTCAATATTAAATGTAAAGTTTTTATGGTTTTATTTTCAAGTCAAACCTAATTATGACTATCTGTTAATTTAACACGACACCTCTCTTGAATTTGTCCTGTGTGCTGTCAGAAATATCTGCCGCAATTTATTTTTGCAGATATAACCCCTCGGAGCAAGGTAATGTCATATGAACGAAATCATCGACTCCCCGCGTGGGCTCTGCGCCGCTGGTGCTGCCTCGCTCATACTCCGTCGAAGCGGAACTAGAACCTTCGAGTCACGAACAGGAACAGTGCGCGACAAGCGACTTTTTTTTCCTCCCCCATCCAAGGTCGTCATGGCCGAGGTGCCACACCTCCCGCCATAGACTCACAATGGCGTAGACCGATGTTTGGGTTTTGCGCACGGGAGCCAACACAAATTACGAGAGATACGGGAACTTCGCGCATTCATTAAGTTGCAAGTTAGAATGCAAACCTTCACACTATCGCACTGTGTTCATGATTGGACCACGTTTATTTGGACACGCCCCTCTACGAAATGAACCAACACTGTCCAGCTAGGAGAGAAGTGAGCGAATCAGGTAGAACCAAAACATGTTAGTAAACATTTTTATTGCTAAGAAATCAACCAATGAGAAAGCAAACATGGGTTGAGCACACATATTACTTTTAATTCCACCCTGAGGCCAGACGAATACGCGACATTTCCGGGTCTCTACAAATTGCAAACTTGTGTGGAATTCAGCTGATGTAAACAAGTGGTACGCTGACACACACGTTTTTATTTAAGTTAATAAATATAAAGTAGTTTTTTTAAACGCAAAAACACACATGCATGAACTAATCATTAATACAAATATATTGCATGGAAACGCGGACGTACAAAGTGCTATGAGATTTTTATAACCTCAACAACATCGGCCGCGCCCGCAACGAAACTCGTTTTCTTGACAGTTGTATTTGTAGAGCCATTGTTGATTCTCTTCTCTCCCAGGGTAGACTCAAAAGACGATGCAGTATGCTAATTTGCCTCCACCACGCCAATAGGCGGGCCCATCTATCGGCCTGGGAAGTAAATTACTAGAGACCTGTTAAATTCACGGATTCATTTCGCGATATGATAGTCCAAATACTTTTGACATTATTTCGCTTCAGTGATTGGGCCACAGTTTATCTGAAAGACTCTGGGCCAATGAAAAAATCTTTAACAGACGAATGAGCGAATCACGATCATTCCAGTCAACAGGTGTTACTAGTCGGTAACCAATCAGCAGATGTATTTTGGACGAGTGCATAGAGGATCATGGAGTCTGTCCTTTAGGAATTTGAAGTCGCGAATCTTACAGGTCTCTATAAATTACTAAAATTTAAAAAAAAAAAAATGCGTGGGTGTGGTTTTATGTTTTACGTTTTAATGTACGGGCTTTTAATTACTCGTGGAAAAAAAGCACGTGGATGATTTAAAAGTTAGCGAGGACAGCTGCGGACGCGACAGACAGTTGTAGCGTGTTCCGCCGGCGCGGACCGCAGTGGACCGGGCCGTGCTGACGACGAGAACATTCTCCGACCAGTCGCAGCTCCTGAGGAAGTGCGCGCGTCACAGGTTTCCCCGCGGCGCACTCGTGGCTGTTGACAGTGCGGGCTACGTCACGTGGTCCGCAGCTCGCCAGGCCTGCCCGGGGCGGGGCGGGGCGGGAGCGGCGCCAGCCTTTACGTGCCCGTATTTAGTAGCCCCCCGCGCCGGATCTACTTTTAGTATCCGTCCGCCACGCCGGCGAGTCCGGTCTCCTGAAGTGGAGGGGGGAAAAATATATGTCAGAAAAATTGTGACTTATTCTCACGAACAGTTGAAAAAAAAGTAAATGATGTTCTTTTGTTTAGTCTATTTTTTGTATGACGACATGGACTATCCTCCCCCCGTGAGAGAGGTTTACTTCCGTTTTAAGCAGGATAAGCCCTTGTCCCGAGTTTGAAAACTTGTGGAAATAAACTTTTAGTGGCAGTCAGGTTGAAATACAGCGCTTTTTTTTTTTATTTTAAATTTTATATGTACTTGTTCTCCTTTGATACTTTTTGCTGTATGTTTAATTACTTTCCTTTTTATGTATGTCTATGCTTAGTTTTTAATTACTTTATAATTAGTTATGGTTGAATCTTTTGTAATAGTTAATATTTGAACATTAAGTTAAAATTTTAATTTGTTCTCTTAATATTTAGTCTATGTCATGCTTAGTTTTTAATATTCAAATCTTTGATGTAATTGCAGAAAAGTGGTTAAGTGTAAGAGAAGGCGTACCGCCTTAACTTCGCCACCAATAAAGACGATAAACAAACAAACTCACTTCTCCATTCATAGAGACCGGAAAAATTCGCAGATTCATTTCACGATATGATAGAATCCAAACAACTGTACCTTTATTTTGCTTCTCTGATTGTGAAGTTTATCTGAAGGACTTTGAGCCAATGGAAAACCTTCAACCTAAAAAGTATCGAACCGCAGGCGTCCCAGTTAACAAGTGTCACGAGTCAATAGCCAATGAGCAGGTGGCAATTGCCTGAGTGTGTAGGAGATTGTGGATTCTATCCTAGAGGTCATCCAAAGCGCGAATTTTTCCAGACACTATCCATTCAGCAGCACTAGTCCCATACTTAACCAGGCGGTTTACTACTTGATTCACACGTACCTACGTGTCTTTCTAGAGTACCGAGCGAGGTGGAGCAAGGTTCACGCGCCGGACACAAGTTGGTCCATCCGAACTTTGAATATATATATACTGTATAGAAGTCGCGAGTGGATAGGATTTACTCTACGTCTTTCAGAAGCGTATGATGAGCAGCTTGGGAACTTCACCGCTGCAGTGCGCTGCCGTAACGCCCTGTATCGTCTTAGTTGTTATTTACACGTTAGAGAGCAGCACTGTCGCCCGCTGTCATTCCCCGCACCCCCTACCTATCATTCACTGCAGCTCAAGGTCGTTCAACGGGAGGGGGAAGGGGTGTTTGAAGAGTTCGACACTTGTCCGCTAGGGAACACCACAAGTCGATGCCCTAGAGATGGTGGCGATTGCAGCGGTGAATTAACCAACTACCTCAAAACCGTATTAGAAATTTTAACCTGGGCTGGCGACTTCTATACAGTATATATATTCAAAGATCCGAAATATATTCCGTACTAATCTCCGTATCCCACGGTTTATCGAAATCCGATTTGAGACCAATGCAGCGGCGGTTTTTTTTTTTTTTTAGTGCAGACCACAGCCGGTTATTTTCCCGAATTCCAGTGACTGTGTGACATTTTTTTTTCCAGATTGCTTAGTCATACAAGATTTAATATGACTTTAGTAGGGTTGTTTGATTTTAAATTTTTTTAACCGACCACTTTTAATATTTGAATTCATTTTTCCTGTGCGAAAATAAAACAAATCCCGAGGTTGGCCGAAGGTGAATATTCAGGGCGTGTTCGGGCAGGGACAGAACTTGATGTACATCTCAGGCTTCTCCCTGAACACGGGCGAGGCGGCAAGACGGGCAGGAGGGCGCGGGTGCGCAGCGCTCCTGGCGGTAGAAGACGCAAGCCGGCCGTGAGTCAGCGGCGTGCGGCCGGCGGCTTTATAAGCATGTTGCGGCCGCGCCGAGGGGGAGGGCGCTAAGTATAGCGGGCCGGTATCTTTAGTCGGCGCGTGACCTTTGCGAATGCCTGCGCCCTGAAAGCGCGCGGCTATTCCCCACTGCCCCTCCGCCGCACCCCCTCCTGATGTCGGAAATAGCGCCGTGTTGGGGATCTCTCATCCCCCCCCTTCTTCCCCCCCCCCGGGGGTGTGATGTCTATTTATATGTTTTAGTAAAATTAAAAAAAATCATTTGACAGTTTTTTTCCTTGCTATTCTACGTCTTATCTTCTCTCCGTTATCTTTGTCCTTTGCGTCTGTTTTTTTTTGTTACTTGTGTCAAGGGTCAAGGGTGCTTGCGGTATTTTTTTTATCCACAAGAAACATAAAATGAAATGTGAAACAATTTATTATTGTAATCAATTTTTTTTTTTTTTTTACGTATTGAAGTACAATTTTGACTTGTGCCACACAGAGGTGGCGCAGTGGTGATTCAACAACCTCGCATTCTCAAAGACCCGGGTTGGAATCCGGTTAGTCCATCGTGGATTTTTTTATTTTTAGATATCATTCCTGGGACGTAGCATTAAGATTTCTCATTGGTCGATGACGAGCTCACATCTTTTGCCACGTTACACGTGATTGGATAACGAGTTCTCCTTGTTTAAACTGGTTCCGAGTCTTGAAGGTCGTGCCAGGAGCGCTGTAGTCCAACCATCGACGTGAACCATGTGTATGTGCGCTTCAAGTCTACTTCGCTAACCCGACGAATGGGCGAATGATCGGCGGCTCTAGTTTGTTCATAGTTAGGGACAGCTTCTGCAACAAGGTATACCACCCGCACCAGCGGGTTCTTCCTTGTGATTGGCGGCCTTCGGCGAGAGAGAAGTCGTTGCCTTGTTTGAGAGAGGCATTCAGGACGCCTTTACTTCCGCACTGAATCACTGTGATTGGTGTTGTTACGATCGATATGTACCTGGGAGAAACTCACCCAATCACGAAACACAGACGATGCTACAGTGTTTTAACTTTAATCTAGTCTCGAAATTTTTTTTTTGCGAAATATGCATGGCACTAAGTATACGTTTCATTTTGTTGGGGGGGGGGTGGGGGTGGGGGGGACAATCACTGTTACACAGACGGTGCTATAGTGTTTTAACATGAAGCTGGTTCTCTGAGTGTTTCCGCGCCATGTGCATGCCCCTAGCCATGACGTCGAGGCGGCTGTGCGCAGGGGGTTGAAGGAGTGTTGTTTGTGGTTGCAGGGCAGATGTGCGTGCACCTCGCCACTCTGGGCGGCAGCGTGGACGTGCTCAGGCACCTGGTGTGGTTCGGCGCCGACATCAACGCCAGGGTGAGTGACACTTCTTCACTCTATCATTCATTACTAACGACCGGAAAAATTCGCGGGTTCAATGACCTCCAGGATAGACTCCAATATCCTGTACACACTCGGGCAAATGCCAACTGTTCGTTGGGCTGCTGACTTGCGAGTCGTCTCGACTGGGTAACCTGTGATTCGACACTTCTATGAGTGAGGGTCTCTAATTGGCCCTCAGTCCTCCAGATTAACAGTGGACCAATGGCAGAAGCAGCACTAAGGTATAATTATTTGAATTTTAGCATAACTCGAAATGAACCCGCGAATTTTTCAGGTCTCTACTAATTATTAATAGGGACAGGAAAATTTCGCGGGTTCAATGACCTGCAGGATGAACTCCATAGTTATACGTAAACTCGGTCAGATGTCACCCACTCATTGGCTGCTGTCTTGTGAGACGTCCCAACGTAGCAGCATGTGATTCGTCGATAAAGCTTTGGTCGGGCGTTTCTCATTGGCCCAGAGTCATCCAGGTGAGTTGTGAGCCAATAGCAGAGGCAGCACTGAGGTACAAATATTTGTATTTTAGCCTATCGCGAAATGAATTCGCAAATTTTTCTGGTCTCGGATTATTAATACACCTGTAAACATTCACATAACTTTTGGGATAGGCACAAAAAAAGACATACTTTACACACTTCCATAACTCTTATTGACAGAACAGAAGACGAAACGAAAAAAAAAAATTACACACAAGAAAATATCTAATGCAACACTGAAAAGATAAAGAAAATATTAATAAATACCAGAGATTAAAAAAAAATATGAAAATAGTTTGGAAACTATTAAAGTTGAACTAAGAAAGCAAGTTAATTGTTAAATACTGTTACGATCGCGCTTGGCTGCAGTGCTTGGCATCGCCGTGCTCGTTTGGCCTGTCTGCGCCCCCCTTCCACCCGCATCCTCTCCCTGGTATCTCGTGTCATACTATCTCGCAACATCCTGACCGTCGCAGCGCGCACCTGCCTCAGATCGAGTTACTTAAAAGAGGCCGCACTGCGGAATAAAAGGACTTAGACATGATTATCGGCGCGTTTTGTGGGAACCCGATGCTTGTTGCGTTTATCGGCGTTCTTTGAGCAGCCGCTGCGTCCTTCGAGGACTCACGGCGCGTTTCTGGGCATTTCGACGGCGAAGGTCGCGCGATATCTCGGAGACATGCCCGATTGTTCTGGACGGGAACCCAAGGGCTATATAAGGAGGTTGGGCCGACCTTCGAGTGGAGTTCAGTGGGGAGTTCTCCCGCGGCGGAGTTTCCGGGCGATAGTGCCGCGGGTGCGGCAGAGTGGCGAAGTCCTTGGACGAAGGTTCCAGGGCAGGGAGTGAGAGAGTTCAGTGGAGTCGGGAGCTTTCCCGCGGTGGAGTTTCCGGGCGATAGAGTCGCGGGCGCGGCGGAGTCGAGCGGATCCTCGGCGAAGAGGAAGTGCGTCGGCAGCGGCAGAGTGTGGCGACGGAGTCCCGCGGCGGAGACCCACGAGGGGTGCTGCGGCGAGAGTTGCGCCAAAGGTGTGGCCCAGAGAGGCGTGCGGAACGAGTAACTGGGGAATTTACATTTATTTAAGTGTAATTAATTATTTGCCAATTTAGAAGATTATTTGTAAGACATAAGTAGTGGCCATCAATAAAACTGTGTGTGTGAAATAAAATCTATTAATTGGGCTATCCTTTACGAACCCCTGCGGAAAATCGTAACATTTTGGTGTCAGAAGTGGGATAGCCCTAATTAATAGATTTAGGATTCAGTTAAGAAATAGGATTTAGTTTTTCGAGAGTAAAGTTAGAATTTAGAAGTTTAGTGAATTTGTAATTTTCTAGAGCTAGTTTGAGTTTACTGTAGTCAGTGATAGTTTTGAATGTAATAGAGTTATTGGTATTTTAATTAGAAGGTTCGTCTAGGTCATTTAAAATTAAGAACAGTATTTAAAAAATAATTATTATTTAGGTTGTTTAATTATTAGTAAATTCTTTAAAGAGAGATGGCTACTGAAGGGCTTACTGACGAGCAATACAAGGAGATAAGGGTTGCCCTAGAAGAAATAAGAGCCACTTGGGAGAACTATAACAAAGAAATGGTAACCAAAATCGAGAACTTTACGGAAGAAATTAAGAGTGGAAGGAATGAGAGTAAGAACCACCATGAAGAAAAGAAGAGCGGGTCAAATATAAGCCTAGAGGAAATGAAGAAGGGTCAGGATGAACTGAAGCATGGCCAAGAAGAAATGAGGAATGAAATGAAGACCGAAGTGAAGATAAGCATAGAAGAGAAGAACAGCCAAGAGAAAAACAGCGAAGAGAAGAACGGCGAACAGAAGACCGGTCAGGAGAAAAACAGCGAAGAGAAGAACAGAGAAATGAAGACCAGCCAAGAGGAGACCAGCCAAGAGGAGACCAGCCAAGAGGAGACCAGCCAAGAAGAGAACAGCGAAGAGAATAACAGCGAAGAGAATAACAGCGAAGAGAATAACAGCGAAGAGAATAACAGTGAAGAGAAGAACAACAAAGAGAAGACTAGCGAAGAGAAGACCAGCGAAGAGGAGACCTGCCGAGAGGTGACCAGTCAAGAGAATAGTGAAGAGAACAGCGAAGAGAACAGCGAAGAACACTGCGAAGAGGACAGCGAAGAACACTGCGAAGAGGACATTAGCCAAGGAGAGGAGAACAGCCAGGACATGAAGATGAAAGAAGAGCTGAAGAAAAGCTTAGAAGTAGTGAAGATGAGTTACAAAGTAAGGAATATTGAACGAGAAGAAATGAAGATAAACCAAAGAGAGAGGGCAAAATGCACAGAAGAGCTGAAGAAAAGCCGAGAAGAGATGTACATGAGTCAAGAAGAGATAGAGAAGTGCAAAGAAGAAACGAAGGAAGACCAAGAAGAGACACAGGAAGACCAAGAAGATGTGAAGAAGGACCAAGAACAGTGGAAGAAAGACCGAGAAGAGAAAATGAGAACACAAAGAGTGAAGAAGATGGTGCAAGGAGTAACTGAGTGCAGTCCAGACAATATTCATAAGAACAAAGAGGGAATGAGGAACCAAGAAGAGACGAAGAAGAGCTGGGAAGAAATGCTTTGTGAACGAGTAGTTATGAGAGAACAGAGAGAAAAAGGGAAGAAACAAGCGAACCATTGGGAGGCAACGAGCAATGCTTTCAAGAGTATCGGGTCCGTCCAAGGACACGGTCGGCCCGTCTCGGGCAGCTGACTGAACGACATTGGGCATCAGCAACGCAGAAGTGTCACTGGGTGACGAGAGAAGCAACATCAACTGCGAGAGAGGGTGACCTGGTGAGACTGTACAGCCCGCGATGGAGAAAAGGCAGGAGGCCTAAACTTCGAGTAGCATGGGGACCTCCAGGAGGAGATGCATTACCTGTTCGGGACGAACAGGTTTAAGGAGGGGGCAATGTTACGATCGCGCTTGGCTGCAGTGCTTGGCATCGCCGTGCTCGTTTGGCCTGTCTGCGCCCCCCTTCCACCCGCATCCTCTCCCTGGTATCTCGTGTCATACTATCTCGCAACATCCTGACCGTCGCAGCGCGCACCTGCCTCAGATCGAGTAACTTAAAAGAGGCCGCACTGCGGAATAAAAGGACTTAGACATGATTATCGGCGCGTTTTGTGGGAACCCGATGCTTGTTGCGTTTATCGGCGTTCTTTGAGCAGCCGCTGCGTCCTTCGAGGACTCACGGCGCGTTTCTGGGCATTTCGACGGCGAAGGTCGCGCGATATCTCGGAGACATGCCCGATTGTTCTGGACGGGAACCCAAGGGCTATATAAGGAGGTTGGGCCGACCTTCGAGTGGAGTTCAGTGGGGAGTTCTCCCGCGGCGGAGTTTCCGGGCGATAGTGCCGCGGGTGCGGCAGAGTGGCGAAGTCCTTGGACGAAGGTTCCAGGGCAGGGAGTGAGAGAGTTCAGTGGAGTCGGGAGCTTTCCCGCGGTGGAGTTTCCGGGCGATAGAGTCGCGGGCGCGGCGGAGTCGAGCGGATCCTCGGCGAAGAGGAAGTGCGTCGGCAGCGGCAGAGTGTGGCGACGGAGTCCCGCGGCGGAGACCCACGAGGGGTGCTGCGGCGAGAGTTGCGCCAAAGGTGTGGCCCAGAGAGGCGTGCGGAACGAGTAACTGGGGAATTTACATTTATTTAAGTGTAATTAATTATTTGCCAATTTAGAAGATTATTTGTAAGACATAAGTAGTGGCCATCAATAAAACTGTGTGTGTGAAATAAAATCTATTAATTGGGCTATCCTTTACGAACCCCTGCGGAAAATCGTAACAATACTATCACTTTTAGCTACATATAGTTAGCTCATCGTGTTTCATGTAATTTTTGTTATTAGAAGTACATAATAATTGCAGACTGTTAAGTTAAACTGGGAAACTCTGAGCCAGTATTATCAAGAATTGCTTGAGGGCAGAGTCCTATTATTCATCGTTTTGGTATCTGAGCAGCATCACGCCTTGTTATCACGGGCATTAACGCCCCGCTGGTAACCAACTCGCAAAGAAGCACACGGATTCATGAACGAAATTCGCGAGTTTCTTTAGCGCAACGTTTGTGAGCAAGTCTCTTGCGTGAGGTTAAAAATTATTTCTATTACGAACTTAAAAAAAAAAAAAAAAACATCATGGACGATAAGTCTCGGGGATATATCTCGTAACAAAGCAGTAAAAAAAAAAAAAATGAAAATACTAATTATGTATCAGTTATGGGTTTTCCATTACGACATTGATAACCCCAAAGTTTGGTGTCGGACATGGGTTGATTTCTGCAGGGGAAATAAATGGCTAGCGATGGATATAGTCCCAAAAAAAAAAGTACTTAAACTGTCCATAACTAGACTGTATTTCTACAGTCTGGCTGTACGGGTCAGACAAGCTCGCAAAATACTACATCCGGCGTTATTCTGTGTCGTGAACAATCGTTCTCTTGGTTATGAGGTGCGCGGGCAAGCTATCGACAATGGCCTTGAGTCACATCGAGCGCAAAACGACAACGTTTCCGAAGGCTGATAACTTTTTTTATTGGCAAAATTGTTTCGCCACGCGATTCTGTGGACAATTATGGGTGTCTTTTTCACCGATGACTACTCAGTGATAGAAGTTTTTCAGGACAGTGTGATCATTGAGGGAGGTCGAGTCTTGATTAACCAACATATATGATGCGATGTTTTTTTTTATTAATGTTTGTAAAGTAGTATTTGAGTGCCTATTCCTCTCGGTTAATTTGGAGACCAATAATGTGTACAAAAAAAGGGGGGGAGGGGGGGAAGTGACTGCAGGTACGTCACGCGCGTCAGAAGCGAAACATCACACTTCATTAAACCACGTACGCACGATTAAACAAAATAGTCAATAATTATTCACTTGAAAGATTAAACTAATTCATTCCCTTGTAGTTCTACACTTTACCTATCAAATCAAATTAAATATATAATGACTTAAACACAAGTCTGGTTCAAAATACGGAAAAGTGAAAAAAAAAAAAAAATGCACCTTACGCAGTTTGGTATGTAATGTATAACTATATGTTTTTCTACAAGTTACGAATGTTGCGACGCCGCAACGTTATGAGGTATCAGAAGTAACGAGTAACGTAACGATACGATAGTAACGAACGAGTACTAATTGTTATAGTAATTAATACATACGGGTACGCTTTTTTTTCGTTAGTGTTACACTTCTAGATAGAACCACTTTCCCCGCTGTTTGCTTTCAAAGTCTTTCAATTTGTTGGTGGGAATAAGATTTTTTTTTTAAAATATAATTTGGGGAGATTATTGGCCGACCTCCCCTGGCCAGTAGTGTTAGCGCGCTGTTGGTTTGGCGTGCGGTCGGAAGTCCTGCGATAAGCGGCCTATGTGTCGGCGTCCTTGGCAGTGTTACGCAACACTCGCCAGCTGGCGAGACTGCGAGAGGCCTTGCTCGTGTCCAATCTGGACCCGCGACGATACCCAGCCGGTCGATTGGGCCCGAGAATTTACATTCGTCGGTCCATCAGAAGCTTCCCAAGCTCTTTAACTTTCGACGGACGGACGGATGGGGGAAGCCTTCTTTTCACAGACGAGAGAGCCGAAACCCGAAGTTCATGTGTTTTTCCCGTATCTTTAATGTAGCTATCCTAACCAAATCAACCGTCCGCAATGTTTTAAAGTATTTATAATGTAGCTAACCTAACCTAATTGACCATTAGTATCCTTTTATCAACACCGCCATATTTATTTACAATGAACAAAAAAAAAAAAAACTGAAGATGCACGATCGGGCGTTTGGCTCTCTCGTCTGTGAAAAGAAGGCTTTCCGACGGAACGGATGACATAACCTCCAAAATGCTAGCACGGTATTACATGCGACCTTTGCTATTTAAAAGGTTTTGAATGTTTATAATTTATGCGTTGCTGGCATAGATCACGGTCCATAGAGTCCCTGCTTGCTGTCGTGCCGTGCATGACACATTCATTTGCGGTTTGAGACAGCATTTTGGGAAGGGGCAGGGGGCAGCTTGCCCCGGACGTCGGGTTACAGGAGCGCAGGATGGACAGATTTGTTTTTACAAAAATAATATACCTACAATATCTACTAATATTTTGATTTCACTCATTAAATATCATATTGGATAAAGTTTCACATATATTGTATACGGATGAACAAATTATGCCTGGAAAGTTTTTTTTTTTTTTGGGGGGGGGGGGGGGGGAAGGGTTGGGTTGTCTTGTCTAATTTCGTCCATGCATTTTTGTCACAGCTAAGACGTACTTTCACGGCCCCCTCACGCCATCGCATGATAAACCGAATTTTGAATACGCACTTATTGGTCCGAAAATCAAATTCAATGGTAAAACAGGCAAAAAATAAATAAACGTGTGAACATAAGCCACAGTATTATTTATGCTGTCTAAATTACATGCGCGATTCAAAGAAATGAATTCGATAAGAACTTAAGAAATGTGAATCGAAACTAAATGTGATCGTGTGAAATGGCTTTCAGTCCCCTATTACGGTTATAGAAGTTCAGCTAAGAAAACGACTTTTTTTTTTTAAATATTAATGACTTGAAGGAGAAAATACCGTTAAACATGCTGTTATCGCTCTACAATTCTAACAGTCATTTTGCAAGTTCTCGAAGCTGCTTTGAAATTCAGAATACGATCTTAAACTGTACTGACGCTCGTTTTCCATATTGTTTTTGAGAGTCGTCGGCTCTGGTTGAAGGGGCTGAGGCGTAGTTCAGTTTTAAAAAAAAGTCATTTGTAAGACCCACGTTACAGATTTCCATGGAAACAAAAATGCATGTGCGTGTGAAACGTGTCATTTACAATCTTTATTTATGAGTGCCTACGTAATTATTTTATCTCATTCACGCGAACTTGTGTCTGAAGACTCTTTTCACCAACAAAAATTGTTCCTATGTAAGTAATTTGTAGAGACCTGCAAAATTCGCGGTTTCGATGGCCTTCAGGATAGACTGCACACACCCCCTGTACACTCGGGAAAAAAACGCAAGTTCATTGGTTGTCGACTTGTAAGTCGTCTCAGCTGGTTTGTCTGTGATTCGATCCTTCTTTGGTTGAGGGTTTATAACTGGTTGAGATTCGTCCAGATGAACAGTAAGCCAATAGCAAAATTATCTAAGAGGTATATGTGTTTGAATTCTAGCCTATCACCGAATGAATCCGCGAATTTTGCAGGTCTCTAGTAATTTGTTTTGATGCCGGGAAGTGTTCTGAAAAAAAAAAACTTAAACCGCACATCACAGAAGTAATTTAATTACATTAACGTTCTTGGTTTTTGTAGTGCATTTATAATGAAGGCTTGATTTGAGTATCTCAACGAATTGTGCGTGTCGTGTGCCAGCCAAAAAGTACGTGCGAAAGCGCTGAAAACACCAATTAAATGCGTTATCGCGGATGACGTAATAGGACGTGGGACGCCTGGTAACTTCCACAGCGAGGTTAACCAACAGAGACAACCATCAAGAGACAACTCGAACGTTTGAAATAGGCCGTGTAATCGTTAATGCGATCATAAAGGGATGGGGGAAGTTGTTTGACGTCATAAAGAACAACATGAGTAAATTTCTGCACGCTCGATGGCGCCTCGGATTAGTTTTTCCCACTTCAGTATTTCTTGCTTTTTCGAGGCGAAAGGACTTCGTAATCCATTGAATCGGTAAGTTCGGTAGAACGCGTTTTGAATAGTTCAGATTGCCTTGCTCAAATGACCACGTTTATGGTGCGTGGTTGTTACACGATCGCCGATATGGCGTCCCACATAAACAGGGATCCTGTGCACTTCGATATGCACGGTGACGGCTCCAGCGACCCACAGTTGTGACGTGTGTGGGTGGTTCACGCATCAGAACTGGGATTCTGTTTTAAAAATTTTACGGTGGCCGTTGAGGAACTAGAATGAGCAGTGCGAGCAGCGCGCGTGAAGCAGGCGGCCCGAGGCCTCGCGGGCGGACGCAGGGGAATCCCCGTCTGGGGAACAGCTGTTGGAACCGTGGCCTCCCCTTCCGCGTGACCCCCAGGGCTGTCCACGCGCCGACTTTCTCCCGCCAAGCCTGCTCGTGCACACTCCCACCCGACACTGTGTGTTTTACAACATGCTGTATATAGAGACCGGGCAAAATTCGCGTATTCCTTTCGAGACAGGCTGGAATCCAAACTCGTCTAGCTTATTGCTGCGTCAGTGATTGGACCGCAATCTACCTGAAGTACTCTGAGCCAATGGCGCACACTCAACAAAAGAAGTATCGAATCATAGGAATCGCAGTAAACAGGTGTCTCGAGTCGTTAGCCAATGACCAGGTGATAGTTGCCCGAGTACATTAGAGAATCGTGGAGTCTATCCTAGTGGTCATTGAAACCGCGAATTTTTCCAGTCCCTAGTTATATAACAAAAAAATGTTTCACCTTGGTTAAAATTATACTGGTAGGTATATGCAAACTGGTTTTCCCATTATGAATATTGTTCAAAATAATGTTTATTTAATTTTAAATTTAGTTTATAATATGTTAAATCTCATTTAGCATTTTATATTGTTTGTTATTTTTTGTACTTGCATATAATTAGTTTGTTTCTATACATCTTAGTACTCATATACAGCTTTTGATAGGAACATTTTTTTGAAAATGGAATCAAAGTATATGAATGGATGTGTATCACAAAAATGGTGGACCCACGTGTAGAAAATAAACCAGTGTATAGTCGCTTTCGTAAATATTAAGGGGACATACCAAACGTATTGGTGTGGAAAATGACGCTGTATGATGGTGAAACTAATGTGGAATATATTTGGTAGACTAAAATAGTCACAGTATAAAGTAATCTGAAGTTTTAAAATTTAAAATTTTAAGAAAACTGGCATTACAATGATTATAATGCATGCTCTCCTTGCAATATGCCAACATGCTCAGTAGCACAGCAGTAGAAAACACGCTTGATAACCTCCAGGGATGTGATTAAAATCTTGCCATTTTTTTTTTTTTTTTAACTTTTCAATAATATTATATGTAATTTTAAAACAGCTCAATAATGTGGTTTGCAAGACTGATTTCAATTGGTAGCAAAAACAAATATACATATTCTTAGTGTTATAAATGTGTTTTAAAATGTTTCAGGTTAATACTTTGTTAATGCTACAGAAGTATAGCTTAGTATTAACTGTTCAGTGAATTTTAACATTTTAAATTCCTAGTCGAAAATCAGGTCAAGCAAGGGTTTAGCATTTTTCAAGATTTTATTGGAGCCATGCTTCTATCTGTGTATGATGGTGGCGAGCAACATTTACGATTCTGGCAGGTAATTCTAGTGGCGGGCGCAGAACGTAAGAATTAGATTTGCATCTCAAAATATTGGTATGTACTTGAAAAACAAATATTTGATTGATCAGTATATTTCTCACGCTTGGCATTATTTTGAAGAATTATATATGTGTGTGTGTATGTGTATATATATATAATTTAAGTTAAATTTTTTATGTGATTAGTGTTCATATTAACTTTAATAAATAATAATCATGTAGTTAGTAAAATTGTTGATAATATAATGAATCAGGTGAAATTACTAAATGATATAAGCATCTAATAAACGTATTTACGTTAGTTATCTGCATTTGTGGATTTGTATTTCTATATTGTATGCATATTTTTCTCAAATTTGGGATAGTTTAGGAATGAAATATTACTAAGGGCTGATTTTACCCAAGTGTAGAAATTGATTTGCTTTCCTTAACTGCAGGCTGCTCATCTTCACGGTTAACCTAAATGTGGTTGCCCCTAAACATTTTACCCATTGCCGTAGCTGTGTTCATAAAGTTGGGGGGGACAAATAATGATTTTGATGTCATGTAAACCCATTCCCCTCTTGCTAAGACGGGGTTCCGGGGGTTCTCCACCGGAAAATTTTGATTTTAAAAGTGCGAAATAGCACTTTTTAAGCGGTTTTTGTATCTAACCATTGGATACATCGATGTTAAAATTATTATTGTTTCCTTAAGATAAAATTTGATGAGTGAAGAAATTACAAATAAAGTTGGGCAGAATAATATTATAAAATAAAAATATCACAGTCTAGAAAGTTGGGGGGGACAGTCCCCTCCACCCAAAAAGTTCAGGGGGACACGTTCCCCCTGTCCCCCCCGGTTCCTACGCCCCTGATTTTACCTGGGACATTTTGAATCAACTCAGATATTACATAAAAATTTTTTTTTACCCAGATTGATTATTGCAGCTGTGACTTAATGAGTTAAAAAAAAAAGTTTTAATTTTTATTAAGTTGTTGCTTTGATTGTCATTTCAGTTATTGGTATTGACCACAATCTTTGTTGTTTTGTATTACAAGATCATAGGTACTAATAGTGCATACGATCACAAATTTACATGAACGAAGGTTTTTTTTTTTTGCGACAGACATTTAAGGCTATGTTGTTGTTGTTGCAGGAGGGAAAAGCTGGCAGGACACCGCTGTATCTCGCCATAGAATACGCCATACCACGGGTGGTACACTTCCTCATCAACGAGTGCCCCTTGAACCTGGAGGTCACGACGTACTCCGGACACACTGCGTACCAGCTGGCCGCCTGCCTCGACGCCGGCCTGGCTCGCTTCCTCGCCGCCAAGGGGGCTGCTTCCCTGAGCGCTCTGGGCTCCGAGGACTCCTCAGACTCCGAACACAGCGACGATGAGGTGAGGACGCGATGACCTCCTGCTTATCTTTCAAACTGGCAGCCCTGTGACCTACGCTAACCAGACCAACACTCTTACCCTTGTGTTCGTAGACAGAGCTGGACAACATTGAGCTGTGGTTTACCTTGTGGTGCTGGAGTGTTTTTTTTTCCTCTTTTCAAAATGAGTGTGCCTCGAAGACAGTGAATAATTGATTTTTTTTTTTTCTCTCGTGTCTCATAGATGTTCGGCCAGAGGTCACCATTTCAGTTTTACGCAAGTCACTTGGTGAACGGAGGAGCGATTGACATCGGTGCTTGAGTTAGAATACCCGCGAGTCGTTAGTGGCGATGCGTGCATGCGACTGCAGATTTGAGAACTACCACTGCGTGTCGGCAAGTGTCGGAAGGATCGTTGGTCAAACAATGTATTTATTTTTTTTTCCTCTATAAAGACATTTAAAAAAAATCCAAAACTGTGTTGATTTTTTTGCTGTTATAGATAAATGTTGTTCGTGTAATGTAAGAACTCTCAAATGCAAATTTTCCAAATGTTGATTGTTCAGCAGATGTGATTTGAACACTACGCGGACTGTTGAATGAAATTCTGGGTAGTTTAGAGTGGGTCATGTGTGGCCCTGAGTTTTTATAGTATTTGGCACTGATTGCACACACACACAAAAACATTGTTGAGACATTGTATGTTGAATGTGCCAAAAAAATGTTGTTACATTATTTCTTTAATTTTTAGTGTATAACATATGCTGTTAAAGTGATCTGCTTGATCCATTAGTAGCGTGTACTGTAAATATTTTAAACACAGAAAAATATTGTAATGAACACTTATTACTAAATTATTATGTACTTTTAACTTATGTGTTACATGAGATGTTGTACAGTAGTAACTGTATCTCTGTTAAAATGACACATTGTCACTGTTGTTACCTTAACAAGTTTTCATGTACAGTTTATCATGTTGTCAAGATTAAGGATCTTGATAGTAAACCCAAGACTGCATGTTTAAAATTTGTAGCATTTATAGACTTTGAATAAATTATGTATTTTTTACACAAAAATAAAGCAAAATGTAGTTTTATTTAGATTTTTATGCATTTATATTATGTTTGCAGTGTATTTAACATGAAAAAGTATTATTTGAAAGTGGTTTTAAGTTTAACATACTATCTTAATTCCAAAACTAAAAGAATTAGCTTTTCACAGTTTATCAAACTTGTCTGTCTGGCAATAAAAAAAAAACCCAACTATGACAAACTAAAGGCGGTTTGTTCTGTTAGCCAAACATATATTTTAAATTCATTTGAAAGTGATTGATACAAACTTTAACGTTTTGAATTCTTTTTTTAAAATTAACTTTCAAACTTAATTTGCTGCAACATGTTTCTTCACTATCTCCTTGAGGGTCCACACGTTATTGTTAAATCTGCAGTTTTATTGTAGGGTGGTTATTTATGGTGGAATGAGTACTAAGATTGGGGTTTTTATGAGTAAAATAGTCTTAGCTAGCCAGATTATTTTAATCTCTGAATATGAAGGTAGTTAATATTTATAATACATAAAATGCAATCTCTTGAATGCAGCACGTCCTTTTAGTTCATGCTCCAATATCACCAGAGCAGCTATGTTTTACAAATGTGTGTAAATTATAGTAACATTTTCTAGAAAAAGAATTTTTCCTCGTAAAAATAAAATCATGAAATGCTTCTCGGGAGATCTGTATGCAGCTCTTGATGCAATGCCATCACAGTTTTTGCCGGCAAGATCTACTTACACCTGAAAACAAATGTACGGCCTGAATTTCATTGTGCATCTCAAACAGTTGAGTATTTTAGATCTTGTTAGAATAACTTGTCATTTTCTTTTAGTACACAGTTAACCAAGGTTGGGTGATGTAACCGATTATACCAAGCAAGAAAAAATTGTTTCACGTCTAGGTTTCCATCATTTGTAATTGGAACCAGTTGCAAAGTTTCCAAACAAAGTAGGGCTTGTGCATTTGTCGTACTAAAGTGGCAACAGTTATTACTGTGTATGACGTAGGACCCATCTCATTTGAATATGTGCCTTATTATTTGTTGGATGAGTTATTTATTTTGTGAATCTCTTCAGTTCAAAATGATTAATAATGTCAATGTCTTTTTGTTAGTTAATCTTATGATTTGTTATATATGATCAGCTACATGGAAAATTCTATGAGAAACAGTAATATAGTTAATTTTAAATAAGATGATCAGGAAAATAAAAAATTGTGGATGATTGTCAGCTAGTGTTTTGTGATGCCATAGCTAATTCAAGATAATGAATACACTTAATGCTACAGCAGACATACAAGGCAGTCAAAAGTGTAAATTAAAACTTAATAAAATAATAATAATAATGCAATTTTTTAATGAACAGGGAATATTTAAAATATATGATAGGAAAAATGGTCATATATTTACAATCAATGTAACATTTATTGAATACTACTGTTTACTAAATATATATATATATATATATATATATATATATATATATATATATATATGAAATTACTAATCCAATATTTTTACTATGAGTTAAGAATATCCTTTTTAGCATAGCAGCTCGGGTAGAGAGAGCGAGGCTTAACCAGTCACTAGCAATCTGTGACGAAATTTGGCAATAAACACTACTGAAGGAACACCAAACATGCTAGCACACACAACCTTTGCTTCGGCTGCCCAGCGATGTTGGAGAGATGGACGATGGCTACCTGCAGAACTAAGGGACGTGTTGGCAGCGCTCAGGAACCAGGCGCTCGAGGTAAGGATAGAGCTCGCTAGATACAGCAGACTGGGACAGCGAGGACAGGACGGCCTTCGTGTGTCTGCTGAACTCTCAGGCAATTCAAAGTTCATGCCCAACCAGAGGCATAGCCAGGAAGGGGTGGGTTAGGGGTTAACCCCCCCCCCCCCCAGCACCAAATCTTTAATTAATTTCTTATTCATCACTCAAATTTCATATTAAAATTAATAAAACTTTTTACCATTACCATATTTAAATTTAAGTACCAAAAACTGCTTAAATAGCACTATTTTACACCTTGAAATCAAAATTTTCCCGGGGGAGCACCACCGGACCCGCCGCTTTAATTGGGGAGAAAGTGGGAGAAAATCTCTCCAACGTCACACCCTGCATCTACAATATGTACTACTGATGTCCTGACCAAGAACACTTTGTAGCTAGTTTAGCTAAAATCCCTGCTCTGTCCGAATCTTCACGCTTCCTGTGCAGTCCCCCTTGGAAAGCGGGGACTGCCTCTTGAACGAGACAGGGCTGCTTTGTGTAATTAAATCAGAATTGTACTTCCTCTTCTTCATTCCTTTAATAACAGTGTCCCGAACAGCCAACAGCTCAGATTTTTCACAGAAATTCTTGCCAATTTTTCACTCACACACACACACAAGAGAGGTATACATGTGCTGGCGCACGGGAATCTGCTAGTTGGCGCTCTAGGCACAAACCATCGACAGTTCCTACACAGGGGAGCCGGACTGACATTAGGTTATATATCTTAAAATGCTAGTAAATACCTGTATTTAGGTTATTACAATGAGTCAAGACCTGTAGAACATCATAACAAGAAAATGGACAATGATTTTGGCCTTTTAACATTGCGTATTCTTTATTATTCAATGTTAAGTTGCAGATTAACATCAACATACGTAGTAAGTAGTATTGTTTAATGTACATATTTGAAGTGTCTTACCACGAATGATTTAAGCAGTTGCTAAATGTAATGGGGCTTGACATGAACTTATTTAATGTAATTTTAATTTTTAATACAGCAAAACCCCTTATATGCACTTTTCATGGTGACAAAGTAAAAAAGTGTAAAAAGCAGGAAAGTGTAAATAAAGGCAAAAGTAAGAAATACGTTAAAGTTAATAAAAATACAGTCGCATCCTGCAGCGTTCATAACGAATACGGGCTACATTACACATACGCATTGCACCACAGTAAAAAAGTTTAAAAAAAAAAGGGCAGCAAATTGGAAATTTACCGTCAATAGCTCGCCGTGCGCAGAGAAAGGTCATTGTACTCAATCAGCTGTTGTTACGGCGCGGCGTAGCCGCCGGCTGGCTCTCTCTGTTCTCTGAGCTGCGCATGCGCAGTATACCTCACTCAACGCTCCGCCCAGACTCGTGACCTTGCATCAGCAGCCAGCCAATAGATGCGAGCTTAGCGGAAAAAAATATAAGCTCCACCTCCCGTGTACCAGTTTTGTCCAGTTATAATACCAGTTTATTGGTATACGCACCAGTTTTCTCGCTGCTGTGACATATTCAAGTTTACGTTCATCTTGATGTCTTGATACCAATAATTAATTATTTACGATCCCCAGAAATAAATGGTTGGTTTAGAAAATATGCGTCAACTGTACAGTACTTCCGAAATCATAAAATACGTATAAACAGTTACAGAGACTCCGCTCATTTTATCTTGTGAAGTTATGTCTCGCACCAGTATTTCAGCTAAGTTGTGACATAAATATAGTATCAGAACATTTATATATTCGTGAGTTTAAGTTTTTCCCTAGTAGATTTTAGATTGTCTCCTGCTATAATTACTCAGACTTTTACACGCCTAGGCTTAAATTATTATATGTTTAGAAATAAAAGCAACTTTTCATGTTATAAAATATGTATATTTTGCAATTTAAAATGTTCTTTGCCGACTATAAAGTTACGTTTTTCACAATGTTTTTAGGCCTACTATGGTTGTTACGTGACGTAAATAGCAGGATGGATTCGATTTTTGAGACGTAATACGCGTGAAAGTATTGTATTGGATTAAATGGGAACTAAACGGGACCTGAAGAATATTGTGCAAATAACGGGAAAACATAAATAAAGGTAACGTAAATAAGTGGTTTTGCTGTAATAACTAAAATGAAATCCACTATTTTATATGATGAATTTTGTTTGCAACACCATAAAATCTTGGTTCTAGTATCTTGAGCTGAATACAATAATTTCTTATAGGTACTAAAAACACTTGGATCCAAATTTCAGCCTGAAAATTCATTTTAAGGGCTTCAATCATATATCCATGCAAGTTGTAAAAAATGTTAAGAAAATATAATAAATCAGGCCCAAATTTTTGATTCTAATTACTTCTAAACCAAACCTCTTCCAGGTACAAATAAATCCTCCCATGTAATATACATCAAATATGAGGGAAATACAACTCTACTTTTGTACATAGAAGTAAATGAAATAATTCAAAATATTAGACACCTGCGAGTACTCGAAATTCGAGTTTCGAGTCGAGTTTTTTAGTAATACTCGAACTCGAGCTCGTGGCTTTTCAACAACTCGAAATTCGAGCGAGCTTTTCTTGCACTGTACCTATAGAAAAAAAACTCTCATTATATCGGAATAAAAGTCTTACAACACTATTATCCTTTACTTTATAATGTAACATGATCGACCGTATACATGAACACATCATTTTTACGTACCCGGGATTTACGAATTTCCGTGATTAATTTTTTTTACTTCTATAATTTTCCGCATAGCATTAATGTATCACTTTCCTCCTTTATGCGGAAGTATTTCCCGCCTTATGCGGAAACATTTCCCGCATTTTACTGTAAAAAGCATTTAAATTGTCCGGGGTCTCATCATTTACACCATTAAATGTGTGATATAAAGTCCCGTTTAACATTTTTATGAAAATTCCTGCCAGTAATGGCGCACGTAAATATAAATATGAAGAAAATACAAATGAACAACAACTTACGAAGAAATATGGATGATGTACCATAACTACAGTACAATTCCAATAGTTATCTTAAGATAATTACCATAAAAAGAACTAAAGATTCTTTGTAGATACCATAACTACTGCAGAAGCATGATAGTTACCACATTTGCACAATAGTTGCCGTAATAACCGAGATGTGTATTTACCGTGATGGTAATGTATTTATTTAGGACATATTAAAATTAAAGAACATTATTGAAAAAAAAAGGATGTTAAATCTTGATATGTACGGTTGGCACATGTTGCTAAGAAATAATGTGATCTGAAAGAATGTAGTACTACTACGAAAAGTGAAAAGGGTACTCGTGGATTTTTAGGTTATGGCAGTCTCTTTCGTTTTTCAGTAATATCGGTCGAAAATTAACAAGAGTATTGGAAGTTGGCAGAAATGCCGATTCAACTAAATATTGGCAAAATCGGCTTCTTCAGTACAGCTCTACATTTGATGACATGAGTAATATTTCAGACTACAGGACATTGAAAAAGACTTTAATTTCCATGTAGGTTTATTGTGCGTAAGTTTTTTTTGCAAGTGTAAATTGAATTAAGTAAAATGCTTCTATTTTTATTACTTTAAATTGATTAAACTTAATGACAAGTTACAGATATTTGACACTAATTTTGAGGTTAAACAATTTGGTAAATATGTAGAGTAACGGTATATGCGAAAAAAAAAATGCTAAAAATCTGAAAATACTTTTATTCTATGCTCTTTCACTTCCTCTTTTCAAATCAACCGGCGGAGATAAGAAATTCCAAATACTTTAGGAATATCGAATTTTTTAATTTAGTAGGCTAACAATGATAATGGTTTCTTTTTTTATTTCCATATTTTTCTCAAAAGTTCTCACATTTTATTACTCCATCACAGTAAATTTATGTGCAATAAACTTAAAAAAAAAAAACTCGAACTCGACTCGATACTCGCGAGTATTTTAGCAAACTCGCTCGAGCTCGACTCGAAGTGAAAATCTTCTGCTCGCAGACGCCTACAAAATATCTGATACACTTTTTCATTGTCAAAGGAAAAGGTTACAAATAGCACATGGAAAAAAAAAAAAAATCCTTAAATTATTTATTAGCCATTGTAAACAAAAATTACAAGTGCTTCCAAACATACTTGGACTCAACTTCCAGTTTGTTCAATGGAACATTATATCTAATAACATAATGGAAAAACTGTGAGGCAATGGTGTTAGTGTTACCTTCAAAGAACAGAAACAAGTAAGGATGCTAAATTCAGTAGGAATACCATCTTAATTAGGCTGTTTGAAAATTGATTTTTGGTGGGGGGAAAAAAGAGCACTTTTATTTCTAAGGCTTAACTTACTACTGGGAACAGTTGATTTTGCTACCAGCACTGAACACTTTGCCCTATTCATTCAATACTTTTTTTCTTTAACAACTACCAAGTTAAATCACAACAGTGCAATCAATTCACACATTGCCAAATAAAAGATGAATTAATTGAATTTTAGACTTAAATATGATAATGTCTTATGTGTGTCTCTCGCGGCTAAAATATAAGAATCTATCCGTTTTCCAACAGATAAAGCAGTATCCATTTTTCCAACAGATAAAGCAGAAGTCCATTGCATTGGAATAAATCAGTAAATGCATCACATTCGCCGAGTTCACGCCATCCGTTGCCTCAATGACGTGTCCACATCGTTGACGAAGTGGGCAGCAGATCAGTGGATAGCGATGAGGCCAGACTCGTGCAGTTTTTGAATTTTTGCTGCAATCTCTGGATTTTTCAGGTGGCTTGAAAAAAAAAAGAATTATTATTAGAACCACAGTATCATACAATTTAAAGAAGTGAGTAAGTAGCATATGTACACATTACAAAGTAGTACTATGCCAACTATAACACTTTTTTTTGATAGACCAATCTAATCTTTAACCACAATTAAACCCTCAGTTATAGAAATAAAAATACTTGTAAAATAAATTTAAGAAGGGAAATTCGAAAATTTAAACATTAGCACCTGTGTAGTGGGACTGTATTATTAATTCCTAAAAAAAGCTAGTAATTAAATGTTTGTAGTTACAACCAGCTACAATGCTCTGAAGATTTATTTTAGCACTTCAGGAAAAGTTTGGATGGAGAAAAAAATAATTGCTTATATCCTCTAAATGTAAATATTAGGAATGGGCCTGGTAAAAAAACCTTGATCTAAATCATTTGTATTTTAAAGATTTGAGATTCAAGGAATAAGACTAAGAAAAATATTGGAGGAAATGCAGATGATTTAAAAAAAATTCTACACTGACAAGTCTGGAGTTTGCTAGGTTTTTTTTCCCTTCATACCTATCTCTTGGCACCCTTGTGTTGTCATGAAACAGGATTCATTGAATAAAAAAAGGGGGAATACATGCCCATTTTGTTCTATTTTCAATCCATTGTACTTCAGTATTTCCGGGCTACCTAAACAATAACCTAATTGTTTACAGTTTTAGACAAAGTCTGGAAACCTTCAAAAAAAAAAAAAAAAAAAAAAAAAAAAAAAAAAAAAAAAAAAAAAAAAAAAAAAAAATTCATTTAGAAGCTAAATCTAGAAATTTGCCATCTCGAATAGTTTTTGGTGTTGTTAAGAATCGCTCGTGACTAGCAAAAACTTAAAACAAGATACACTGACCCATTTTTTATGAAGGGTGGAAAAAATAAATTTTTATCGTTTACAGCAAAAATATTTTTATAATTTTTAACTTAATTTTTAAATTTTTAACTTAATAAAATCAATTTGTGCCATACAAGGCACGGGGAGCTGAATTGTTGCCCCTTGGATGGGCAGCCCTTCAGGATTTTTCTGGCAATGGTTTGTTTGTACAGCAACTGGAAGGGCAGCCCATCCAATGTCTGAAAACTTGTTTCTTTAAGTGTTTAAATAATCCTGAAAACTTGCCCCTTGGAAGGGCAGCCCATCAGGATTTTTCTTACAGTAGAGTTTTTGAAAGGTTGTTTGAATTGTTGCCCTTGGATGGGCAGCCCTTCAGGATTTTCTGACAGTGGTTAGTTTAGGTTAGGTTAGGTTAGGTTAGGTTAGGTTAGGTTAGGTTAGGTTAGGTTAGATTAGGTTAGGTCAGATCACTTTACAAACTAACCACTATCAGAAAAATCTTGAAGGGCTGCCCATCCAAGGGGCAACAATTCAGACAACCTTTCAAAAACACCACTGTTAAAGATATCCTGACGGGCTGTCCTTCCAGTCTCTGTACAAATAAACCACTGTCAGAAAAATCCTGAAGGGCTGCCTTCCAATGGGCAACAATTCAGTCGCCCCTAAGGCACAATGTGCAGTTATCGAAAAATAAAACTAATGTACACATAACACTTTTTGTTTATGTTATGATTAGAGGTGGGACGATACCACACTTTCGATACTCGATTCAGTATTGTTTTTTCAGTTCGATACTTTCGATACTCCAGGGAAAAATATTTTCCCATTAAGTAACAATTATTACAAATAACATAAATTAGTTTTAAACTATATAAATTCAATCTATCATACCAGCATTATGTCAGATTAAACTTAAATACATAATGTGTAAATAATTGCATTATATTAATGAAAGATATGAATTCATCATATATATATATATACATATAATAAAACCACCAGAAATGTAAAATACAGTCCATAATCAAGTAAAGCTGACATGAGAAACTGTGGCCTTACAAAATGTTTGAAGTCCTTTCTTGGAGGGGGGGAAAAGTAGCCAAGCCTAAATTAGAAACATAAAAAATTAGGCTATTGTAAAAATAAATAAATCAGAAATTTTTGCTAGTTTGTTTCATTTTACAAACAACTTTATGCAACAGAACAATTTTCAATAAAATTTTAACTTGAGAAACGTAAAATACAAAACAATCCTATCGTAAGAAAACAATAACAAACGGGTATATTCAGTTCAAAGATTAATGAATGCAGAAAATATGAGATCCGTGCCTTTGTAAAGCGCGTGCACCATTTTCATAATCATTGCTAGTTTGCGCCACTAGTCTCGCTTGGTGCTGGCCATAGATGCTACTAGCGAAGTGCACAGTCTTCCTTATACTATCCATATCTATGGTGCGATAAAGTTATTTTCTTACGTTTGCAAAGGTAAAGAATGAACGTTTTTCAAAATAAAAGCATTAATTAAAAGGTAATTTATCAGGAGGAATATATCTAACAATAAAATTTGTGAATTTTAGGACTTTTAAGCTTCGTAAAAACGTACGAAACAGGAAATTAATGATTTTATAAGTGTATGTTCCAGGAAAGTAAACCATTGTAAATATAGTACTTTCGGCGGGACCAAAATTGATCGGCGTATGACACGGGAAAATGTATGAAACGGGAACGTATCATCGAGGTTCTACTGTAGTTGTATTTTGTACGATGGCGACTCAAAACTGAATTCAATACAAATGAACAAGCATTCCGGTATCGAAAAAATGTATCGAACTTACAGTTTCGATACTCGATACTTTGCGATACCGCCAAGTATCGAAGGTATCGAGGTATCGAAGTATCGAAAATCCCATCACTAGTTATGAACGTCAGGGGCTGCCGTAGCTTGCGCCGCTTATTGAACCCCCGTGCGGCAGCTGTCCTGGAGTTAATTTCGTTAGTGGAGAGAAATCTGAAATGCTTAATGCCGTGTGTGCGTCTCCCACTCACTCGACGAGGGCCTTGGGGTCGTTCTGCATCTGCTCCAGGATGAGCCTCATGGCGGGGTCCCTCATGATGGCCTGCACCTCCGGGTCGGCCATGGCTCGCTTGCGCACCTCCTCGGGGTTGGAGCTGGCCGCCATGGTGCACGAGCGGTAGCCCTCGATGGCTTCCTGCGGCCACACACTCTCGTCACCACGGCCCGGACATCTCTCTCTCTCTCTCTCTCCCCCACACACGCACGCGCACAGTTGGACGGTCTCCGGGTAACAGGCAACAAGTCAGGAATTCACATTTTGCAGGAGAAACAAAAAAAAAAAAAAAATCTTAGATAAAAAATTGAATTTAAAAAACTTAAATATTTCTTGCATTATTATTTTATTTACCAACATAGTTGTCAATGATTAAAAATTGCATTACATATTCTAAGTATATTTTGTGACTTATTGCTGGAATAAACAAAATAAATAAATATAACCAAAATTAGACTACCTTTTACCCGGACACCGTCCAATTTTATCTTAGATCTCAAAGTCGCTTGCAAACAAATAGGTGCATCATCAGAAACATACCTATCAGTTTCAGTAGATACAGCGTTTTCTCGCATAATCGTCGCACAATTCATTCTAAAATCAAGTCTGAAAAGTATGCGGGCAAAATTTTTTTGTTTGTTAGATAAAGTTATAAAAACAAAACCCAATCATGGAAAGTATGTTCATTAAAAAAAGTGACGTATAAAAGCGCATGCCAACAATTTAAATTAGTAATAAGAAGACATGTAACAAAATCCTTTCTTAACCTTTAAATAGAAGAAACAATATCTTGTGATCCGAATGCGAGCCGGAACGAACGCGTAACCATCGTAGTACGCACCACAAATTTTTTATTATATCTCCCTTCTGTACACAAACGTGTACTTGAAGAAATTAATATTTTCTTTTAAAATTACTTATGAAATCTATTGCAGGATTTAATAACAGGGCGCCAGAGGTATTCAATATGAGACAATAAAATAATACTCTCAATAATTATTTTTATTGAATTAAACATAGCATGAAAAACCTCGAGTCATGGAATAAACAAAACCAACAAATATTAAATAACTAACCGAGTTCAGTCTATGGGATTTCGTAGACAACCTGACTCTTAAACAAAATAAATTAAAAATATTTCAGTTCCTGAAATTGTTCACAAAGTAAAAGTTTTGGGGTTTGCTCCGGCTTGCTCGAGCATGAAATTCCTAGCTTCTGGACCTCTGAACCTGTGTGTGAATATCTTGTGGTTCTGAAATATATTTGCCGAAAATCAATGATCACGTAATTTGATAATAATTTAAAGTTTATCCTAATACTGTTCAATTACGTCGACAGTAAAATTTACGTTAGCGTCCCAATACAAAGACGATGCAGGCCATACCTTATCTCTGGACGATTAAGATTGTTCAGAAAATACGTCGTCACTCACGTAAATTGAATGCAATCCCTCTGCATTCAATATCAGAGCGTCGCTGACTATTACCCTGTATGCAGACGTAATTTTCTCAGTAATAACGCCGAAAATAACCTCGCCACGTATAAATATTCCCCGAGGGAATAAACTGCACCATGCACTAAATGGCGTCATTTTCCACTCTTATTTTCTCTTCTCTCTTGCCTAATTAAATTGTTACTTGAAATAGGCCAATCACGGCCGCGACACGTTAGCGTCCTTTTTACCTAGGCCAATAAAACGTCACTATTACACAAGCATAGGCTCGTCGAAGCTGTTCCAAAAGCCGCGCGATTATTTATATCAGCAGTTGTCATGACGACGCAGCACGAGCTGCGCGAGCCGCCATGCGAGAATTAAAAAAAAAAAACACTGCCGAAAGTCCGGGAAGTGGTATTAACCTCGAACGTAAAACAATAACAAACAGTTTCAGTTAGTCTAATAATACCGTAGTATTACAGTATGCGGGCAAATTTTTTTTGTTTGTTAGATAAAGTTATAAAAACAAAACCCAATCATGGAAAGTATGTTCATTAAAAAAAGTGACGTATAAAAGCGCATGCCAACAATTTAAATTAGTAATAAGAAGACATGTAACAAAATCCTTTCTTAACCTTTAAATAGAAGAAACAATATCTTGTGATCCGAATGTGAGCCGGAACGAACGCGTAACCATCGTAGTACGCACCACGAAAGAGTGCGGGCCATCACATGTCGTTTACCTCGGCACTCGACAGAGAGTGCACGTTGTATGCACTTGGCGAGATATCAATATTCAGCTACGTGTGCGTGCTCTATACGGGAAGTAACATAACCAAACATTAATGATTGCAACGAGCACAGGCTACATTTTTGTAAGCGGTACACTGCGGCGAGAAAGACGAACAGATGAAAGTTATAACGTTTAAAAAGTCTTTAAAAGAAAATTTACACATCAGACAACTTTGTATTTCCGTTTATTAAATAGGTAAGCGGTAATGTCCAAATAAATATTAGATTTCTATTTTAAAATACACCGTTTTACACGGAAAAAATAGACAACACACACAAAGCGCTCTGAATCTAATAGCGGGCACAAAAACATTGTGACTTTAACGTGAGTTGTTTTTTTTAATCCAAATTTGACGCCCAAAAATATGGGTGCGACGATTATGCGATAAAAGAGGGTATTCATAATTTGAAAATACCTAACGTGTTAAAACATTTTGAGGGCTCCATACCTGACTATAAGCTAGATTGTAATATGTACAACTATGTACAATGCAGGGACTAATGACAATAGGAATAATTTAAATGTAAACCAACAAATTAAGTTGGCAAGCAAATGAAATGCAGAACGCAGCATTCAGAGCGCTCAAGATTTTATGACGTGTCTGCCACAGCCAATCCACGAAAGAGATGACATACTCACAGAATTGTTAGGGTCCAATTCAATGGCTTTCTGATACGCAGATATTGCCTTCCCGTGTTCCTGCATGCCTTGCAGTATCTTGCCCTTTCGTATCCAGCCTTTGACTGGAACAGACAGACAATTATTTGTACTCTCCCATGTAAATTCACAAAAAATTATTAAGATAAAAAAAAAACCTCCTGCAAAGTAACGCTCCATTTAACAAGTTTTTGTTCTGGAGAAATTAAAGAATAAGGTAAGTCATCAATTATAAGTTGTATTTACTATGTGTTGTACAGTGGTTTAATGAAAACAAGATGAACACAATTAGAATTCAATGCACTGTTATAAATAAGTTGTCTCTCACAGTGAACTTGTTTTAATCTTACAGCCTAGGAAAAAAAAATCCTTGAGTGTTATGTAGGCCTGTTTGAAAATTCAAATTTTCGAATACGAATAATAAAACTATTTGTATAAGATTCGACCTTAAATACTAAAATATTTAAACAAAGAATATTTGTTTCCTTACAAATATTTGGCATAGCATACCTTGTGAGTTTATCAGGTACCAACGTTCACAGTTAAGGTTAAGTCATTTCTGCGATATTTATGTTTTAATGGGACTTATAATCAAACAATGAACAATAATGTACGTTTTAAACATGCAACATATATTTTCCCTAAACAGAAACTATAAAATTGTGTGAATGATTCAAAACAAAACACAGCATATTTTGCCCTTTCAAACTTGAAAACAAATTATTTCATCACACACAGCAGAAGTGGTAATAAATAAATTAACTATGGATACAACACCACTAAACACGAACACTGTTGCGATGACCATTAAAAGAAGTGAATTTCATTGTTGTGGTGGCATATAAATTGATAGTCACAATCAATCAATGTAACACCAAGTGATATAGTAGCCGCTTACTTGCTGTATACATCTTTGACAAAACAAACAATTTAAATAATGGTTTGAGATTCCCGATGAAATTAGCAGAAATTGTGTTTATAATATAGCAGAACTAAAATAAATTTAACTGGCTGTGTTAACAACGAATACTCATGACTAACTAGGGTTTAAAATGTGAATATGAGTTCATTAAATCAGTAATTAGTAGGGGTGGACGGGATCCCGAAATTCGGGATAAAAGTCGGGAAAAAAAACCATTCCTGAACTTCGGGAAAATACCTTGGGAAAACAAGTTTTTTTAAATAGTAAAAACCTTTGTCGTATTAATTTTTATATTATAAAAATACGTTATGTATACATACGTCCCGTAACAACTTCGTATACGTATTAAACAAACGAAGTACAAAGACATCACAAAAAATAAATTGCATATTATAAACATTAACGTAAATTCAACACTCGTTCATAAACATAGTTAAAATAAAATTCTGGCTAATTAAAGAACTCAATGTTGAATATTATTTTTAAGTTTGGCGAATGTTAACGTCTTTGCCGTATTTGTAGGTTATAATTTGTCTTGAAAATTAACAAGAGCAACAATAAGCAGTGTTGCCAAACGCGTAATATTCGAAACTGTAATAAACTGAAAGACGCCATCTTGGTTTCACATGTTTATGCCATTATAAACGTCTTTCATAAACATCAGAGGATTTTACGTTTTAGTGGTTGGTCATTGTGTAAGAATGAAAGTGAACAATTAAAAACAAGTGGTATTTTTAAAGTAAACGAGATAATTATTTCCAGTAAATTTCATTTAATAAAAAAGGGTAGTTTATACACGTGTGTGAATGATGGAGCCTGGCATTCCAGGCAGTAGCAAAAGTGAACCAGGTGTGTCTTCTGCACCTATTTGGAAGTTCTTTAAGAAATTACCAAATAACAAGGTGCAATGTACTTTGTGTCCTTCTGTCCTGAAAACGGAATATGGTTCCACAACAGGTATGCACAGACACTTAACACAACATCCAAAGGCAAAAAATGAGTTGGCCATTCTTCAGGAAAAATACACATCTTTCAAATTATCAAGCAGAAGTGAGAAAAAGTCAGTTAAATCAGATGTACAAACAAATCAGCCCAAGCTAGCTAATTTTGTCACCTGGGGTATTGACCACCCCAAGTAAAAGGCTTTGACAAAAGAAGTAGGTAAATGGTTAGCAAATGGTTGCCATCCATACAGCATTGTTGATGAAAGAGGCCTAAAAAATGTTTTAAAATTGGTTAAGCCTCTGTACAGTCTGCCATCGAGCAAAACATTCAGCAGGAAAATAATTCCAGAGTTGTACGAAGAAACTGTCAACAGTTTGAATGCTAAAATAGGCAGTGCCATTTCCACTGATTTGGACTATAAATGTGGATGGTTTATTAAAAAAAAAAAAGACTTTAAAAATATGCACATTTTAAAAGTAAATAAAGTAAATATAATTTTCTGTATAAGAGACAATTTACTGCTCTTGCTCCCGATCCCGATCCCGAAAATCTAATGTATTTCCCGACTGAATCCCGTCCCGAAGTAAAAATGCTATTCCCGTCCAACTCTAGTAATTAGGGATTACAGCGATTTAAAAGAAATTAACTTTTTTTGTGAAATGAATTCTTACTTCTCACTGTATTTGCGGTCAACAATAAATTTCTGAATCAAAATCAACCTGGTTCTGGAAAATAGGGCAAATATGAACTGAAATTTAATGTTAACTTTTATTTCACAATTAAAACATTTCAACAAACATTTTCCATGTAATTACTACAGCTGACTTAACCTAACCAACCTTTCACTTTAGTATTATTTGTCCAATTTTCTAAAAGTTGTTACATGATGTGAAAAAAAAATTAGTGGAAATTTTATTATTCTTAATATTTTCAAGAATAATTTGGTATTCGTATTCAATCAGCACTAAAAAAAAAAAAAAGTTATTTGCACAGGCCTTGTGGTATGTGGTAGTACATACAATACTCAAATATTATTGATTGATAGTTATTCCAATGTATTCTATCACTATTCTTAAGAGTTTAAACTCATAACAGTTACAGACACATCCATTTCAGGCCTTGCTCAAAAAATTAGTAAAACTTTAATAAAAATTTGTGAGAGTAACTCCTACCTTACTCTGCAATCTCCACATTACAAAGTACAAACAAAACTCATGATACTCTTATTGCTTCTCAAAGAGAAGGCTCACGGATTGCTGACAACACAGCACCCTGGGAGTCTTCAACTTGCTATCCCCACGGGTGGATTCCCGGACGACGACGATCCTTAGATTGCTTACATCACCGTCATCACAATAGAGAATCCGGGGTTTAAGCATCAGAACGAGACCCGACTGGTGACACATCCGCTTTGCCGCGATTGCGATCTCTTCCCATGATTACTGCTCATCCTAACAGGTTTACCCCCAAGGTGCTCTGCCCCACTTCTTACGCCACCTTTCGTTGAAAACCCGGTAAAGAACCTGCACCAGAATTATTACAGTTTTGACCAACCCTAGTGCTTTCTTGTAATTTATGCTACAGAAGCATGCTTTCACTTCACATGAACACTATTTTTACAGAAATTTTCTAGGAGTCAGCACAGTTTTAAACATTTTTTTTTGGGTGCATTTCCAAAGCTCGTGTTGTGATACGTCATTGCAATACCACCTTAGATACGAGGATAGAACCACCAACACACTCTCCCACATACGGAACATCCTGCTGATACTAACCCAACTGGCTCGATAACGGAAGGGAGGAGGGAGGAGGGAGGAGCGAGGAGGGAGGGAGGGAGGGAGGGAGGGAGGGAGGAGGGAGGAGGGAGGAGGGAGGCACTTACTGAATTTGGGGTCCAGCTCCAGACACTTGTCACAGTCGCGGAGGCCCAGGTCGAACGCAGCCAGCTTGGTGTAGCACGCTGCCCGGTTGCTGTAGTACTTGGGGTCGTCCGGGTTGCGCTTGATCGCCTCCGTGTAGTGCTTGACGGCAGTGGCATAGTCCCCTGCAACACCGCATTTCCAACATACCTGCTCAAAATAAACCCAACGTGTTTTAAATTAAGATGTCTGCAAGAAGTGTTCATGATGGGAATGTTTAAATAATTTCTCTCTTGTTCGGAGATATGAACACACACACAACATCACACTTATGAGTTCCTACGGTGAGCTATACAAATCCCGGCGCTAAGTGGCCATTACGGCCAACTTCTCCTTGCTGGCTACGTAACTTCAGCCAAGATACCAATATGTCACCACACAGTGCTTTCAAAAAAACATCGGAAAATTTTCTTGTTACAAAATCTTGTTGCACGTAAACGACTGGGACCGAGAAACCAGGACAGCATTTACACTAGTGATTTTTTTTTTTATATGTGGTGAACAGCACAAAGTGCACATTGAATGGTGTTACTGCTTTCAACATTTACCAAAATACAATCTTTACTAATCAGTTTCTGCATGCATTGTTTATTTAAATAGCTAGTACTTAATACTAACAACCTTTTAATATACTAATAATAATAATAATAATAATAAATAATAATAAATAATAATAATAATAATAAAGAAACCTTCTGTAACTACTTCAGATCAATTCGAATTAATCTAGACATGATTCATCTGCATAAATACTGAAATCTACTCGACTCGAATCCAAAATTTGCAGACTCGTTCATTCATAGTTTTAACACAGAAAAAAAGAAAGAAAAGAAAAAATATATATATAGGCACATATACAGACACACACACAACACACACATATATTCAGCCAATAAAAAACACTCTACTATTGCAACCACGCACTCACCACGCTTGAAGAGCTCATTGCCCTTTTCCTTCTCCTCCTCTGCCAGCTCGGGGTTTATGTAGGCCCGCCTCTCTTCGTCCTTGATCATCTTCTCCACGTCCGAGAGAAGAGACTTCACCTCCGGGGTGCGGTGTTCCGACAGGGATTTCTCAAAGGCGGCCTTCGCACTAGTTAAATTCTGCAACACATCCCCATTTAGAATGGAAATAATGATTTTATGAATTCGCCGGTCCAATCCTCGAACTCAATAGAATCTATAGTATAGTATCTGAGAGAAGTAATATTTCAGAGGAAAAAATAAAAATATTGGAGGAAATTAGATTCAAAAATATACCATTACCGTTGTAATGTTTCAAGACCCTGCCCTCCTAAATAAATAATTTTCTTTTAAACTTATTTTTTGTATATGTAAATATTAATAAGTCAATGTCTTTTGAATGATGTATAAGTTATGAAACAGTATAATCAGATGTTAGGGATACTAATATATGTTATTTTCACTTGCTATGTTTTTAAGAAGGTATTTATTATTTTATTATACATTTTCAATCAATACTATTTTTTATGTAATTATTCACAAAGAAGTCGCTGTACTAGAATTTTACCTGTTTAGGCCTACTTTTTCAGGTTTTTCTCAATAAGTTTAATTTTGTAAAGTAATTCGTATTATGATTATTGTTATTAATTTTAATTAACGTGTTGCAATATAATTACAGATCACGGGACTGTGTCTGGGAGAGAGGCATGAGAGGCCTGTAAGTGAGAAAGAAACAGTGCTTCCCCGCCAACCGAGATAAAGACGGTAATTTCCCCACTGCGTGGGAACTGAGTGATAACTGATGTCTCACGGTGTGGGAGAGAGAACGAGAATGGGAGTCCCCGATTTTGATGTGAAATTGAAAAGAGACAGATCAAGGGAAGCCCAGAGTTCTGTGTGTACAAAGTTTTTTCATGTATTGTAACTTGTTCTGTGATTGGCTTGTATCTGTAGCATGAATGAAGCGTGAGTATGATTGGTCGGTGAGGTCATGTGACGTCTACTCCCTGCGTGGAGGAGAGTGGCAGGATTTCACCAGTTGTCTGCCGATTGCTGCACCAGTAGGTCGCGTTCGGTGGCTTCTCGCCAAATTATGAAGTAATTTGCTAATAGATCATTTAACGTGGGTGGTCAGAGCCATACCGAGTATTAAATTAACCTAATTTTTTTATATATTTCTTTCGGACATGATTTAGAAATTGCGGCCACCTTCGTCGGCATTTGGCTCGGGGTGAAATTCGGGTTTCGCTGGATGCGGCCACGTTTGAGGCCGCACTGACTTCATGTATTTGCAGCAAAACATTACTGAAGGACGCTATTTTTTCTGTTAATTCTCATCACGCGAACTACGAGCAATTTTCGACAGTCAGATATACATGTGGAACGAGTGAATGAACCATTGGAAGTGTTTGGATTCGTCGGGGCATTCTATTTGAAAAAATAAAAACAACAAAATTACAATCAGCATTGAACATCTGTTTATTTTTTGTATATAACGAAACGTTATACCGTCTATGAAATTCACCAAGTCTATTTTTGTTTTTCTCTGTATATATGATTACCATTCACCAAGATTATGCTTTTATAATTGTAATATATTATTAAAATAAAATGATAATAATCATTTTTGTACATGATTTTAATTTTGACCTTTGAGACTAAGTGATCCAAATTTGAGTTCTGGATACAAAATATTCAGGACTTGACCTTTCCCTAGTTTAAGTATCACCTATTTAGCTAATTAGAAAAAACTAAAATTAGTAAATTTCTGACCATATGGCTAAACTCAAAACAATTTTAAAAAACTGTAAAGCAATAGCTTTCAAACACTGTACAGGAAAAAATGTACTTCATTTTCTTGATGAATAAATTCACCAGTGACCATGTTTAGGAGATGAAATGTACAGTTAACATTGGTACAATTGCAGAGTTCTTATGTTCAACTGGATAGAGTAGTGATTATTGAATAAATAAGTATATTCCTCATTAACACATAAGAAATTAACAAATTAATTAGAAAACAAATAATTTCCGTAATAATTTCATGAATTGATAAGATTTTGAATTTTTTTTAATATACAGATATGGGTAAATTATGTAAATGCAAGAATAGAAGCAGCATAAGCATGAGGAAAAATTGCAAACTAGAAGAGTAGGACCAAAATAAGTTGCCAGGAACACAACTCAACGTAACCACGATTTTTCTCGTTACCGCGGTTAGATGTTACAGATCATAGCAAGTACCAAAAGACTTGCTCAGTATGCTTTATTTTTAAATTTGACAAACTTGTTACACAAGCTCAAGGACACAAACACGAGATTTCAAACCTACACTGCATAGTTACATAATATGGAAATTATTTATTTTTTATAAAACTATGATTATAAATTACAAATATTGTTACGTACTTAGGTGCCTGCTGTAAAGCACGCCAAACACACATTTATAATTATGCAATCAACTGAAACATACCAAATAAATTCAATAAATAATAAAAAAAAAACTTACACCCATCTTCTTGAATGCATTTCCCATTCGAGTGAAAGCCTTTGCTATTAATTTGAAATCAGCCCTGTTCTCTCGACCAACCTCTACTGCTTTTTCACAGTGCTCAATACACTTTTGGTACTCCTTCTGCTCAAAGTAAACGGCTGGAAAACAGACCATAACATGTATACATCAGAACATTACAAAAATAAATGCTGATTACAATGTACAATGTAGCAACAATAAGAGATAGGTGTGAGCTAAGGACAATTTTTTTTTCTATTTGAATCTTAAATTTTTCTGGTACAATGAAAATGTTGCATATTGAGTGCTTGAGTAGCTGTTTTATCAGTAAAGTTTAATAAGCAACTACCAGGGCTTATACATAAATAGTAACCATAGCTCTCATGCAACTACTGAAACAAACATTCTAGGCTAGGTCTTACACATAATTTTGATTTTTTTTCACTCTCATTTTTACTATTATTTAAGGCCTGTTACTTTTAATTCAACACTATACTTCCTCTTGCTGTCACAAATATTTCCAATTAATTGATGTTTATCAAGTCTAATATAGTAGGATTAAAAAGCAGCGCAAGCGTTCACAACTATTATCACTTTCGTTACTCTTTACATCCATTATATTACATTTGGTGAATATATTTGAAAATATTTGTGACAATATCAAATGCAAAATAGGTATAAACATAAAGTTAAAATTCACAGAAATAGCCCTTAGAGCACAATAATGTTGTGTGAGATTGAGTTTTAATGCAATCCATTAAAATATTTTTTAATTTCCTTACCACTTTTTTTCTAAACATATGCAATATAAAGCAATTACTTCATTATTTAAGAGACAAAAAAAAAAAAGGCATAACATTTTTTTTCTTCAATATATGTATAACTATACACAACATATGCTGGGTATTCAGAAATTGAATACAGTCAAACCTCTATCTATCGAACTCGCATGTACCGATTGTCCGTGTTTATCGTATACTTTCTACGGTCCCGGCAAAAATGCCATACAACTAAGGTTAAAAAAGTCAGCTTGTACCGATGTTCGAATTATCGTTTTGTCCGCATTGATTGTACAAAATATGTGGTCCCTTCACTATAAATTATAATAGATGATCGTTTAACCATAAAGATTTTGCAGAAATAACCATTTCTTAGAAAGAAACAGTCATAAAAACAGTAACGATAGTACATAGAAATAGTAAAAATCACCTTAAATCTGCAGCCATTTTATAATAGCAACGAGTGAACTGTCAACAAACAGTAGTGGTGCCATATTTCTGTGAAATCGACTCGTCACGAAACGTTGCCACTCTTCGACTTGTATTTATGTACGAAACTTTTTCATGTCGGCTAAAATGGTAACGTAAAAAACAAAACATTTTATACCGTACGTATATAAAATCACGTCAAGAATAAATATGTCCCTTATTATGACTGAGCATTGAGACGTCTCGTTTTTAACCCTCACAAGATGAAATAAGCAGAGTCTTGGTAACTGTTTTATACGTATTTTATAATTTCGGAAGTACGGTATTTTACAGTTGACGCATATTTTTTAAACTAACAATTTATTTATGGGGATCGTAAATAATTAATTAGTGGTATCAAGACATCAAGATGAACGTAAACTTGAACATGTCACGGCAGCGAGAAAACTGGTGCGTATACCAATAAACTGGTGTTAGAACTGGACAAAACTGGTACACGGGAGGTGAAGCTTATAATTTTTTCCGCTAAGCTTGCATCTATTGGCTGGCTGCTGATGGAACGTCACGAGTCTGGGCGGAGCATTGAGTGAGTTATACTGCGCATGCGCAGCTCAGACAACAGAGAGAGCCAGCCGGCGGCTACGCCGCGCCGTAACAACAGCTGATAAGAGTACAATGACCTTTCTCCGCACATGGCGCGCTATTGACGGTAAATTTACATTAATTTGCGGCCTTTTTTTTTAAATATTTTTACTGTGGCGCAATGCGTATGTGTAATGTAGCCCGTATTTGTTCTGAACGCTACAGGATACAACTGTATTTTAATTAACTTTAACGTATTTCTTACAATTTTTCATATTTTTTAACTTTTTTTCCTTCGAAAATCTGTACGTATGACTGAGGTGTACATACGAACCGGGGGCCATACGAGCGAGGTTTTACTGTAGTTGAGAACACTTGATGAACAAATTAGGATTATTGAATAACTTGAAATCGAATTGTAGGTCTGCTGTGCATAGGATATGCTTTTTTACTTTTTTTAAGTGTAAATTGAATTAATTAAAATGCTTCCATTTTTATTATTTTTTCAATTGATTAAACTTTAATGACAAGTAACTGATATATTTCTGACACTAATTTTGAGGTTGAAATATTTTTTTCAAAACCTAAGAGTGAAGTCCACATCTATTGAATGTCCGCATCTACTGAATTTTTTTGTTGGTCCCCTGAAAAACGATAGATAGAGGTTTGACTGTATACAGAATATGAGAAATTATCTGAATTTACAAACACAAATTAAAAATTTTCTCCCTGGTTGTTTGGATCTGAAGTTGCAGCTGTCCACAGAGGCTCAAAGTCGATAGGACCTGCAATATTACAGTGGGCTCCAAACCATCAGGGTAACGACTCTTCGTGAACTTAGTGATGCCAGGGTGTTGATATGAAAGCCACGACCCATGCCACATGAGTGACCATGGCTATGGAGAACCCTCTAACTGTTAGTAAATATGTATATATTTTATTAAATGAAAAAAATAAACTTCTGTTAAATTTAATAAAATTAACTTGTTGTAGAGTTTTTTTATTCCAAAGTAAAAAGGTTTTACAACAAGAGTTAAATTTGAGTGCACCATTTAAAAGAAGTCACTACTCTTTTTTTCACTTCCCATTAACAACATTATAGTGTGTGACAAAGTAATTAACATCCTAAACACCAAACGATGACAACTACCAAAGAAACTTAAAATGATTCAAGATTGTTTCTCAAAGCATAAGTGTTCTCTCTTTGAACTCCTACGTCATACCAGGTTTGACATGTTTAAGTTTTAGTTCCAATGCTCTGTAGAGTCTGACTCTCCAATATCTTATATCATGTGATGTTGCATGCAATATGAAGCAAGGAATAGGAGCGTTAGACTATAAAAAGGATTAAATAGGAAACTAATAACGGCAACTAATAACGGAAACTGATAACTTCCTTGTGCGAAGGGTTAGGATTAACATTCTGAAAAATTATTGATCAGCTCATAGAAACAAGTTTGTATTTGTGACACTATAAAGTCTAAAGAAATCAACAAATACAAATTTACTGCCACATATTCCACAAGACTAAATCCATCACAATGTTCAAATACCATTTTTAGAGAGATGAATTTGAGGCAGTTTCTTGGTTTTTCAAACTCCCGTCAAGTTATAACTATAAAAATTTGCAGGAAAAACTAAAATGGGACCTAATTACAAAAGTACCTCACTAATAATTTCTTACTTTCAAGTAGCCTATTTATTTTCAAATCCCGATAAGCCTTTTAAATTTATTAACAGTTTAGTATAACCTACTTTCATTTTGATTACAAAGAACTCTAACTGTAGGTTTGAACAGGTATTTTGTTAGGAGACTGCACCAAATAACTGCAAACGCTTCTTGCATCAACTCACCTGCGATATTGTTTAGGAATGTTATCTCATTCCCATTCAGTTCCACTGCCTTGTTATAGTGCTTCAGGGCTGCCTCAAAATTCTTCTTCTTGTAGGCTTCATTTCCGAGCTCCTTCTCCCGCAATGCCTGCAATTTCCATCTGAATTTTACTATTTCAAATTTTAAAAAAATCACACTATTGTTAAAAACCACTACTTGAAAGAATTGCATATAAAAATAAAATATCTATAAAAATTGTATTTCCCAAACAGGAACTGCAAAGTTTAACGTATGCACACTAGTGATGCCACTGCAATCACAAAGCAAAAGTACAATAATGGAAAACCGGAAAAAAAATAAAAATTAAACAGAATCCTCCCATTAAATAATCTAAACTGAACTAAAAATAAAACCATGATATCTTGTTCCCAACAATGACTGTTTTCTCGCATAAACGTCACACATTTTATTCTAAAATCAAGTTTGAAAAGTAGGGGTGCAACAATTATGCAAGAAAAAAAAAATTTGTTTGATAAATTTATTTATGAAAACAAAACCCATTCATGGAATATATGTTTATTTAAAAAGTGAAGTTTAAAAGAGCACGCCAAACAATTTAAATTAATAAGTCATGCAACAAAAACCTTTCAACTTTAAATAGGAAGACCAAAACTGTGACGCGAACGCAAGCCACTTGAATCTGTGACGTGAAGTAATGCGAAATTATGGTCGTTGCACACACTTCCCACGAAAGAGTGCGGGCCATCAAATGTAGTTAACTCAGCATTCGACAGAGCGCGCGCGTTGCATGCAATTGGCGAGATATCGATGTTCGACTACGTGTGCGCGCTCTATACGGGAAGCAACATAACCAAACACGAATGATGCCAACTAGCGCTTTCTAGATTATTGTAAATGGTACATCGCGACGACGCAAACCAACAGATAAAGTTTATAACGTTTAAAAAATCTTTAAAGGAAAATTTACACGTCAGACAACTTCGAATTTCCGTTAATTAAATAAGTACATGGCAATGTCCGAATTAATATTAGATTTCTACTTTAAAATACATAGTTTTATACGGAAAAGATACCTACACAAAGCTCTCGGCATCTAATAGCGGGACCAAAACAACATGCGATGTTTACGTGAGAAGTTTATTTATCCCAATTTTAATGGCGAGTGTGACGATTATGTGATAAAAGAGGGTAGTTACTGCTCAATGGTTGTCAAACTAGCCATCAAGATGTAGAATGGAAAACGGGATGAAAAGAAAAAAATAAAACCACACACCTGACGCTGTTCGCTTGTCAGATCCTGGTCCATCTGCTCAACCTTGGCCTTGGGGGCGGCCTGCGACGGGGGCGGGGGCGGGGGGCGGGCGGTGGTCGGCGAAGGGGGCGGCGGAGAGGTGTCCATGTCCTCGTCAGCTGCCCCCTTGCCCAGGTTCATCCCCAGCAGCACGCTCAGCGTGGTCAGCACTCGCGGGTCGTTCAGCTTCATGCTGCACACGTTTTTGAAAATTATTTGCCTACTTATTCCCTACAGCCTTCAATCACGGAGGGTACCATAAAGCTATCGAACATGTTATCTGCACAAAAATCTTTGTAATATTCACAGTTTACATGTCCAAAAGTTCAATAAACACAAAGTGAGACATTGATAAAATAAAATATATACTATTTGCAACAGAATAATATGTACATACCTCGGAGAAGAAATAAGTTCCAGAATTTTTTACTTTTAGTTTTGTCAAGATTTCAAAAACAAATTTCAGGACACACACTTGTTACATCAATAACAAATTATAAATTCCATGTGGTATGATGGTATTATATGAACCTTTTTTTTAAAAAAAAAATATCTAATTGGATTAAAAAATTTGGTCGGATTATCAAGGAAAAATTAAATGTGTATGAGTGCTGATTTATTTAAACTTTACTGAAACTTTTAGTAAAAACATATTTAATGGGTTTTGCACGTATCTTCATAAAAATATATGATTATATTATATGAGCTTTACACCGCCTGTTGAAACTACACTGACGTTCAAAACTTTGGAAAAATCGCCATTTCATCATGACTAGAGACCCGGAAATTTCGCGGATTCTTCTGGCCTCAGGACAGAATTCAACGTCATAGGTGTGCTCGACCCATGTTTACTTTCCCATTGGTTTATTTCTTAGCGAGAACATTTAATATCCTTGTTATTTGGGCACTACCTGATTCGCTTACTTCTCTCCTAGCTGGGCGTCGTTGGCTCACGGTCGTAGACGGGCGCGTCCAAACAACTGCGGGCCAATCACGAACACAGTGCGAGAGTGCGAAGGTTTGCATTCTAGCTCGCGGCTAAACGAATCCGCGAAATTTCCGGGTCTCTAATCATGACCATGGTTCAAATGAGCCAGTTACTAAATAAGGTTTTTGAAACATGTCACAAACACTTACAACTCACCCAGACCTGCCAACATTCAAATTTAAAAAATCATGAGGTCCTCGATAAAAATTTTCAGGCCCATAAATACAGGTTAGATATAAAAAACAACAAATGAGAATCTTTAAATTTAAGTGACATACCTGTACATATGTTACATGGTCTCTGCTTCAAAATTTATTTCAACAAATTATAGGTTGCAGATTTAATTTAGTTGAACATAACTTAGCGCTGTCGTGCAGTGATCATGCAGGGCCGCAACTAAAAAAGATGTAAAATAACATTCTGCTCGGGTAACATTATTATCACTGTTCACAGCAAAATTAATTTTTTTTATTGGAAGCAATACACTTCACGTGTTAGTTGTGTTTTTTTGTAGTGACATGTTTCACAATGTCTCCTCTTCCACTATGCGAGATAGAAAAATCAGCAGGGCACACGCTACAAAACGCAAAATTGCTTCCTTTACGTGACTCGAGTATTGATGGCAACTCGTTACTGTAAGCTTTCGTAAAACTTGTTTTGTAACTTTTACAAAAAAAATCTTGGGGCCCCAAAAAATCGTGAGGAAACACTATTTTGGCGTGAGGGCGTGAGATGGACCTTAAAATCGTGAGCCTCAATCCAAAATCGTGAGAGTTGGCAGGTCTGCTCACCCGAAGCTGTTGGGGTTGTCCTGCAGCTCCTTGACCAGCTTGACGTAGTCGGGGTCGTCGAGGTAGGCGCGCGTGCGGGGGTCCATGGCCAGGCGGGCAAACAGGTCGGGCGAGCGGAAGGGGTTGCCGAAGTCGGCCTGGTTGTCCGCCAGCCGTGCCCTCGCCTCCTTCAGGCCGTCCGCCAGCTGCTGGTTGGACGGCTCGTGGCGCAGGCCCTCCTCGTAGGCCGCCACCGACTCGTCCAGGCGCCCCAGGTACGCCAGCACGCTGCCCTTGCGCGAGTAGCCCTGCCCCCGGGCACAAGCAACCCCGCTTCTAGCAACGCTGCCGCGCTGAGTCCGTCCGTACTCGTTCCAGGGAAGGGAGAGGTTTCAACATTTTCCTTGCCATCCCAATTTTGTAAACATTTCAGGCCTAAAGGCCATAAAGTAGTGTGTGTTGTTAGTATTATTACACATGGTGGCCACTCACAGTCACCAAAAATATTCCCTGATTTTTCCCTGATTTCCCTGATTAAAAATTCAAAATTTCCCTGATATTTACAATGACAAAAAAACATACTTTTGATGAAAAAATATAATATTATAGAAAGAGATTACTCATATTTTAGCACCCTGCTGTGTTTTCTTCATTATATACATACGGAAGTTCGTTAAATAACAAATTCATTTTAAATATGTCACTTTACATTATAGAGTCCCGTTCATAATGACCTGCAGTCTGTTTTGTTTTATGTAATAGGGTATTTCAGTGGCGAGCGCTCAAACATTTTTTCACACAACTTTTGATAACTGTTCTTTAATTCATTTTTGAAATGTAACATTTCTAGTTGTGAAATATTCTTAGTTTTAGTACTCTCAACAAGGGATAACAGTACAGTGCAAATTTTACCTTGTGTTTGATTTAAAAATGAAACAACTAATGGATAAATCTTCACTGCATTACAATCAGTACTCCCATCTGTAGCTAAAGCAAATGGTCCACTTACTAAAGATTCAACAGTTTCACTTTAGTTTCACCAGCCATATACAGTAGAACCCCTATTATACACTTTTCAACGGAGGGCACAAAAATGGTGTATGATGCGGGAAAGTGTATGAAAAGGGAATAGCAATAATAACATTTTTTTTCAATCTAGCATACCAGCACAATGTCTGATTAAACTTAAATACATAATGTGTAAATAATTGCATTATATTAATGAAAGATATGAATTCATCATTATATATACATATAATAAAACCACCAGAAATGTAAAATACAGTCCATAACCAAGTAAGGCAGTCCTTTATTGGAGGGGGGGAAAGGTCACCAAGCCTAAATTAGAAATTTAAAAAATTAGGCTATTGTAAAAAGAAAATCAGAAATTTTTGCTTGTTTGTTTCATTTTACAAACAACTTTATGCAACAGAACAATTTTCTATAAAATGTTAACTTGAGAAACGTACAATACAAAACAATCTGATCGTAAGAAAACAATAACAAACGGCTATATTCAGTTCAAAGATTAATGAATGCACAAAATATGAAATCCGTGCCTTGGTAAAGCGTGTTGACCATTTTCATAATCATTGCTAGTTTGCGCCACTAGTCTCGCTCGGTGCTGGCCCTAGATGCTAGTAGCGAGGTGCACAGTCTTCGTGATACTATCCATATCTATGGTGCGATAAAGTTATTTTCTTACGTTTGCAAAGGTAAACAATGAACGTTTTTCAAAATAAAAGCATTAAAACGTATTTTTTTCAGGAGGAATACAACAAATTAATTTGTGAATTTTCGGACTTTTCCGCTATGTAAAAACGTATGAAACGGGAAATTCGTGATTTTATAAGTGTATGTTCCGGGAAAGTAAACCATTGTAATTATAGTACTTTCGGCGGGACCAAAATTAATCGGCGTATGACACGGGAAAATGTATGAAACGGGAAAGTATCATCGAGGTTCTACTGTACTCCATTAAGGCAGATGTTTTTGCTCTCGCACAGCTGTATTTCTGTGCAATATTTGAGTCCGGAAACATAGCTCTATACAAATTACCCGAATGATCGGCTATTGCTATCGGTAAATTGTGTTCTACCAAAAAACTTGTAAACAATAACTCTGCGTTTGTTACTTTCGTTTCTTCAGATGTAGCGAAAAACGACGATATAGATTTATTGCTCGTCACAGCTTTAAAATGTTCTGCATGTTTCTTTGATTCAATATGCCATCCTCAGTCATCCCTTCCACCATGCGCAATCGAAAAGTCACACGTGCATACATTTACCACGTTTCCATGTAGGGTTTAAAACGTTTCGGGTATCCAATTTAGTTTGTGTACGATACCCGTTTCCATGCAATAATTCGATCCAATTTAAAACCAACTTCGATTCGATCGATATATTTGCTTGTTATAAGGGTGGCGTAATTGAAATTTATGTTGGCTCACACGAAATAAATAAAGACGTAAGTAAATAAACACAAACAGGTGATTTGTCATTCTGCTACGTACGTCCGAAATGCATGTACTAACATATATTTTCGCATTTTTGTACCTCCTCCCGCCAAACAGCTTTATTATTTCTCGTTCCCTTACAATTTCCAACAAAACTAACACTTCTTCTGTTGTCCACACATTCCTACTAACACTCGTCATTTTTGAACAACAACCAACAACACACTTTAAGTGTTATAAACAACTGCCGTTGGTAACAAACGCTGTGCGTATTTACTTTCTATCCGTTTCCAATACAATAACCGTTTCCATGCCATTTTCCCTCTGTTCAATCCCATTCCATCCCACAATTTTGGTGTATCGACCTTGAAACTCATAATGTTTTGGAACCCGTTTCCATGGACGTTTTCGAATCGGTAAGTGTTCTTAAAACGTTTTAAACCCGACATGGAAACGTGGTAATTATAAAAAGCGTGGCGTTCCAAAACATTTGAAGATGACAAGCATGGCCATTCTTTTATATAGTTTGGTCGAAAGTTCTGAAGAATAACGTTTTTTTTTTTTTTTTTGCCCCAGATACACATTGTTCTGTCACACACTTCATTTCTACAACCGGCACTGAAGAACACAACACTATTGAACAACATAAAAAAGTTTCACGTCTGTACACACGACAAAAACACTTTGATGAAAAAAAATGGCTTTCAAGAAAGTAAATAACACAAGACAGGTTAGCCAAAGTACCGTACAAAAATTATCGTGATGTAAGTAACTAACAAACGAAAAGACCGAGAATATGTACTAGTTGTATCGTACAACGGACGTAATACAGTACCATTTCTATTACAAAACACAATAATTAATCTACTTATTTCGACAGTAGATGCGCACATTTATCAGTTCCGTTATCTGCGCAACCACGTGATGTATTCGAACTGCGTTCACGAAACACGCACACCAGAAACGGAATTTTTTTTCCGTGACCCAGCAGCACAAAGCCTCGTTTCCGTAATAAACCAGCGATGTTCCGTAATTCCGTAATATTGTGTTAAATCCGTAATAATTACGGAAAATCCGTAATGGTTGGCAGCTCTGCGGAAATATACATGACACAAAAAATTCCCGGTTATTAAAAAAATTCCCTGACATTTCCCTGATAATTCCCGATCAACGTGATTTCCCTGATAAATCCCGGTTTTCCCGGTGAGTGGCCACCCTGTTACAGTTGTACTCATTTTTTTAAAAAAAAAATGTATTCCACACTAAATACTAATGATTACAAGAATTACTATTTGCAGCAGTCGGTCACCGTTGTTAATTGTAGGCATTTCTCTAAATTATATACTAGCTGTGCTTTAAGAAAGCAAAATTTTATTAAAATTAAATGAAAAATTTTATAGCCTAAAAACTGTATAAACGAAGATAGCATATTTTGGTACCCATCTCTATTCCTTAAAGAAATTTTGCCAAGGAAACAATTTAATATAGATCATTTAATTATGATTTTATGGGGTTTTACATAAAACACAAAGATTTTTAAGGCATGGTCACCTCCAAAATATGGTACAGTGGACTCCAAAACAAACTGGGTACCGACTCAGTGCTCCATGAATCGAGTCGTGCCGCTGTGTTGGGATCACACCCACGACTTACCACACGAGCAAGAGACATTAGCGATCACAGCCACAGAGGACCCTATTTAACATGGAATGAACATGTCAAACAAAGTTAGTTCTTAAGTTAAAAAAAACTGAATAAGAGGACTGGAGCGATTGGAAGATAAAAAGTCTGGCAAATGATAACTGAGTTGGCAACAGTCCTTCAAAACTAAAAAAATGTATATGTTGGGCAGTGGTGGCCAACATAACTATTTTCAAGGGCAATAATAATTTACAAAACTAATCAGTGGGCCTGACACCTATCAATAAACATTACATTTCTTACAATAATTTGTTAATGACTTATTATTCTCTACAAAAAAGCATACCTAGTATATCATTTAGTGAAATACCTGCAATTAACAGTGAGTGACTGCTACAAACTAAACTATCGCACGTGGAACATCAGACAGCAGCGACACTCGCCTTGCCCCAGTCCGGCTTCAGCTCGATGGTCTTCTCTGCGTCTTCGAGCGCCTGCAGGTAGCGGCCCGCCTTGGCGTAGGCCGCCGACCGGTTGCTGTACAGCACGTGGTTGCCGGCGTCCAGCGCGATGGCCGCGGAGTAGTGCCGAACCGCTTCCTCGAACTTGCCCGCCTGCAGGGCGGCATTCCCTTGCTCCTTCAGCTCCGTAACCTGTCGCACACACGCCCCGTTTCTCTCACTGCAGATGTCCCCAATGATTTACAGGCATGCAAAATTCGCGGATTCATTTCGCGATAGGCCGGCATCAAAACAACTATAACCTTCGTACCGCTTCTGCGATTGGCCCACATTTTATCCGGGGAACTGTGAGCCAATGGGAAACACTCAACCAAGAAAGTGCCGAATTACGGACAGCCTAATTGAGACGTCTCACGCGACAGTAGCCAATGAACAGGTGTCATTTCCGCGAGTATTTAAAGGACTGCGGAGTCTATCCTAGAGGTCAACGAATCCGCGAATTTTGCAGGTCTCTACCAATGATTAGTGTCATGGGGGAAAAAAAATCATTTTTTTTATAATTTTAGAAATGCTCTACAAATAAGAAATAACCATTAATCTCAATTCTGTTCCAGTAGGAACATAGTGTTGTTGTTGTTGTTGTTGTTGTTGTTGTTTATAACAAGCTTTGCACCTTTGTCTGCAGTCCTCATTGGGGGGAAATCAATTAATTATCTGAATATGAACACACTACGTTTTTCTGTCACGGAGGCAAACACTGAATATGTGTGTGAATGATTAGTACTGAGTATTTATTTGAATATGAACACACTGTTTTTTCTATCACGGAGGCAAACACTGAATATGTGTGTGAATGATTAGTATTGAGTAATTATTTGAATATGAACACACTGCGTTTTCTGTCATGGAGGCAAACACTGATTAGTAACTTTGCAGCTTAAGAAAAATTATTGTAATAAAGCTTTGCTGCGTGTGTCACGTCTTCTGCTGGCAGGATTTGTTTGCATGAACGAGGGAGGCTTGTCTTAGCACGGCTATGAAGCTGTCTCTTTGAGGAAGGGATGGAGGGCATCTCACTGAGTCATGTCAGTGAACCACCACCAAAATCACACTTACCAAAACCTACACTTCATCCATTTAGAATTATGTTCCTCCCTTTCCTCTAACAACTTCAACAAAATATTGGCCTAGCACAGGAAACCATTTCAATTAAAAATTAATATTTTGTAAAAAAAAAAAAAAATTATTGCAAGAGACTTCTTAAAATCTACATATTTTGAAAGTCACTGATTCTCTGCAACAATGTTTTGCCCAAAATCATTTTACAGTCAATTTTTAGCTTTACTTAACCATGCTTGTTCGTTCCCATAGATGTACGTACTTGGAGAAGTCAAACTTTATGATCTGTGCTATAGTAATAAGCATGTGTTAGACAAACTGTGGTGTTAAATCAAGGAGGGTACAATTGTGTGTTTGCTATTTTGTTTACAGTGTTAAGCAATACTGCACTCATAAACTTACATGAATATATAAAATAACCATAAATATATGTACTACCAACTAAAGATCTTTATTTAGGAAAAGCATTCTCACATCTTGAGAGTCTACAAAAAGTGTAAAGTTAAATAGAATAAGAAGAATTAAGTTAAGCATATTAAGCGAATACGTAAATGTTCCCAGAAATTTCATAATATAATTGATTCAAGGATAACGTTATCCCTAATAGAAAACTGTAATGATCTGGGCCAGAAATGTAGGTGGCTACGCCACATTTGAGTACTAGAGCCAAACCATATTTGTATAATTGTCTTAGTCTGAGTGTAGCTCATTTTGGCAGTAGATGGGCCATTCTGAAATGTTTTTGCACCTGGGTTTGAAATAATATTCTTTTAGTTTGACCTTTGAGTCATTGTAATTTATTTTACTATTCTTGTAGCTGTGTAACTTCACCTTCATTCGATACATCAAACATTTAATCTACAAACCTTCTGTGTTCAATAACTTTCAAACATCAACTTTAAAATTTTTGCATATTCAGTTTGTAGCAACAGTAAAGCTCAGTAAATATTTCTTTAATACATAGTATAAATATAAAATAGCCCTTTGGGGTGATTATTAAAGAGAGCCAATTTCCCATAAAAATTGCAATACAAATTCCAATATGATTTATTTTACTTCCTGCCATGTTTTCAGATCATTATCTAAGACAGCATTGTGATACTTTACCTAGTTTACCAGTAATTAAACCTCTTAGAGGAATTAAGTTAATTACATTGAAAAGTGTAAAATCGTAAGACAGTTGGTTATGTTAGCTACAATAAAAATGCTTTATAATAGTGTGGACTGGCCGTTAGGTTAGCAACATTTAAAATTCTTCAAAATTGTGTGAACGGGAAGTTAGGTTAGGTAAGCTAAATATATTACATACTTTCACACTGTGTAAATGATTGGTTAGTTACATTAAAAATACAATACAATATAAAGCACGGTTGGTTACGTTAAGGCCCCTCACACATGATCAGTCCAAACTGACAGCTTGGACATCACAGTTGGAACAGCCATGTGTGTTCCAGGATGGTGGACTGATCAGTGGGAACTGATGGATTGACGGAATGATGGCTTCCCATAAAACTCGGTCCAAACGGCTGTGTGTGGGAACAGCCACTCACCAGTCCAAACAATCAGACCATCAGCTGAATGTTATGGCAGAACTCTTTGATTATACTCTTAGGTTGCTTTTCCAGGTTTTTTTTTTTTTTTTTTTTTTACTTTTTCTAACTAAAATTGCAACTGCAACATCCAAAGTTTCTTCCATATTCTACGATAAAACTATGCATCAAATGGCAACAAAACCATTAAGACTGATCGTACATGAGGAAGGTTTCAGTTCAGTCCAAACTGTCAGTTGACTAAGCAGTCCAAACTGGGAGCTGGATGAATAAGGTGTGGATGACCATTAAGTTAGTTACAGTATATAATGGTAATTCCTAACCAATTGTTGAAATTGTTTTAAAATATTTTTTAATGTAACGAACCTAACATAACTTACTGTCAACACTACTGCAAAATAGGTAAAAGTTCCATAACACATATCCAAGTTAATCCCTTGATCCTGTACATATTGATGCTGGGGTACATGATGCTTGGTTTTAATTACGTAAGTCGACAGATCCTAGACTAAAGAAAAACTTGCAATATAAAAATTAATTATGATCAAATGTTTAATACAAAAATAAAATTCCACGAGAACTGACAATTGTCTGTATTGTGATATTTTTGTTATGTTTAGGACCTGTTGAAGTACATACTAAATCTAAACAGCAAGAATCTGTACCACAGGTTCAATTATACAGAATCACGCCACTAGGATCAAGGAATTAACTTGGAAATGATACATAACAATTACCATAAAATATTTTTTATTTCACTAACCACAGTATTTGTAGGCCTAAAATGTAAAATAACCTCACCTTTCATTAAAATGGTTAATAACTGGTACACCACCATCTAAAAAAATTGTGAAAACCATTTGACAAAAAAGAAATCATTTTTAAATTTTCAATAATTTTATTTCAGAAAACTGGCTCTCCATCAGAACTACACAAAAAAAAATTCGATTATAAATGCTACTGGATAGACTATTTGTTGGAACTGTACCCACGCATTAGGTCCACACTGGTGCCGCATTCTCTAGTATAAGTATGCCCAACACGGCGTATATTGTTTCTCAACCTCCTTGTCTAGATCAGTCCCGTCCTTAATTAACCACTGTCCTACTTCCTACACCGATTCCTTTGTGGACAAGAACATAACCTCAAAAATGAATAATTCATAACCTCATGACATATATATTAATTCAGATGACCGCCACGGTTCAACAACATACAATGCTGTTGGACCAGATACATGCTGCAAACAGTTCACATATAAAACAATTCAAATAACACAAAAACCTTAAATTATAGGAGTGCGATCAACAGTGATATTAACACAAACATTTTGATATACTATATATTTAACAGTCATAATCACAAGTCAGGATTCTTAAGTCCAACAAGATATTTTTACAACAATATAAAATATCAAATTAATTAATTACCTTATCCATTCTCACCGGCAACGCACTAATATCGCTTCTTTTGCTTTGTCACAGAGAATAATCTGGAACCATAGATGCAACAATTCAAATATCCTACCTTCGAGCAATTTCTTGCCAGAAATACAAAATCTAAACGAGGAGACAACCCTAACCATCGACCTTACATCTAGAAAATAAAATATTAATATATCCAGTAATTACCTTAGGTTTCAATTTCATATCAAGAAATAAACGCTCAAAATTAATACTTTTTTTTTTTTACTAGAGACGAAAAATCCGCAACAAGCATTAAAATTTACATATAGGCACTCTTACCTCTGACGTCGACCGCCAATGCTCCTCTGTCGCATAGACCGCTATGCCTCATCAACGTCTCGCAAAAGCGTGTGCACCGAACGCGCCCGTGCGCGCAGCAAAGGGTAGTGCGTGCGACGAGGCGAACGCCATGCAACGAGTGCCGCGCCGGCGGAAGGATCCGGCCGGGTATGGCATATCCTTCCGCCGCACTACAACAAATTATTTTAATTATATTTTTCCACAGGTTTTTATTAAACATTATTTTTCATTAATTAATAATTCAGTCCTGTCAAAATTATGTTTCACTGTGCGTTTTGTCCCGAACCTGGCCGGTTCAGTTTCCCACGAAATTCACACGTTTCCGTGGGAGGGCTGGCGGGGGAGGGGGGTCGCGCGCGGCGACACCGGGAGTGTCCTGCGAGAGCTCAAACAGGCCGGCAGCCTGCGCGCAACGCGGAACCATCAACCTTTGCTTTCATCGACATGTAGTTTTCAATAGTGTAAGATCTTTTCAAACTTTTACGTACAGTTCCGCGGTCGGCCTCAATCTACCATGAGGTGTTTAACTTAATTAAATCAGTGCTCCAAGATGAGTGTTCTACGTCATACGTAAGTACTGTGGGAAGTTTACGAGAATTTATGTCGGCGCTTCACGCCCCAACTTAGCCTACAGGCTACTTAGTTTTGGCCCACACGGGACAGCCAGCAGGCGACACGTGCCGTCGAACATAATAACGATTCAGTCCCTGGGACACATCTAGATATCACGTAGAGTCGCCGGAGACACGAGCCTACGTGCCCCTAGCCCAGTTTATTAAGTGTTATGTATTAGAGAAATAGTTACTCGTCAAAGTGTTATCTGTCACGTTAGGGTTTATGTATCACCGATGTACGGCATTGTGCCGCCAAACATAATAACGATTCAGTCCCTGGGACGCATCGAGGTATCACGTAGAGTCGCCGGAGACACGGGCCTACGTGCCACTAGCCCAGTTTATTAAGTGTTATGTAATAGTGAAGTGTATTGTTCGTCAAGATATCGTGCGCCATGTCAGAGTGTATTTTTGTAACTATCGCATCACGTGTACAAGTCCGCCCCTCACGCGCATTAAAATCGTGAGCCGCCACTGAGGAAGTGAGCTGCGCGTGTGACTAGTCGCGTCCGGCAAACCGTTACGGCCAGAACGGGCAGCACCATGTATTGGGCTGTGCTGTATTAAATTCACCAACTATCTTCCAGAAACTTTGTGTTATTCTTCAGGCGTCCCGAGTGGCCATAACAGCTCGGGGGGCCCTACTGCATTAACCCCTACCTCTAGCCACAAGACCGAACCTTCCCTGAGATCACGAACCCGAGCAAAAATCACGTCTACATAGTCAGAGGTAGCGGGGACGGCGTCACCGCATTCTATTTTTATTTGAAATGCCAACATTATGTGGCAGTAGAAAATTGTATGGGGAACACAAGTTACAAAGAAACGCTCGTCAGTGTTCACAGAAGAAAAAGGTAACCAGCTCTGCAGTCCTGAGCAAGCAGACTAGCTGAGTGGTGATGGTGAGTTTTCCACTTCTACAAACTTACGGTTTATGTGCTCACGCATAGCATATTGATGATGATGACGATGTTTATCATGATGATGGTGATAAAGAGTGCTGATGCTTGTCACTCATTTCCGAGTGCAGAGACCCCAGATAAAGCTATGGTGTGTGGAAGCTGCAATACATCTTGGGCTGCCATGGCGGGGTTATTATACTGTGACACCAGCCGCCGGTGCTCCCTCTGGGTCGCACAGGCCGTTACGTCCCAACAACACTTACTCGTAAGTGCAACGAACACGCCTGTGCGTGGTGTCAGCCATGTGAGTTAAAGTGCGCCGCGACGAACAGCAAGTCGACCAAAGCACCCGGCCGGGTGTGGCAATGCGCTAGTGTGTAATCAAATAAGTAATTCCTCTTTTCAGAAACCAAAATAACAACAATTAAAATATACTGAAATAATATGAGAATTATGTGCAATTGTAAAATAATAATGTAATATCACAAAATTTAACAACTAAGTCCAAAACTGGTCGTGGCATTTTTCCCGTGCTACACGCGTCTTTACGGGATGTCGCGCGGTGCTCTAGCGCCATTTGCCGCCGGGAGCTCACAGAGGTCGGTCGCTCTGCGAACGCAGAGCCTACCGTTTTCGCGCCACTTTTCCAGTTCATCGCCATAGTCGTAAGTTTACCTAATATTTTTCAATTAGCTCTGCGCCCGACCCCACGTAGCCGTACGTTCTTACGTGTGGCTGTTCGCTTAGTAATTTAAATCCCAACAGGGATATTTCGGAATATTACGTAAATTTTAATGTTCAAAGTACTCGGGCAGCGGACTTGAGTCTTACGCATTTCTCCAGGCTTTGACGCCAGTTCATCGTCGTTTGATTAGGGTTTCTAGCAAGCCTTTAGTGTCATGGTGTACTAACACTTTGACGTCCCTCTGCTTTTGGTCCCTGATTCCTCGTTTGCGTAATTGTCCTGCTGTGCCCGTACTGCTCTCGTCGGTGAGGTGTGGGTCCAGGCCAACGTGGCCAGGAACGGGAAATACGGGACCTGGAGGGAGTGTTAGGTGAGGAGGAAGAATGGTTGGCAGTTCCAAGGATAACTCGGTGTTGACTGTTCCACGAGCCCCTTTTATTGTCGTTTTGAAAGCCTGCCACAGCCTGGTGGACCCGTCGCGGATCGAGCGCCCTCCCCGCTACGACCCAGACTCCCGGAAGACAGTCTCGTCCGCTAACACGTCCCGACATAAACTGGAAAGTTTCCCATGTAACAATGGCCCCGATTAAGGTTGCTCCGTAAAGATGTGCAACGCGTGCGCGGTCTGTTACGTAAAAATTTCGTACTGACTGCGAGGTTCGGCGGTCCGTATCTGCGCGTACGTGGTCTAAGACGTTCGTCTGGTGACGTCCCGGAAAACTCGTAAGACTCAATATGGTGAACGATACATCGTATGCAGCTCGGCTGCAGCGACAACCCGTGATGCTACACTGTCGTCGGACCATGAGCTGAGAAGACGCGCCACGCGAGCAGCGCGGAGCGGCTTGCATGTCTGCTCTCGATCGCGCCCAGAACACCACTGTCCTTCCCCGCCCGCCAGCGGACCGAGGCCCGCGGGCCGCGGTGGAGGGGAGGAGAAATCGGCCCGCGTGGGAAAGGCCCACCCCGCGACAGGCTGCAATTACATTACTAGCACGGCGAAACACTTGAGAAAAAATCACAGAATATTTACACAACTTAGCGAGACATTAATCAAAAGCGAATTTACACATCAGTTAATTAGTTACTATTTACAAAATATACACAATTATTGAGGCTCGCGACCATTTAAAAATACATAAAAGCAGAATTATTTGTAACACTAAAAGAAGCCCACTGGCATGCTAGGGCACACGCGGATGATGCATCCCTGATCGTCGCACTACACAGATAGTGCACTGGGGGGACAAGTCTCCCTCCGGCCCACGTCGGTGGCCAGGTACGGCCTCTGCATCTGGAAGGGTACGACGACTGTCGTCAACTTTAATAAACGTGTTTCGATTTAGTTAACTTTGACTGTGTAATATATGTATTTGCAATCTACCCTCGTAATAAAAACTTTATCAACCTTTAAGGAGCTACTGTGACTTTGGTATAATTTTCATCTAGCCGCACTTATGCAAAAGCTGAAACATTTGTATTGTAGTAGGTAAGATTGCACTCATATTTAAGAACTTTTGATCATATACTTTTGCCATTTTATGTTTAACTTCAATTCCATTATAAATATAGTTGCAACCTATCAGTTCTGCAGTAATTCGTCACAGCCTTAGTTCTGTCAGTGCTGGCCTCAGGATAGAACTTTATACACGTGTTTGCAGCCTAACCTGTTCGCGTGCAACATCAATGTGTTAAACCGATCGTGAAGCGACAGTCTGACAACAGACTCGGCCAGGCGTTGGACAAGCAAGTGTTTTAAGCAATAATAAAGTACAGTGATTTCTCAGTCATTTTCCTTTTATTTCAAGGCGTCCTGGGTGGCCTGAACAGCCCAGGTAGTTTAAACTAACGACGCACTCCTACCTGCATCCACCAGGTCGAACCCTTCCCCCCCACCACCCTTGTGTTCATTTTCAATTCAATATTTATTCTTAACTTAATCAGGCAGCGGGAGTGGCGACAACTGAAGTCTCTCATTATGGGCGTCAGAAAAACCAGTAATACATTTTAAGCATTGTGAAGTCCAACCATTATGGCCTGCTTTGGATTTTGGGCCTTACTGTATACTACAACACCAGGGTTGGGAGTTTTTCAGACCTAATCTCAACACACCAAGAAATAACATTGTTGATAAAACAGTTAAAAAGAATTCTTTTAAATAACTAGATTTATTTGCCATTTCGAATTTCTACTGTTCGGCGGTAAATGCACAGTATGGACGATAGCACTTGCATTTGAGAGAACATGGCAGTATGTTGCCTACACATTCAGTCTGTATGTATGAAAAAATACACATCTTTTGAAGTCTAATATTATCAGACCGTAATAAGATAACACTGTTATAATATGTGAAGCGCCCGCCGCGCTTCTGTGACGTCATCTCCGGGCCGCAGCCTTCCTTTCCTTCTCCCCTCTTAACCCCTCTCCGCCTCAAGGTGCCAATTTCCCCTTCCCTTTCTTTCCCCCTAGCCTCTCCTCAATTGTAGAGACTGCAACGCCATCTAGCGAATAGTATAAATGAGCGCGTATAACTTTTAATTGTCTTTTTCGTGGGTCTCTCTTGGTGGAAGCAGGTCGTCTCTGGCCCGGTCGAGGGGCAGCTCGTTTAGGTAAAATTCTTCAGGAGACGGAGTTAGTGTGTGCACACGATGGCCGTGCGAGTAACGTAAATATTAAATATGCTTGCCAGCCTTGATTTTCATGTAGCCATTCCTTTTGACTTTGACCTTCACTTAATTTATTTTCTGTGTAATATTTTCTTTTGTTTCTTCTTTCTGCTGGAAGCATTTGCTTACTCCCTCCTGCATGTGGTTTTGATTTTAGTTGCTGCGCGACTTGCATTGTCGGCAGTGGACTCTTAACTTATTTCAACGGCATCCAGACCACGCTTTGATTGCTTTTGGTTTAGAAGTAAGCACGTTAAGTGCCCGATGCCGCCCTTGTATTTTTTTTTTCAGAAGAGCTTTCAGCTCCGTATGACGTAATTTTACGCATCGTTTTGCCTCGATTTTGCCCTCTTTCTTTTCCTCCCAGCTGTACCCCCGACCGGAGCCATTTGGTCAAGGCATACCCCCCGTGATCTAGCATATTTTGTTTGAGCACTTCTCTGTATTACGCTTACCTAGCCTTGGCAGTGAATGTCATCATGACGAGACCCACTGAAAATTGTAGCTGTAACAAACCATGTAACCGATCCCTCGCTTCTCTCTTGGGCTTGCATTTCTGTCCGCGGGACTACGCTCTCTATGAGTAATAGATATTTAATATGTTTTTTTCGAGGAGTGCACAATTAACGTTATATTAGGTGTTGGTTTATTTTGTAGTACATAATTCCTTGCCCCTACACGTGTTTGGACCGCTCGTATAGTCTGAATGTATATTGAGTCAGTTCCTAAAGTTGTTAACAGCAACGTACGTCTTGTGAATCACGTGTGTAATGACATAATGTTCACTATGATTTTGGTCTTCGCTCGCCTCCGGGCCGTAACGTAATGCGTACGCACGTATACTTGAATATTGGTTTCTCTCCTCTCTTATAGTGTGTGGTAACTGAGTAATAATTTCGCACAGAAATTGAGAAAATGTCTATCCCCATTGTCAGAGGCGACTGTTTTATACTGCATGATCCAGGGCATGCCTAGGAAATTCAACTTGTAACGGAGAGAGAGAAAGAATATTAACTTGTTGCTTGTTGCTTGTTGTTTCGTACGACTGTAAGAGATACGCAGTAGTAGTTTGTTTGTTGAATCAGAGTACATTGGGCACAAGGTTCACCCTAGTTTTTTCCATAAGTAAGGACTCAGTAAAGACATAAGGAGTGAAAATCATTGTGAAGGGAATAAACTTCATTAAATGTATGCTAATTTGTATTTGCTACGCACATGCCTCTAGCTGGCATCGAATCCGTTGACAGTGTATGTATATGTGTTAAGTTTGCGAAATTATAACGTTGTTGAGTGCGACTCATGTTCTTTATTTGTATTTATGATTTATCACTTTCTGCTTAACTGTCTTTTCTAGCAAAGACCCCACACACGATTTTCTTGTGCCCCCATACACTTCGCTTGCATGAGTAGGATAATCAGTAGGAGTGTTTGGTGGCGCATGGATGCACCCTGGTGGTATGCTTAACTGGATACCCCCACGCTGCACATGCATTGTGGAGGCTTCAATTGTCACAACAGGTTGGTTTGGTCTGATTAAGCTGCTACTTTAAAAGATGACGAGAGTCACAAAGGAGTATTCAAGGAGGTGGGGCATTGTCCAAAATTTTGCCACTGCATGGTTTAATCTTTTGAAGCATAATTTTGACCAAGAAAATATTTGGTGCTGCTGCTATGGAGTATTGTTAGGGGCAGCTGCATTCAATCCAGTACAGAAAATGCTGCTAGATGGTGGCATAAGAAGTGGGCTTCGGAACCAATAAGAAAGTATGATATCAAACATCCCATCACCCTAGATGTGCTCTGTCCAGACACATCTGTGTCAGTAGGTACAGAACAAGTAACACCTGCTGGGCTTGATAGTTGGTACTGCCAGGGCTAAATCAGTAGTGATTATTATACAAAGTCAGTAAATTCAGTACAAGGTTTATAGCAGACTATAATAAGATGGGCTCTTGGGGCTTCTTGCGGGAGATACTGGAACACTTCGAATCGGGTGAATTAACTTTACTCTAAATACGATGTTTGTGTGTGTGTGTGTGTGTGTGTGTGTGTGTGCGCGCGCGCCTGCAGTAATACTTGAAGAGTACAAGCCAGCCATGGCTGTATACTGAGCAGCATTCTCTATTCAAAGTGGGTTTATAGAGTGGCGTCCAGTTTCGGATGATGAGTCAAGCATCTAAGACTCGCATTATTACCAATACCCTTTCATGATGGATTAGAGCTGAGCTGAGACTAATGGTACCTCCATTTTTCAACCCGAAGTGTGACAGTGTCCAAACAAATGGCATCATACCATTAAAGGGCTATTAAAACTGTTTTCGAATAATGCCGGCTGGTTTACACAGAGAGGTTGAAGTAATTGATGTCTCTCGGTAGTGTTACTGGTAGATATTGCTCAGTGCCAGCTCTCTGCCAGCTGTCTCTCAGGAAGAGCAACCTCCTGCAGGAAGGCAGATCGTGGACTGTTCGGCTTTTGTGCATTACCGAGGGACATCACTCACACTGAAGAATGATGGTGGTATGGAGGCTAGGCTGAAGTATTTGGCCCATGTGTTCTAGACCTGTGGACTTGCCCATTCTAGACTCAACCCTCCCGCTCGGACTATTACCAGAACAGGAAAACGACTGGGACGAGAAAACAGTATTTACACATTCAGGAGTAACCTTTGGCTGCATTTATTCTAGCACTCATATGTACTGAGAATTAAACTTCAACACACACTAGTTGTTAGCACAGTAATTTGGATCTCTTACAAGGCAATTTCTTCAGCCTAAACGACGAGGCTGCATATCCGACACCAGGGAGTTAAGTAATATAAGCACCAGATTTGGCCAATCCTGTAAACGTGAGCCTGCCCGCAAGCCGAATGGTGTAATCTAGAATTGGAGCAGGAGTTAGGTCCATGCTCAAAGAAACCTGCCACACTCCACATTGAGCACAAATGCAAAAAAAGTTCTGACAGTTTTAAAAAGATACTACTACGACCACCTTCATTAAAGGCTAGTGGTCATATGAAAAACAAAAGAAATGCTAGACAAAAATGCAAAAGAATTACGTAAAATATAAAAACATCTCATACAAGGGAACACATATTTAAGTTACATGGCCAGTGAGTTCCAGCTGGCCATGCAGACTACCCACGTGGCCAGATACAGATGAATTCGAAACCTAAGCTATTGCAGTGGTGAATTCAAAGAACAAAGGTTGATGGGCCCTGTGGGGCAATAAACGCCTCGTCTGCTTCAAGTGTGATGGTCAACTGCCTAGACTATGTATTCCACACGGCTCCCCAGCTCCATTCCCGCGAAAACGTGCTGTGTGCAAATGAGTAATGCAGGCCATGCTCTCAGCCTAATTTTGCTAAGAGAGATAGTGGTTGATATTTATTTCATAATTATTGGAAAGATAATATTGTCTAATAATTACCTAGTTTAATTTTTAATAGTATTAATGAGGAGCAAAGTAACAATAACAAAACTTGTCGATTGCCGCTCGGGCGAAAAACGATACGCCAGAGGCGGCTGGCACTCGAAGCATTACACTCGTTTGCTCTGCACTTTGCTAGGGCGCGTTCGGGTCGCACACGCTCTGGCGAGGCGGCGATGTGCCATAGCGGCCTGTGCGGACTAGAGGAGCACCGATGGTTGGCGTCAATGTGTTAACTGCATGTTTGTAGCCGAATTGTTGCCACTGGAAAATGTAAACAAACATGTTACAGAAAATTACAATAATAGAAAAAGAAGTTACTGGCATAAAATAAGGAGAGCTACATACGATAATGTAATACAGAAGGTGCATTGTATGAAGTTTAATACAGCCTACGGACAGTAACTCACATCAAGTACCAAACCAATATTAATTCAAACATGAATTAATCAGTCATATTTCACATATTCTAATATTGCATAAACCAACTTTATTAGTTTCCATTAACAACATTCTAAGGAACTTAAAATAAATATTAACCACAAATATTTATTACCAGTGTCAGTAGCTACAAGCACTAGGTATTGTTACTAAAGTTAATTAATTGGTACAAAGTCAAAAAATTAAATTATAGTAACATTTAATTTCAATGATAGATGAAAATTGGCAACAGACAAATTCATTCATATACCAGTATGTTTTGAACACATCAGAACAATGTACGTTAACTATCAAATATTATTACAGGGATAGAAAGTTCTGAAGTTTATTTTAAACCTTGAGTACGAATATGTAACGGAAATTAAATTAAAATTTAATTCAAATTAAATGATTTTATGTAACTGCAATTACAAGATCCGATCACCCGAAATATAACTCGAAAGGCTTTGAACTCACAGGAACAAACCAGCGTCGAATGAAATAATAAACACAGTTATTGAGATTGGCGAAATTCCAGTATAGTGCAGCACAAATTCTTATTCAGTCTTCGAATTCAGCATCTTCGATCATCCTTCCTCGTTCGTGCAGGAGTCGTCCAGGAATTGCGTTGGCCGAAATTCACGAAGCTTCGACGACAGCAATACGGGACGTCCTTCCTCCCAGGACTCGTTCAGGAATTGCTGCGGGCTGGACTTCAATGAAGCTTCGAACAAGGACGTTCTTACTTCTGCGTGGATCGGGAATTTATTTCGTACTTGCCTTTTATTTAAATTGCGACAATCTATTTGAATAATTTCGAATTCTTGTTGACAAGCTGAATCTTCTTAAATCAATTATTTTGAAGTATTATAATTTCCAATGATGTGTTCAATTCACAAAATAAATACAGTCTTAATTATACGCTTCTGATCTTCGGCTCGAATAGTTTTGAAACTTAGATAAAATATTAACATTAGACAAAATACATAGTCTTTGCTATTAAGGATTCTTTCCTTCATAATTTGAAAACTATAAATACAATGGAATGAGAAAGTATGAATTACTAAACGACGAAAGGTCAAAAGGTACTTATGTATGAAAATTAATGAACTGAAAGTAATGGTTTATGAGTTATGAGAATAATAAAGATTAGACACATACCTCCAAAAAAAATTTTTTTTTCTTGATGAAAATGGAATATTTATTAGCTCGAAGCTTCACACTGTCTAATCATTCCCCACATTGCATTAAAAATACTTTTGGAATCAGTGCTCCATAAGAAATAATTATTTTTACTGATTTATTAACGTATTCCAATAATAATTTTAACGAAAATGGGAAAAGTTGGTGACTATACATTCCTTTGCAAATACAGTGTGAAAACAAATATTATTACAACTAAATAGTATGGCGTGACATTCGTTCGAGCAATATACCGTATTAAAGGTTGTGACAATTTACCTTAAGGAATATTATTTCCTAAAGTAAATTACCTTGTGAATTTATGTGTATTATCGTAGTTACTTTTTGTTTCATATAATTAGTAAATAATTTTATTTACTGAATACGCCGTTACAAGCAATAAATAGGTAACAGATTTAAGTGAAAATTCTGCACGCAACTCTATTTTAACCACAAACCCCCTCCCCCCTCAACATAACACGAGGGTCAAAATTTGTTGCAGCGCCTGTACTGCGCCGGGTTGCGGGTGGCTATTTCAAGTGAATCAGCGGTGCCGCCAAGACTGATCAGTCGGCAATCCGTGGTCCGCGATACACCTTCGCGCCTCAACCACCAACCAGTCAGAAATATCTTTAACATTTTTGGACTCAAAAAGTAATACCTGTAAACGTGGAACGTCTTTTTATCGTTATCTGGTGCATATAAATAAGCAGTACTTGGGAACGTAGTTCTTCGACCTAATGTCGTATAAAAAGTGCTATGTTTCCAGTTGATGGCCATTTATTATTGGTTTAATTTCCTTCGTGTTAATGTTTATAAAAAGTAACAGTTTTATTTTTCTCGACGGAAGCATTGCAGGTAGATTCCTGAAAGCAAATCTAGATGAAAGTGATGGTTATTGGTTAATTATAAAATTATTTTTGAAGTTAATTTAGGGTTTAACTTAGAGTAAATTCTAAGTTTATTGTGGGCACAAAGGCCACATAGGTACCGACTAGATGATCATAAATTTGAGTCGTGCCAGGTGATTTGGCTTGAATATGTGACTTTCGTCTCATGAATATCACGCTTGAAATAAATTTAATAGTCCTAATTCATGTTTTTTTAAATTTTATTTTAAAGCCATTACAATCATGGTTCGAAATCACTTACTTGGGAAGACTCACGCATAATAATAGGCTATAGTTAAAGGAATTTAAAAATTATAATTATGTTTCTACTTACAACCTTTTTAGAACAATGTTAGTAATGTATTTGTTGACATCCATTTTATATGAATATATAACATGATCTGAAAATAATCTTAACAAATTTAAACACAATTTTTTAGTGTAGGATTACAAAACGGCATTAGATAAAAACTTAAAATAGTTAATTATGCGGAAAAAACAAATTTATATTTATGGTTTTATCAGTTACTTATTGCCTATTGTTGTATCTAACGAGCGAGTCCTCTATCGCTACAAAAAAATTGTTTGTCTGTAAAGTTGTTTTACGGCCGATAGTTTAACGTGACAACGGCATAACAAAACATTAATGAAATGATTGCATACTTTTATTAATAAAATTGAATCATTTTTATTGAATTATCACTATTTTGTATGGATACAAAGAAGGGTGAAATGAAATCAATTTAATTGATAAATTTACTTTTATTTGCAGTCATTAATTCAAATGTTTATTACTTTAACGAACAGATTATTTTAACTATAACTTTTATACATGTTTGTTATTTAACTTCTTCCAATCTGTGTTATTCTGTTAAGGATAGGACGATGATAGGAAACGTAGGAAACGAATGGGAGTGTTTCAAGTTTAATGTGCCTCGAAAAAGTCAAATCGATGGTTGTTCCAATCTAGTGGAAGAGAGATAGATGCGGCACAAGCGTACAATGAGCGTAACGGGACACAGCGTAACTGAACAATGTGCGTAACGGGACACTTTTTCGTGCGTGCAGCCGGCGTTCATCGATTTATTAGACGTTGTCACGTCAAAAGTTCACTAGCTCACAGCACATATAATAAAGAAGTGGAATGTAAAAAATTAAACTTACTAAACGGAGTTAGCACGATTTCCCTCTTTTATAGTTCCGAGCTCAAAAATACAGAACCCTATTTTTGTTTTTCTTCTCATCTGTCTGTTAAAAGCTTCTAGCTCATGAGGAGATTAAGACTCACGACGCATCTTCTATGTTAGTTTTTTTTTCTAATGCAAATATGCTTTTAGACACTTTACCGTCGCCATATTGATGATCATCTTTGCCACCATCTTGAAAATCTTTCAAAATAAAAAAAAATCCAGACAATCTTAAAATTAATTAATAATGTTACTTATAATGTTAATTTATTCCTCATCAGCCGCTGCCATATTGAAAATCTTAAAATGTAAACAAAAAATTCAGAAAAAAATTTAAAAACAGTAAATAATATATTTACCAACAATATATAAATATTAAATCTATTGAGGTCCATGGCCTTATACCTAACCTGTGTAAACAAAATTAGGCTTAAAAATAATTATTAAAACACTATTTTCCATTTCCTTCATGACGAGAGTACTATTCCTCCTCACTACGAACAGACTCAAAAAAGGCCACTGTTAGACTAATAAATGAAAATAATTATTAAGAATTCTATAAATCTTCACATGGAGTGCCATTCGATTACAACAGGGACAATTAAAAGTACATGAACCAAGCGTATCAGAACGAGTACTTCAGTGCCGATACTTTGTTTGCCTTACAATCAAGTAATGACTAATGATAGGCATATAGAATAAGATAATCCAAACCTTGAGACCTAAAGTAAGTATACAAATTAAACATTTCGCCTACCGTAACTTTTATATGTACCAAGAATCTCCGAACATTGGAACCTCCAGCAAGGGGTAACCACGTTTGCATGGTTAATGTTTTAAGCCTATTTTTTTTTCCCTTCAGCTAATTGTTGCGCCGTATTGGACGCCCAAAACATTGACTGAAGTGTAGTGTTTGCATTGAGGAAACAGTTTTCAAATACTTTTTTTTTTTTTTTTTTTTAATGAAAGTAATTTTGTTAACGGCAGAGATTCTAATTCATACTTAAGTACTAACCATCATTTATACAGTGTTTTTGGCGTAAAACAATATGGGGACGGTGAGGTTAAATAGTGAATTCAACTACGCCACAGCAAGCCATGCCACAAACCACCATACATATACCACTACTAACTGCATGCGCTTCTGCAGCTGCCCATCTTCCTGGCTGGATACACCCTTGTTATGGAGCAGATCATTAGTTGTTATATCCACAGTTTTGTTTTAAGTTCTAAGGAGGTTATAGCCCCCCCTTCCCGCGCCCACGACGTTCTGGGGGTACGGACTTCACCCTGCCGGAATTTAAAAAAAAAGAAGCGAAAACAGAATTAGAAAATAACATCATCTAAACTACATAAAGTTACAAAGATATCATTTCGGAAATATTATCGTAATCCTTAGTGGGAAATATTAGTGCATCTCCTCCATATTACAACCCTCATACATAGAGAAACGGCATGAAAGACATACTCGCACATGAGTAATTATGTCTTTTAAAACAAACTTGACATGTGTGTTTCGTGTATTTATTAACATTAATATATATGCATTTATGACTTGTCTTAAGGAAATCAAACAATTGGCTTAAGAACAAAGTATTGAACAAAATATAAAATGTCCACAGTTTTCTTTTCTCAAGCAAAATAATTGATTAAAAATTATACATCTGTGAACGTCTAGGTACTAAAATTCTACAATTACCTGAGATTTTATTAGAGTGACAAATAGTTTTCATTTTAAAATTCCGAAAATTCCGTTATGAAGAATACCTACTTACTTGTTGAAAATGATAGAATGGTTATACTGGACCCCCTCGGTCTAAAAACCTGACTACAGACTCGCCGCGCGATCAAAGCGGGAAGCCTTCATTTCACAGACGAGAGAGCCACACCCGAAGTTCCCCGAAGTTCATGCTCGGTTTTTTTTCTTCCCCGTTCTATCTCATTGTATAAACCGGTGTGGCATTAAATTTTGCGGTCGATTAGGAGAGGTCAGCGACATTATAAATACTTTAAAACATTGTGGATGGTTGGTTATATTAGGTAAGTATAGCTACATTAAAAATACTGTAAAATCATTTTATGGTTGCTTAGCAAATAACTTTTTAATATGTAGCTATCCAGGGCTAGGAAACCGTTTACATGATTTCACAGTATCTTTAATGTAGCTATCCTAGCCAAATCAACCGTCCACTTTGTTTTAAAGTATTTATAATGTAGCTAACCTAACCTTTTACAATAAACAAAAAAAAAATACCCCCCGAAGATACACGATCGGGGGTTTGGCTCACTCGTCTGTGAAAAGAAGGCTTCCCTTCACGGAACCCTGGCTACGGCCTCGCCGCGCGATCAAAGCGTTGTTGCGGCGGGTGTACCCCAGGCGGCCTCGCTCGCCAGGCAGTCCCACAGTCGGCCGCGGGAGACGCGCCCAGCACCAAGCACCACCATGGACGGCCAAGATGGCCGCGGACAGATCGTCAGCGTCGAGTTCGAGGTGTACGGCCAGGTGCAAGGTCAGTCCCGCGCCGTTCACGTGTCCGGCTTTGCGCGGACAGGCAACTGATGCGTTGCAAGCGGAAGTTAGACACTTCAAGGGCGCCGTCTGCCCGGGCACACACAACGGTGCGCAGAGCTTATTTAAAAAACAACGCGATATGAAAACTGCTCAAGTTATCAGAGTGGGGACTGTTTAACGAAAAGCATTTAAGAATTCCCCGAGGGCCGAAAAGTACTTTCGATTTCGGAATTAAGTTTTTAAAATGGCTAAACGGAGTGTTTTCAGAGTAATTTTTAGGCGTAAAACAACTGGTACAGATTCTTGAAAGCACTTAAGGGACTTGCATTACACCTTTACCTTCATTTCTAAGTCATATAATGTTACGGTCACCGCTCAAATTTCACAGTTGTCTTATGGACGACGAGAAGACTGCGTGCTAGTACAGAGGCGACACCACGCTAGAAGCACCAGCGATCCCACCTCAGTAAAACACATTCACCCTGACTAGACGGGCCCCATAACAATACAAAATATCCAAACATTCTCCTCAAATAATAAACTCAACAATACAGTACACAATGGTGGTTTGCGATTGAGGTGGTCACAAGAAAAAGTGAATATAGGCTTTGTTTTCTCAAGAAAGAGTAAAATTTGTTGAAAAGTTGACAAAAAAAACGCAAGAAATAAACTGGTCTTAAAAAGCACGAAAGTTGCTAGACGTTACCAGTACTACAACTTGCTACAGTAAAACGAAGAAAAACAATTTTGTCGTTTTTCTATTTGATAATTGAATTTTTTTTATAAAAACATGTGAAATTCCTAATACAGTTTTTTTAAAAGTGTAATTTACTTCCACTGTATGACATTATCTCTTGAACTATACATATTTCTTAATTCTTCGCTGATGCCATTCGCTTTGATTTAACTCGCTGAGACCTGATCCTGAAGAATCACGACCCAAATTTATTAATTTAGAACAGCATCATGCTGACATTAGTGAGTTTTTTTTTTTTTGTTGAGAATACTGAATGAGGTTTTGCTGCAGGTTCTTTTAAAACGAGTCTTAGAAAATTGGAAAGATATTCTTGCTGGAAGAGAAAATGGTGATTAAACATTACATATGTGTATGAAATTTTATATCACAGTCTTAAGTTCAGACTTGGAACTGTGGAATTTTTTTTTATTTGAAGCCTTTGGATTTGTATAGGTAATGGTAATAACAATGGGTTTCACTGTTGTCAGCATAAGCCCTAGTTTTATAGTATTTTATAGGAATGTTAAGAGAAGTATGAATAAGGTTTGTAAGTTTTACCAATTTGGATTTAGAAAATGGTTATATTTAAGCTTGTTTCTTTTTATGTATATAAATTACATACTTATTAATTTATTTATGAGTTTTGTGCTTTCAAAGATAGATTTAACATTGGTGACTCACACATCCTTTCCACTGCATTTAAAGAGTATATTTTGGATAAAATTAAAATTAAAATTAAAAAAAAAAAACACAATTTTCTAAATGTATATTTTGCCAATATTCACACTTCCACTTTTAATAGGATCTTTTAAATTCATAGAATAAATGAAACTTTTCTTTTTAAATTTATTAATGCTATACAACATAATTTGATCAGTTAAATAATATTCAGACAAAAAATGTTGTTCGTAATGTGCTATATGGTTTTTGCTGTAGCCATACATACATACATTTTAAAAACAATTGTTCAAGTTCTGAATAATGTAAATATTACCTATTGTATTTTTTTTTACAAATCCATTTAATGAATATACCGTTTACTGTGAATGAGTTTATTATTATAGATATATACTAAATATTTTGTATAAAAATATGTATCCCTTGAAGTAAACATAACCTACGGTTGATCATTTAAAACAAAATTAGAATTAAAAATTATAAAACAAGTGGCATGTCTTTATAAAAACGTCATTTGATTAAACTTGACTCTGCTTACACAGAATTTGTCCTTCCTTTCGTATTTGTTCACCTATTCACTCAAAGAGATCCCTATTCTTTGGAAAGGAGAAAAACATATTTTATTAAAGAATATTAAATATAGGCATTTGTGGTACATGTGACATCCGTACACTGCACAATCTAGCATCTTGACTACACATAGCACATTCGATTACACAGCAACAATAACAAAAGATGGCGTGAGAAGTAAATAAATTAGATAGCGCTTGGAAAAAGGGCTCCGGTTGCAACCAAGGTGATGAGCAAGAAAGCGTGTGGAAGGGGAATCCTGCGCACTGTATCACTTATCCTTCTTCCCACCATTGGTTAGGAGACCCAATAATGGAGGAATGACAAAATGTAAATGCTGGAGAAAAAAAAAAAAAAAACATTTAACGTGTTTTCTCAGTGCTAGGATTCGATTAAACTGTGACTCACAGGGTACTTTGGAAACACTGTCTCTGCTTCAGTTGTTATTTCAGTACACAGTTGTACATGTTGGCATACCTGCATGAAAATGTTAAGTTACTCTGCAGCTAAGACATGAGAAGTTGTCCCAATCACAGCTCACACCTTTGATGTGCCCAAATACGCACATCTCTCATGGATCTTGCACTCCGATGTTGCAGGTGTGTACTTCACGAAGTACTGCCGCGAAATGAGCGAAAAGTTGGGCCTGGGAGGATGGGTGAAGAACTCGAAAAGTGGCAGCATCATCGGCAAAATCCAGGGCGAGAGAACCAAAGTCAATCAGATGTAAGCAATCACCCACTAAAATTAATTAGAGCATGCTCCCCTTACTTATAACTTTATTTCATATTTTTTTTTAGATTTGTTTGCTCAAATGGAATCTAACGGAACAAAATTTTATGCATTTTATTTATTTTTGTCAAGGTCACACTTCTGTCGCTGTAGTACTTACATGTTGCATCATTATCAGACATCACATTAGTAAGATGGTCTTAAGCTGGAATTACTGAAAAGAGAATTATTTTAGTCAGCAAGTGTGGTGGGTTGTAATGGTTTCTGACAGCAGTGCATAAAAACCACACGTGACCATAATACTAATCTGTCTTTTAACATGACAATAATGCTATAGAAATTAGTAATAAGTACGTAACTCAAATTAAATTTATTTGCACCACCTACTGAACATTAGTGTATCATCCAACTTATTTTATGTTGAGAAGCTAAAATTAAAATTTAACATTTTGATGTCAAATTTATGATTTAAAGTATAGCTACCGATTATTTTCAATTCTGTACTTGTTGAGTTAAAGTGTATTTTCATATGTATTAGAATAATATTAAAATTATCTAGTGATGTTACTTATTTCTCAACTTCTCAGGCTAAACTTGCATACATCTGTTACCTAATACAATACTAAATATCTTTATAAGTTTCACACTTATGTAGATACTTATAGAGAGGCTGTTCCACGATTGTTTGACTTCTGTAGTACAGGAGAGGATGGGGGATGAGGCACTGTAAGTCTGTAGTATAATACTCATTTATTATTTCAGAAGTCATATTATCCAGTGCATATGTTATGTTACCCTTCTGGAGGATGCAAGGGGTCAAATGCCACCTGTGGCCTGCCCCTGGACACTTTGATTTTAAGCTAAGCCTTTATCTCTCACGCCATGTTCATTTCTTTTTCTTTACAATTATTCAAGTAATGGATTTTTTTTTTGTAAATTTGTTCAGATAGCTCCCTGGCATTTATTTGTTCACAAATTTTTTCTCACCAGATATTTACAACGTTCTTTCAGAGTTGTAAAAGGTCACGTAAGAGATCTTAATTATGAAAATGTGTGTTACTTTTTACAGCTAATAAATAACATTAAATATATACCTGCTGAAAAAATCAGAGACAAAACATAAAGTGCAAGAGATCTATTGCTACAAATTTACAGGAAAAAATCACCAATATTTATATTACTTATATTTATGAGCTGTGCTCATATTGAAAGACATTCAAACTACCATTCCTGTTAGTAATACGTGCAGATGGGTCCCTTGAAGCAAGCAGGCTCACTGCTTTCGTATCTAGCTCCGAAACACGTATCGCACGCAGCTGTCCGTTCACCGTTCAAAATACAAAACACTTCCGCTGCCAGCTGGCAAAGGCCCAGAAATTATCTGTCCATTCTCTTCCGCGGCCGTGACTCAGAAGAATGCTTTCAGGACGGCAGTCTCTGAAGTGGAAGCCTGCGGTGCGACCGATGATGCTGAGATCACGAGATGCTTGCAGGACAACACAGCATTCTTCTAGGGTTACGTTTCTCATTTGAGAGTTATGTGCTAATTTGTTTGTGCAGCACTTTCATTGATAAGCATGGAGTAAAGTACCCACAGGGATTATATCTGTACCTCTGAGGCGTAACACACTATGTCACAAACACTATGTTCTTTAAGAATTTTAAATAGTGCCTCCTTTATTTACTGAACTTATTTTTTTTACCTAAAATATGTGAATTTTTTAACACTTAGTAGATCTTAGATATGGTTATGTAATTTGTGTTAATGCTTCTATGAACGTCTGCTGCTGATGTGTTCATGGTGCACATTTTGGGCAGGTTTTTCCTGAACCGTTCTTTGTATACATTAATAACTTTGTCATGTGCAGGGCTGATTGGCTGTCGAGGACCGGAAGTCCCGGGTGCAGAATCGAGCACGCAGAGTTCCGTAGCTGGGAGTACATGGCGAGGCAAGAATTCAGGAACTTCAGCGTCAGATTCTGAACACTTGCAAAAGAACTGGTGCTAATCATATGTAACAAAAAAATAATGAATGGACTGATGAATAACAGTTTAAAACACAAGTGATCCACGAATTAAAAAAAAACAAAAAACTGTATAATAATAATAATAATAATAATAATAAAAGCCCTTCTGTTATTCCAGCTACAGTCTCTATTCTTATGTGCAGCATTCCAAAGCTATCAAGTAAAGATACGACAATACATTTTTTTCGTTTTTTAATCTCGGTTAAGAAAAACATTCCAACTCCACTACAATAACAGAATATTGTAATACTGGCAGTCAGCTAATTTTTTATTTAAGTGACACTAACACTTATATAACTATCATGATATTTTGACATTATAAAATACATTACAGTGAACAATTCGCTATTGCTGACAGCTACCTTGCTACAGACGAGGATTTGTAGGCTCCTGAGAAATGTACTTTATTAGGCAGTGTAGGTACTTTAATTAAAGACTACAAAAAAAAAATTTCTTTGTAAAATATTTTTATTAACTTAGATGTTTTTCACAAATGTTTTTCTTCCTACAATACACGGTCATTGTAAAAGCTCCAATCATCTGTCACACCACACACACAAGCCAGCCAACAACGTTCGTACAGACACCACACCTCGTTCACTGCAAACTCCCTCTTCTTACAACAGAAGAGAAGCCCTTCAAGCCACCAGGAGAAACAACACAGTATTACACGCACCATACCACACTGACAAACACACCATCTTCACAAACACTACCAAGTACGCAAACAGTGAAATGTAACAAGTTTTTTTTGTTAATATTAAATGGTCTTAAAATCTGTCAAACAAAGTAAACAAAGATCTATTCAAATGAGTTACGCATGCAAGTTTCACCAAACTGATGTCCTCCGGTTCCGTGCCGTGTTGCGCCGTGCGGCACAAGGGGCAGGCACGGAAAGGGGAAGTGGGGAGCTCGTATGTACAACCATTTCATGTCCCATCCATCCGCAGCAAACTCACCATTAACAAGTGTTAAAAATAATAAGACTGCAGCTGCTGCCAAGTGTTCACATGAAACTGTACAGGACCTAAGGGCAGGAACCACCTCTCGGACAAATGCTAACAACAATTACATCCAAATAAAAAAAACCTTCTGAACATCAGGACGCACAATTAACGGAACACGCAGTAAATGCAAAATGAACTTCCCAGCGCAATCTCAAGGTGAAGGAAATTAATCAAATGTGCACCAAAATTACCTTTCTTTACAACTGAAATCAATTAAACAAAGGTGCTGATAGGCAAAGTAATGACATAAATTTGCAAATTATTTTACTCAACAAAAACATTAAACAAAATATATATCTTCTTCATATATTTCACAGTGCATTCCACTATCCATCTAATGTTTCCATCAAATGTTGCCCCCTAAAAATGAATAAACTTTATCCAAACTAAGAATTTTTTTTCCACAGACCAGAGTATAATGAAGATCAACGAAAATATTCAATGGTGTTCCTCCATATCTGTACACAGTGCCAATGTTCTTCCCACATCTGCATTTATGCGTTAGAAAAGATTATGTGAGAAGATTCATAGAAGTATAAATCATTTTTTTTTTTCAAACAGAAGAAACCAATTACTAATTATTGAGGCAGTTTTACAAAAATATGCTATTAAAATAAATTGGTTTTATTTTCAAATTATTATAACCTGAAACTGGATTAATTGCTTGAACATATTTGGTAAAATTTATGAATTAATAGGGAGAGAGTAAAACTAAGTACATGTCACAATAGGATGGGCATAATCATACAACAATGAATTCCCCACCCCCATATTGAAGAGGCACTACACCTGATTGTAAATCCAACCATCTGGAACTAATGATATATGCATTATATATTTAACATTTCTCAATAAAAATCAATCTTTTTAAATATTTACTTCCGATTAAAACTCAAAATGTTCACTGCCAGAAGTATGTATTATATAACACCATGTGTCTTATGTAAAACTGAAATATACCATTGCTTGAACTTTTCCCCCCAGGCGATTCCTACAAACATTTTAATAGCAATGAAACACAAATACAGATATAAAGCTAAGAGCAAATAATAAGTTTATCATTTATCTTGATTAGGTTTCAATAATGAGAGGAAGCAATGACGACAAATGTGGTCTAAAGGCAACTTCTAGAAAGACCTTCACTCCAGTCAACGAAACTAAATGCATCACTTAAGCCAATAAAATCTAAAGTGATGATAAATTTCAGTTGGGTCACTTTTCTGTAATTTATCTTGACCACCCAGAATAAAGCTGATGCTATGATTTATCACAAGAGTACGGAAAACATTTATACAGACTAATGCTTTAATTAGTCTTACATGGAAAGAAATTGACTAGAAACAATGCACAATCTTAAAACCCACAATTGTAAGAATTCGGAGAAGATGCAAGCTACTGGTCCAAAACAGATGTGGGGGACAGCTACAGATTTACGTTTGGAAAATACATAAATTAAGTGACATTAAAAAAAAAAAAAAACCCAATAAACTCAGATACAACCCTGTATACAGCAATTTTTACGATTAAAGTAGAAATTTACATGCTCACATCAACGTTAATGTGTTCTTTTTTTTTTGGTGTTAAATGAACTGCTAAAATATGGACAAGTTTTACTTATAAACAAAACAATTACTTAAGTCTAAACTTCCATATGTAACAATGCACAAAAACTCTCACAAGCTGTATAAACTGCTACCTTCTAATATACAAAAATGCCATAAATTAAAACTTGCAGCAAGCTGTCCAGGAAGAATCTACAAAAACAAATCGCAATGTTCCGAGGAAAAAAAAAAAAAAAATCTGGTGCCGATTCTTGTCTTGAATAAATTTTCTTTTATGTACACCGAGCGTGCGGACGTGTTCCCCACCTGCGAGAAATACTTCACGACACGTTCGCGGATCGATGACGCGAGGACCAGGGGGCAAGCCCCACGCTCGGCAACTTCCAAACCACAACCGACCCCCTCCCCTCACACCCACACACTCAGTCGGTCTGGCCGCTGCCATCCGCGATGCTTCGCCGACATCTTCAACATCAAACAAGTGTGTCTCAGCAAAGCGAATAAACGATGCCTGGTGCCTGGTGCCGGGAGAACGCTCAGTCCTGCATCTCCTCCGGGATCTCGTGGGGGTTCAGGATGCCCGGGACGGACATCTGGATGCGACGCTTCTCCTCCTGCGCCTGCCGCAAGGCCCCCTCCCGCTCCTCCAGGAACAAGTCGGAGTCGTCCGTGCCGGTGAACTCCTGAGGACCAACACTTCAGCTCGCACACACCACCAACAGAATGCAGGCACAAGTTCATGCTTTATAGATTATAGAGTGGGACGGGATAAATTAAAGATACAATTTTCAAGAATTTCCCCCCCCCCCCCAACCCTCTCCCCACACCCACAAACATTAATTTAAACACGCCAAAATGTAGATGCAACATTTTACCTCTGATATACCTGAGCACAGATTCACCCAATCTCACCCCAACTAATGGATAGAGAGAGGTGAATAGCGATAATAGCGACATTTAAGTCAATACATACACCACAAAAAAACCTAAATGCAAAGCAAAACACAAAATGAATCTAAATTCTCCTCAATTACTTTTTTTACATAATTTTTTTTATTGATTTTAGATTTTATTAAAAACCATAAAACATGATGTATTAAGTAAGAATATTAATTTAGCTCCTATTCATGGGTTTTTTCAAAGTATGTAAAAGCAGTCTATAGCTGATACTATACAAACATGGACAAAGACCTACAGAGAAACATCACAAGGAAACACAAGTAGTATTATGATCTTGGGCTTTTAACATAGCATTTAAAATAAAAATTTTTTTAAAAAATGTTGAGCTATACTTTTTTGTTAACTTTCATAAATATTTAGAATTCTTTTAATTACACATTTTAAATACATTACCATGAAATGTCGAAGCAGTTGATCAAAGTAATAATTGTGCTTAAGTACTTAATATTACAGGAGTTTTAATTTTTAATGAAAATAAAGAGAATCCAATATTGTTAATGAAGAAATTTGATTTTTTTAAAACACCATAAAATCTTGGCTCTAAACATTGTATTTAGCATTATAATAGTAAAAACATTTTGGGTTTAGGGATACATGACGAGTATATGTTAATGTGGAGTTGATTAGTGCAAATCATCATAATTGTTAGTCAAGTAGTCAGGAACATTTCTTTTACATTTTTGATTTTTCTTTAAAGCTCAACATACACGATAAGATTCACTCAAATAGATGCACAACAGCACGTACCATTCATGTTTCACTTGAGTTTTTTCTTCACTGTCATAGTACCAATCGCATAACACAGTAAGTATTTAAATAAGCAAACATTTTATAAACATTATAACACTAAGTTATTTCTACAAACTATCCTATTAAAATATTCTTCACAATATTCAGCAAAAGAAAATTAAACTTATATATGTGCAGTTTTACGGCATAAAGAATTAAAAATTTAATTTAAGGTGTTAACTTATAATATTAAAGTAAAATATTTAGACACCATCATTTTATTGATACGTATATCTTTTTTTTTTTTGCTAAACCCTGATGTTACAATTGAATACTACACTAATAACAATTATCACATGTATACTACAATCTATACAACCAGTTAAAGAATATTTAAGGTATATGTATGTTTATAGTGGTTTTATGTCTCGTGCAGAATGTACCATAAAACAAACGTCACCAAATAAGTACTGGGCAATTTACAGTAACTACTATAGTAAGTACTTTGTTCAAATTTTTTCATCACTCCCCACTCACTTCTTTTCACTTCATGCCAGCTATTTATTTTCAGCTAGTTGGCTGGAGAACAATAGACATGAAGCTCAAAAGTTTAATTCATTACTATTCATCACTACTCTGCTTTTCTCCAGCTCTTCTCGACCCAACTTCATCTCTTATTTGTGTCTTTTCATTTCTTCTTGGCTCTTGGTCTCCTCATGACTGTACATCTCTTGACCATTCTTCCCTTCTTTTTGTTGGTGTTCATTCTTCATAGCCTTACTTACCTCATCTTCATTGTTTTTTTTATTTTGCTTCTCATTTCATTCTTTGTCACCTCCTGGTCACTAGTCTTTTCCCGGCCAACCGTTCAATCTCCTCTAGGCAGTTATTTAACTCACGCTTCATTTCTCCGTGGCTGTTCTCCATGTCCCTCGTCATTTCATTATTTGTGTCTGGCTGGCTGGCTACTCTATTATCTCTCATTTTACTACATTTTCTCTAAAAAATTATTCATCTCACTCTATACTGCTTCATGGTAGCTCTTCCTCTCACACTTTTGCTTCTGCACAGCAGTTCTTCCTCTCAAGCCTTCATTTCTTTTGCGAAGTTCTTCAGATCGGTGTTCATTTCCATCATGTTATTCAACATTTCTTCCAGGGCAACCCCTAACTTCTTGAGATCCTCAACACTAACGCCTTAAGCAGTCATCTCTCTCTACCACTTTCACTAATTAAATAATCTAAATAATTACTTAATCATATTACCTGCTCTCAATTTTAACTTATGAGTTTATGACCTAGCTTAAACTTCTATTCAAAACTAACACTAATATTATCCTTGAATATCTAATTTTTAATATTTATGTCTGTGTATTTTTTTTTTTTTTAACTGAAGCTAGACTTGACAGTGGCTCAACTTACTGCTTGTCTCTTACCTCACTCCTCGGTCTTAACACATTGCCTCACTCTCTCACTCGCCTGTGGAATACGAAACAGTCCTGATGCAACAGTCTCCGCACACGAACCCGCCCCCCGGAGCTTGTCGTCTGCTTTAACTCACCAAGGGGTCACTTGCTACGCTTTAATTCACTGCCTGGAAGGCTGGCGTCACCATTTTTATACCCTTCAACCCCTTCGGGAATGGTCTAGAACCACTTTAGGGTCAACTTGACACCCGAAGCTCCCTGAACAATAAAGTCCTAGTTATGCCACTCCACGCGGGCTGGGCTCTGGGAACTCACAGAACACACTCGGCAAGACAGTAAGGTGCCAAGACTATTTGAAAAGGTTCTGGGGAGGGGGGAGGGGGAAGGTGAGAGGCTGGCATTACCTGGGCCGCAGCAGGGTTTGCCCCCAAGGATAAGTGAAACCAGCGCGAAGATCCAGCCATCATGGCAATATGTTAAATCAATTTTCATACTATAAGCCTCCCATTTTTGACTGGTTTTTAAAATCAAATACATTACATATGCCTTAAAAAAAATGTTCGCTTAATTTTTTTGCAAAATACCTTGATCTTAAAAAAATAAATATAACAAAACAATTATTTTAAGAAAACAAAACATCATATTACTTAAAAAAAAAAAAGTAGACAAGTTTGCCTGCATCGTGGGCCCAGGACTTTGTACAGAACCCACAGAACCTTCTCCGTCGCAGGCACAAGGAAGGACGGCTGAACGCTCACCCTGATCTGCACGAGGAAGGACAGCTGAACGCTCACCCTGATCTGCACGAGGAAGGACGGCTGAACGCTCACCCTGATATGCACGAGGAAGGACGGCTGAACGCTCACCCTGATCTGCACGAGGAAGGACGCCTGAATGCTCACCCTGATCTGCAGGAGGAAGGACGGCTGAACGCTCACCCTGATCTGCACGAGGAAGGACGGCTGAACGCTCACCCTGATCTGCACGTGGAAGGACGGCTGAACGCTCACCCTGATCTGCAGGAGGAAGGACGGCTGAACGCTCACCCTGATCTGCACGAGGAAGGACGGCTGAACGCTCACCCTGATCTGCACGTGGAAGGACGGCTGAACGCTCACCCTGATCTGCACGAGGAAGGACGGCTGAACGCTCACCCTGATCTGCACGAGGAAGGACGGCTGAACGCTCACCCTGATCTGCACGAGGAAGGACGGCTGAACGCTCACCCTGATCTGCACGAGGAAGGACGGCTGAACGCTCACCCTGATCTGCACGAGGAAGGACGGCTGAACGCTCACCCTGATCTGCACGAGGAAGGACGGCTGAACGCTCACCCTGATCTGCACGAGGAAGGACGGCTGAATGCTCACCCTGATCTGCAGGAGGAAGGACGGCTGAATGCTCACCCTGATCTGCACGAGGAAGTCGCGCAGGTGCTCCTTGAAGGCGCGGATGTCCTGGTCCAGGTTGAACATGCCCTCGACCGTGATCTTGATCTGGTTCTCCGTGAGGTGGGAGTAGGCCATCTGGAGCAGGCTGGCTACAAACTCCTTGATGAAGACCACATTGTCCGGGTTGTCTCCAAGCGGCACTGTGATGCGCCCCATCTCTACGAGGCTGAACATGTAGGCCAGGATGGTGGCGTGCATCAACAGCCCTGGACATTGCGAAACAAAAAAAAAAATTCACATATTACAGGCATGTACGAACAAGATAACTTAGGTTTTTAGATTTTACTACCGTATCTACTCGCAAATTTTCGACTCCAAAAAAGGGGAGGGTGGCCTATACGCGAATTTGGAGGAAAAACACATCAACACAAGCCCACGAGTCCAGCTTTCTTTATCTTTATGTCGTTGAGATAGGACTAACTGCTTACGTCTGGCACGTCTCACGACGGTCCTGCTGAGAACGGACAAACTATAATTATACCAGTCTCTGTATCACTGCCGCTCACAATACATGGCTTGCTGTTTGATGCATGCAAAGCTGCCCTGCCCTCAGATAAACCCAGATAAACACATTTTTAATTTTTTTCTCGAAAATGTTTACAAAAAAAGGAGGGGGGGCGTATACGCGGGCCGGGCCTTTACGCGAGCAAATACGGTACTTATAATAGGGTTGTGCGGGAATGGATTTTTCAATTTGGGGAATTTTTGGATGGGTAAAAATGTTTCCCCAAGGGAATCGGGAAGGGATTGGGCAAAAAGTTTAGTGAAATAAACAGCGTTAACTAATTTCAAAGATTCAAAGGTATTCCGTGAAATGGCCGTTGTAACATATATATATATATATATATATAAAAAAAAAAAAAAACATACATTCAAGGTGTTGGAGGGGAGGGGGAAATCAAGTTTTGATTTAAATATAAAAATTTAAGACTCAGTTTGTAAACAAAAATTTAACAGCCAGATGTTTTCTACCATATTTATACAAAATTCCTTTGGCTAAATCTTTAACAGGTTAGCTTAACGAAAGATTGGCTATCCTTCAGACCTCAAGGGAAATGGTAAAAACCGGTCCTTAAAATTATTTTGTACTGTATATTTATTATTTCTTGTATTCAAGGAAACTGTGTTGACACGTGTCACACAGGGTGCTGATAGCATTCAAGCACTGGCTTAAAGTGAAGTCGTCTGAAAGACGTGTACATGTCGGTCGCCAGCAATATACAACTTTTTTTATATCGTATTTAATTTTCACTGGGGAAAGAATTAGCTGTCAAGCATTTCTGTGGTACCGAGATTACATTTATGGTTTTCGGTGCTGGTTGGCTTGCAGAGAACCGAGAACAGGGACGGACACATAACTAACACATACATGCACGCTCAAAACAGGTAATTTTGGAAGACTGATGACTAGAGACCTGCAAAATTCGCGGATTCATTGACCTCTAGGATAGACTTCACAGCCCTTTAAATACTCGCGGAAATGACACCTGTTCATTGGCTACTGATGCGTGAGACGTCTCGACTAGGCTGTCCGTAATTCGGCACTTTCTTGGTTTATAGTGTTTCCCAATGGCTCACAGTTGCCCGGATAAAATGTGGGCCAATCGCAGAAGCGGTACGAAGGTATAGTTGTTTTGATGCTAGCGTATCGCGAAACGAATCCGCGAATTTCGCATGTCTCTACTAATGACCTCACAGCTAAACCTAACAAGCTGACCTGCTGTGTGGGAGGTGTCCGTGACGACGGTGAAGATGTGCTGCAGAATGTCAGTGAAGTACGTCTGGTAGAAGCTCTGGGCGGCCTGGTCATGCTGCTCCACGTTCTGCAGCAGCTGGTACAGGATCTGAGACACAGCATCCAGCACTGTGAGCATGCATGTCCCATCCTTAGATTGTAGTGTGCAATTTAATGGGCATTTACTCTCTTTTTCCAACGCACGGTATCCACCGAACAGATACACCCAAAGAACACAACAATTCAAGACACAACTTTATAATGTAATATAATGTTATGAAAATTTTGGAAATACATTTTCATGAATTTGTAACAACCACACTTTATATATAGTTTAATTAAAGATTTATTATGGAGTCCCATCATGTTCTGATATCATTTAAATAACAGATTTTTATTCCTTTTTATAAAGTTTTCCTGTGTTTTCCACAAGTTTTATAATCATAATTTACATTATTTCATGCTGTTTAAGTTATCTGCAATTTGTTAGCTTTATAGTGCATAAGCCCTTAGGCTTTATTTTTGTCTGTTTGTGTATTCACATATTTTTTTTTTTGCCATGGCCTTTTGAACGAGAAGGTGCAGTGGTCGATGGTTGTGTAATAATTAGAGAGAGACACATAGTTCAGTAGCTGTTAGAAAGGACTCTGGAGTACTGTTATCATGTGCTAGTATTGGCTGGTCTTTTTAATAGAAATTTTTTTAGTTCGTTAAAAATGATGTCTCCAGTCTTTTTGATTTTTTTTTCTGGTTGTAATATCCATCGAAAATGCCTCAATGCGAGGAGCAGGAAATTTGCACTGCTATGTTTTAGTGAGGGACATGCTGTGATTGGCTGGAGGTTGTGTACTTTCCATTTCCTTCGGGTGGAACGCAGTTGCACGTAGCCTAGCCAGTCTTGTCTGAACGAATTACCAGTAAGTCCTGTGTCGGGCGGTGACTCAAAAATAATATGTTAATGGTTTGAAGAGAGTATTTCGCTGCAGTGGTCCGGGCAACCCTTTGCTCTCTCTTCATTTTATGGAAGTTTTTAACCAGAATTTTTCGGCCAAAGCAGTGGGTATTTAGTACACAACAAGGATCGAGTGAACTTCGTTTTTGTTCCGAGGACATAGTCCTTGGCCCGCACCATGAGTTCGTGTGCAACCACGGGACTTAATTGCAAACTATCTTTTAATATTCATCCTTTGGTACTTGCGAACAGTCAACATGTTTGTTTTTAGAGTCTGCGAAGAGGTTATGTTCAAGAATTTGTATACTCTACATGTACTGGCTTTCATGGCCAGAAGATGGCTGGCATGTGGACAGTAAATTTTCTTCAAGTATTAATAAAAATACGTTGATATCATTTTGTGTCCGAGAGAAATTATTACCAAAACCAATCGACGACAGTAACAGAATTTTTCCTTGGAATTTAATTAATTTGCAGTGCCCAATTTATTTCGTAAAGTGTTAATGAAACATGCATATGCTAGCTGGGTGGTCCGGGGTGGAACATAAATCAAGGGCATCACAATCATAATATTCAATTCTTACTGCTAATAGATGTCCATTTTCACAAACAGTAAATTTTTTTATGTGTAACAATCATTTCTCAAGCAAAATTGGCCCTTCAACAGCAAGATTCAAACACAATCTGAAGTGCTCAGGACAGTAAATTTGTAACAGGTATGTGGTAAAATAAGAATACAGAACCGTAACTCTCATTTCAAACTAACCTGGAGGCCAGTATCTGCCACGTTCCTCATGGTATGTTTGAACGCCCAAATGATGGAGTCTAGAACCAGTTTGAACTGTCCTGGTGGGATGCTGAGGAACGCGGGAAAGCAATGGTTGTTGACTGCCTGTAACAGGGTGTTTCAAAACACTGCAATGGTACAGTAAGAGCACAATGATCACATAACGTCCACAGCATAGATCCCTGTTCCTTGATTACTAAATTCATGAAAACAAGAACAACTTACAATCTGATCAGTTAAAAGTTACCAAGAACATGCCAGCATCTATCAGTGTGTGCATGAAAATTTGTGCGTGCGCACGTGCGTGTCTATACATCAAGTATGTTAGGCATGAGCTAAGCTTCGACGGTACAAACAAATTCAATTTTTTTTTAATACTTGATAACACTTTGAAACAATATGAACTATTCACATTAAACAAAGCTTTACGTATATCATTCACTTAGGAAGATTGACCTCTCCCAAGAGGATAATGCCATTATCAATTAATCTAGTGCTACAAACTTATTTGCAGCATTGTATCGCCTACTGTGCATTTTCTTAATTCCGTATAACGAAATAACAAACGGATACCAGAGTAGAGGGATCATCACAAGTGAAAGAAGTATTGTCAAAAAGACAAAAACGGAACAAAAGGAAGCAGGGGGTAGGGGGAAACATGTAGTGCAAAATTAATTTTTTTTCACAGGCAATGGCTATTGTTGAGCACAAAGCGACAGCTGGAAACAGTTGTTCAAATACTTGTGTGGTAGGTTATGTAATTACGATATTAATGTTCTGTTTTAGTAATAAGGTAATGCACACAATAATGTAATAATTTATTATTTACATGGTAATTATCTGTTGTCCAAATATAATGCACCTTCAATATAAAGATAAGATAAAAATGAAAAACAATTAATTATGTAATGATGTGACCACTAATGGAATGTATACTTTAAGTACTTTTTTGTGCCTTAAACATAATGATATTTGAAGCTTTAATTGTGTAATTTGCCACAAAATAATGTTAATGTGTGGGTCATAGATTGGCATAAGATGAGGTTCAGTTGAAAGCGTGAGCGAGCGACCTGCAGCAGGAGGAAGAAGTTGGTGCGGTGCTCCGGGTACTCCTCGAAGTCCTTGTTGATCATGTCGAGCGTGCACTCGAACACGGCGTCGAAGATCTTGGGCACCTCGCTGGTGATGTGGCCCTCCAGCTTGTTGACGATGGTGGCCATGGCGCTGAGCACCTCGGGCTCCCTGGCCGAGGGCACGGCCGTGCGCTGGTAGTCCAGCAGCACGGCGTCCAGCAGCGGCGGGATGAAGCTCTGCAGGACCTGCACGTCCACGACCAAGACACATTCACTACCGATCTGGGCAAGAGGGAGGAGGAGGAGGAGTAGGAGGAGAAAGAGGAGGAGTAGGAGGAGGAGTAGGAGGAGCAGTAGGAAGAGGAGTAGGAGGAGGAGTAGGAGTAGGAGGAGCAGTAGGAAGAGGAGTAGGAGGAGGAGTAGGAGGAGGTGTAGGAGTAGGAGGAGGAGTAGGAGGAGGAAGAGGAGGAGTAGGAGTAGGAGGAGGAAGAGGAGGAGTAGGAGGAGGAAGAGGAGGAGTAGGAGGAGGAGTAGGAGGAGCAGTAGGAGGAGGAGTAGGAGGAGGAAGAGGAGGAGTAGGAGGAGGAGGAGTAGTAGGAGTAGGAGGAGTAGGAGGAAGAGGAGGAGGAGTAGGAGGAGTAGGAGGAGGAGTAGGAGGAGCAGTAGGAGGAATAGGAGGAGGAAGAGGAGGAGTAGGAGGAGGAGTAGGAGTAGGAGGAGGAGGAGTAGGAGGAGGAAGAGGAGGAGTAGGAGGAGGAAGAGGAGGAGTAGGAGGAGGAGTAGGAGGAGCAGTAGGAAGAGGAGTAGGAGGAGGAGTAGGAGGAGCAGTAGGAAGAGGAGTAGGAGGAGGAGTAGGAGGAGGAGGAGGAGTAGGAGGAGTAGGAGCAGTAGGAGTAGGAGCAGTAGGAGGAGTAGGAGGAGTAGGAGGAGGAGGAGGAGTAGGAGGAGGAAGAGGAGGAGTAGGAGGAGGAGTAGGAGGAGCAGTAGGAGGAGGAGTAGGAGGAGGAAGAGGAGGAGTAGGAGTAGGAGGAGGAAGAGGAGGAGGAGTAGGAGGAGGAGTAGGAGGAGCAGTAGGAGGAATAGGAGGAGGAAGAGGAGGAGTAGGAGGAGGAAGAGGAGGAGTAGGAGGAGGAAGAGGAGGAGTAGGAGGAGGAGTAGGAGGAGCAGTAGGAAGAGGAGTAGGAGGAGTAGGAGTAGGAGGAGCAGTAGGAAGAGGAGTAGGAGGAGGAAGAGGAGGAGTAGGAGGAGGAGTAGGAGGAGGAGTAGGAGGAGGAGGAGGAGGAGGAGGAGGAGGAGGAGGAGTAGGAGAAGAAGAAACTAACAGCAGGACCTGCACACCGCCATTAGGGGTCCCACAAGGAAAAAAAAATATTTCCTACCAATCCAGGCAAGAGAAAAAAAGTACTCAATTTGAAAAAAAAAAAAAGTTTTAAATTATAATTTGTTAATGGATTTTAACAATTTAGGAAGTTATTATGCCACTGCTATGCTCCAACTTAAATATCACACCACACATTCCATAGTTTTTTTATAAAGAATTACTCTTAGTAAACGATATTGGAGTTACTGTAAAATTATTATTTTAAAGAAAAAAGTACTAGATCTAAGCGTAAATGTACTGGACCACTAAAAAACTTATAATAGTATTAGATCTAGTACGAAACTTCTAACTGTGGACACCCTCGCATGCCACAATTAGAGGTACCACGAGTATTACAACATTTCAAATTTAATTTAAGTCCTTTGATATATTTAATGACATTTTAATTAAAATTTTTTTATTTATTTGTAACCGATAGATAGACATATGCATTTGTGTACTTTATTAATGGCATAAAGTGGTGTTATTTGAAGGTTTAAATTGTTATTTTTTAACTCTGAGTAGTCTTAATTCCCCCCCGGTGATATTAAACATTTTTTACAGTTAATTTTCCAAATATTAACATTTTTCTTTTAAAAATACCAGTACAATCTTGTAATTTGCACAAAAATATTGCTTAGTTACAAGTACACACAGTAAAAAGCAAGACACTGCTCAGCAAAATTATATAGTGAATAGAAATAAACAGAGACCCGGAAATTTAGCGGATTCGTGTGGCTTCAGGATAGAATTTAAAGTCATCAGTGTGCTCAACCCATGGTTGCTTCTCCCATTGGTTGATTTCTTTACAAGAATCTTTTTATGCTTGTTAATTTATTTGCTTACTTCCCTCATAGCTGGGACTTGTTGGCTCACTGTCATAGAGGCATGTCCAAATAACTGTGGTCCAACCATGAACACAGTGAAAAAGTGTGAAGGTTTGCATTCGCAACTTAATGAATACGAGAAATTTCTGTATCTCTATTGATAAAAAAACACAGCAAAACTGGAGTCAATACACTGCAAAACACTGAAATGGAAGTCAATTCACAGCATAACACAAAATGCAGCAAAATTCACCTCAATAAATTTACCTCGTTTTGTCTGATAGAATATAGAATTCCTCTCAATTTGTTGAAGCAGTTGAAATAGCATTATTGTTGTACTTATTATTACATGTGTTTTAATTTATGAGGATTAGGGCAACTAAAATATGAAACTTGTAACTTCCATTTTTAACACAGTAACGATTCCGAATTCTCATGCTCCAGAGGGAAAGAAATATCTCACCATAGTGTGGTCCGTAGACTGGCTGACCCAATCCGAGATGAGTTTCAGGGTCTCCTTCTTGACAACCCGCATGCTCTTGATGAGCGGCTGTTTCGTCACCATCTCCCCGTTCAGAGCTATCGCCGCACTGATGTTCTCGCTCATCACTTTGTACACGTTCAACATGTCCAAGTAGATACGGCCCAGCTGGTAAACACACGCGGGACATAGGTACCGATAGAACTAAATACTTGGTAGATGTTGGCAATGCAGTTAATCGTAGGTAAAGTCCTACGCACACTGTGATTTCCAAAAAGGCACCGATGCTAGTCAGGCTAGTTCCTAAAATATACAGATTCTGATTCCAATTAAAATTATTATATTTAGATTTGATTCTTTTTTGATTCCATACTCAATAAAATAACAGTATTTAAACTCTTCCTTATTTATACTATCAGATACAAACACCTGCTGTTATCATATTAACGTAATTACAAATGATAATGTATAATCTTTTACCATTAAAAAAAATAATGGGAAACTTCAAATCATCGGAGAGCTCTAAAACAAATTAACTTGTGAAAGCTAGCACTGTTTATGTTAAGACAATAAAACTAAAATCATTAATATTGTTTAAAAATGTATTCAACACAAAAATCACAGTATCGCCAAGTTATGTTACACTGATTTCATAGATCATATTCATCCGAATAGACAGACATTGATCGCAAACCAACGTCTTCATTTTTATGTCCTCCCACTGAAAAACCCCAAAGCCACAAAATGTAAAAACCTTTCTTAAAATTGGCATTCCTTACACATATTTTTAACAAAATTATTCAAAAGATTATTCCCACTTGGAATTTAAAAAAAAAAAAAAAAAAAAAAAAAAAAAAAAAAAAAAAAAAAAAAAAAACTTTAGTTTCTAATTACTACTGTAAGATTCCCTTTCTTGTTTTGGAAATGCAAATATAGCATGTTTTACGACATTAAAAAAAAAAAAATATATGGACATACGCCATTGCTGGTTTTCACTGCATATCATAGACTAACCACAATATAAGAAGATACATTCCATATAAGAATTATACTCAAGTGTTGCAAATTACTTAACAAAATGCTGAGAAAACTGTACCTGATTAACATAGGGGTGGCCCAGAGCTTTACAGGCACGCACGTTCGTCTTCAGGATGCTTGCCAACTGCTTCACAGCATCTGGGTCCTTCAGAACATCTACATTCTGGGGGTGAATTGAAAAGTTATTAACAAAAACAAAAAAATCATAAGCAACTAGCTTAAGATTGCTAACACTTCTACACATTATTAAAAACTAAGTAGGTTACAAAATTTTTTTTAAAATTATATAAACAAGGAACTAAACATTTTTTGTAAATACAATAAACAAAAAGCACAGATATGTTTCTACGTATATGCTTTTATTAAATAAGTATATAAATCAGCTTCTTTGAAAATATTTTGTTGTACATAGTAGAAATAATTTAGTTTTAGTTAATTTCATGATATATAATTTCACACAGACTGTTGTTTGGTATGTATGCCTTTTCAATCAACAAAATTGAATTTTTTCTCAGAATTTTTTCAATTTTTTTCAATTTCACTTCAGAACTCTGGTCTCTGCTATTCAAGAAATTTCTGAGTCATTATTAGAGTCCCGGAAAATTCGCAAATGCGAAATAACCGCGATAAAATGCGAAATGACTCAATAAATGCGATAAAATGCTAAATAAGAGTTTTTCTGCGATAAATGCTAATACAGTGGAACCTCATAATTACGAGTACGGGATACTACGAGACCTTCGAAGTTACGACAGTTTTGTAATGCACCGTCAATTGGACTACGTAAATCATGCTAAATTAAAATGGCTAGAGTGATTTAAAAGGCATCTTCAAACAAGGAAAAACGCCTGCTGTTAGGAAAAAAAACATTCACGTAGTATCAACGAGCATACAATCATTCTGAAAGAGTGGAAACTCCCATGTTAAACGCGTGTCACGATAAGCAGACTGCTATCATGGCTGCTATGGAGCGTTTGCAGCGAAGTTGACGCTGGCACAGACAAAATAAGAACTAACAACTTGCGCATGCGCAGTGGGAAGCTGTCACGCACGCACACATTCATGTTTTTTTTGTTTGTTTATGTTTGGTAGCGGTAACGTAACCATGAAAATGTTTTTTCTTGTCAAAGCATAATGGAGTTTGGATCAGCTTCGGATGTAATACTTATTTGCTGCTAATCTTATGACGTGATATACATGTGGGTTCTAACATGTTACATAATTAATTGCTGCCGCCTCCGTATATTAAAATTATTAAGACGCATCGTGACATTGTTTCAAGTTGCAATAGATTTGACATAGGATATTGATATATTCCTTTTGTAAAAACTTGTGGATATCACGAGAATTTTGCTTAAAATGTAAATTACATGCCATAACATAGTAAACGAAATTATTATTAAATATTCTAGTAACTCTCATACAAAAGTACACAACTTTTTATCCCAGATTTACAACTTTAATTTACTTACAAATGCTAATTTTAAGGGGAAATGTTTGGGGAGAAAATAACACCTCTGTTTGTTTGTGTTTGTAAGTTGGAATTAACGTGCATCTACGAACATACAATTATTTTTCATTTGGAATATTTAATTTACACAGTTGGTTGGTTGGTGAATGAAAATGCGTTTTGTGACTTGACTTGGTTGAGAGAAGGTAGGAATGTCTGGCCGATATGCTTATGGGAGGAAATGTGCAGCACGTGGTTGTACATCGCAGCCTAACAAGCAGCGATTTTTTCGGTTTCCACGACGTAGGACCGATGCCGAAGCAGCCAGGTAAGAGATAAAATAAAAAGGAACATGCTATCCGAATAAAGTGATAAAACAGGATACGTGATAAGTAATTAAAATAATATATTAACAATGCAGGGTAATTATCGGATATAGGGTCTCATCCGCAAAAAAAATTATAAAAATACGAAAAAATTTTTTTTGGACACTCCAGACCTTCCTCTATTTACGGTGTAAATGGTGTTATTTTATTCCCAACAGTTTCCAAGAAATCAAATTTTAAAGCTTACGGTACATAACCCGCACATCCAAGCAACCGCCGCCATTAATTTCTTTACATGTGGACGTGTCAGCACGCGTTTCAGAAAACGTCAGTGAAATATCGAAAATGGTCCATTAGGTTAGGTCCGTTAGGATGGGTTAGTATACCTACAATAAAAAATACTATAAACACATGTGAACAAATGGTTATGTCAGGAAAGCTATATTTTCAATTCGAAACTCCCAGTGATGTAAAATAATTTACAGTATTTTTAATGTAGCTTTAAAATTCGTTTTCTCGGAAACTGTTGGGAATAAAATAACACCATTTACACCGTAAATAGAGGAAGGTCTGGAGTGTCCAAAAAATGTTTTTTCGTATTTTTATAATTTTTTTTTGCGGATGAGACCCTATATCCGATAATTACCCTGCATTGTTAATATATTATTTTAATTACTTATCACGTATCCTGTTTTATCACTTTATTCGGATAGCATGTTCCTTTTTATTTTATCTCTTACCTGGCTGCTTCGGCATCGGTCCTACGTCGTGGAAACCGAAAAAATCGCTGCTTGTTAGGCAGCGATGTACAACCACGTGCTGCACATTTCCTCCCATAAGCATATCGGCCAGACATTCCTACCTTCTCTCAACCAAGTCAAGTCACAAAACGCATTTTCATTCACCAACCAACCAACTGTGTAAATTAAATATTCCAAATGAAAAATAATTGTATGTTCGTAGATGCACGTTAATTCCAACTTACAAACACAAACAAACACACTACTATGACTACATGTGTCAAATATATAATTACAAGATTACTTATAACTTAAGTAAAACATAGTTTTGAATTTAAAAATAAAAATTATTAATATTTCTGTTAAAAGCTACTTATTTACGTTAATATGTAAAAATATAATTGTCAAAAGTCTCCAGTATGACCTAATATGTTACAACTAGCGATAGTTTCCGCTGGCACGGGAATAACAGAAACTACCAAAAAAAAGGCTACATAACATTGCAACCGATTCCTATACCAGTTTCCTCCCCATTAACACGGACTGATAAGCACCTTTGTGTGTGTTGCTGGGTCTGAGGGTGTGTGCGTGCATGCGTGTGTCTGTGACTTCCTCCCCCTCTCTACAAATGAACAAAGAAGATGGCAGATGCCCTTCCCTTCCCCTCCTCTTTCCAACTCTCCGGTGTTTTCCTTTCTTCTCACCACTTACCTCCCCTCCCTGAACAAGCTAGGCGACGGTGACAGCTTTTTTTTTTTTTCGCTGCATCTCGGAGCACGGTCATGAGTGTGACCATTTCATTCGCGATTAAAACAAAAACTGTTGCAGATACAAAAAAAATCACAGATACATTTTATATTAGAAATTTAATTTGCTACAACTTTTATTCTATGCGTTTTTTTACTACGAGGTACCGTTTCCGAGATATTGTGCGACATTAAGACATTCTGGGAATGTTCAGGATTTTAAATTTGACTTAAATCTTATATATTTGGTTATTAGGAGTACTCGTAGTTATGAGGATTTTTCTCGCCATTGTCAGCTCTCGTAGTAGCGAGGTTCGACTGTACTGCCGTGAATGCACGAAAATCCTGCGGATGGTCCGGCGGTAGCCAGCCAGTGTGTGTAGGTGTGTTTGTAAGCGATAAGAATGTAGGAGAGAGAGAGGGAACAAGCAAGCCGAGTCGGCCCAGTCAGCAGGTGTGTTTGTGTGCGTAAGAGATTATTAGAAAGAAGAGGAGAGAGAGAGAGATAGTGTGAGCCCAGCCTTCGTGTGCGTGTGTGTGAGAGCAAGAGGAAGTCACCAAGGTCAACTGGTACAGTCGGTTCACACCAGCAATACCCCTCACGTGTCTCATAGGGAAAGGTTATACGGGTAGTTCCGGTGCACAGTTTTCTTTGCAAATTGTGTTCCACAAGTTAAACGTGGTGTATCCCTAAAACATGTCGCACATCTAAATATAAGAATACCTACTGATAAATGTTAGATAAACAGTATCCAGGTAAATAACATTTTAATTGGTTGAAAAATAATTAATCATGTTTTTTGAATTTTTTTATATATTTTTTTTTCAAAATGCTACAAAGTGCTATATTTCACTTTTTAAAATGCTACAAAATGCTAAATTTCATTTTTAAAATGCTAAATTATACATTTTAAAATGCTAATTTTCCGGGGCTCTAGTCATTATATATCACTACTCAAATAACAAAGTATTACAATGGTGCAAAGTACCTTGAATCATAACAATGATTCTATAGATGGAGTACTTTTAGTAAATTTTTTTTATTAGAGAGTAACAGCATGCTTAATTGTAGTGAAAAAGGTGCTCTGCAAAAAATTTCTTGTCACTATTAATGGTCAGTGATGAAAAAGAACTGCCTGCATAGTTTTGTAAAAAGGTTTGGAGTTAGTTACGTTTAACGCAAACATATTTTAGTCTAATGTCTTGTTCCAAAACATTGAACTAATCCCGTTACTGGAAGACACACTTGCAAACAATGCCAAACATCACGATGCTATTTGAAACTCACCTTAGCAGCCTGAATGATGATGTCATCCCACACTTGGTTAGGCAGGTTCATGTACTTCTCTATCAAAGTATCCTGAATTGCATGGTCTCCTTGCGCACTGATCATGTACCCCACTGCTTCGTAGAAAGTATGCACCTGAACGAATAAATACGAGCTACAGTTTAAAAGTTTAATATGTACCTATTAACATTGCTCAGTTCCGGTTATGGAACCCATACAAAGGGTAAATACGGTAACATGCGTGGTTCAACTACAACTGAGATTAAATGCAAAATTATCATATATCACATATTACATCTGAAATTCTTAAACACCTAAATTTTTTCCGCATGGTTTTATATGATGATTTTGAACATGGTTTGAGTATTGTAGGTAATATGAGTAGACTAGTATACATTAAAATTTTCTTTAACGTAAAGTTAAAGTTTTTGCTGAAGAAGGACCACATACATAAGTATTTGATGAGTTTTACAGTAGTCACTCAATTCGCACTTTCCTGCAATTAACAATTTTTTTTCTTCCTTTTCTTCCCTTGACAAGTGTAAACAAGGGATTTTGCTGTATTCAAATTTTCAACTTGTGTTTGCTATTGGTATTCGACATTCACATAGGCCTAGCTCGTAAATAATGGAAAGGAAGAGTGGGTCACTACGTAGTTCGCTTCCAACGGGACCCACCTGCTGGGTTTGCAGATCACAGATGATGGAGCTGATGGTGCTGAGTATCTCCTCGATGAACGGCACCACTTCCCCCACCTGCAGGAGGACGAAGTGCCGTCGACACTTCAGCGCTATCTTGATGAAGGTGTCACAAGCCATGTCCTGCACACCATCGTGCGTTTCTGAAAACACAAACCTTGTTACTCTATGGAGCCACCCCTCTCGCAAGGGTCCCGACATCACAAGGAAAAAAATTGAACCCACGTTACAGGTATGCAGCATCTTAACCTTCGATTGCAGTGTGCATTTAAACGGGCATCTACCTGCCACGTCGATGAGGAGGAGAACCGACAAGTCATCGAATACACGAGTGTGAAGTTCGGCCCGGCCTAGCGACGACACTACCACAGCAACAAGCATGAGTGCTCGGCTATGGTGTGGGCCATGAAGAGATACCGCCAGCACTTTCTGCTTTCAGCACTGTCCTTGTTTCGGTGCGCTCAGTTGCCAGATGCACGCCAGAGAGCGCAAAATTTCCAGACACAACATTGAAATGTAATAAAAATTTGTTTAATGTATCGGAATAATTGTATTTTGCAACGTAAAATTTGGAATTTGAATCTCGGAATTACATTTTCCTGGTGTATTTCATCAAGAGCTTCATCTGATAGCATTTTTTTTTTATTATTTCTAGGGAAATGTAATTTAAAGATGACATCTTGGTGTCAACCGTTTTTGTTTATTTTTTGTTTACGTCTTTTAATTTTAAGAATTTTGGCTCTTTTCAGCATTGTTCATACTTTCATGGAATACCATGAATTATTATTCCTTATCAATTTGCTGCAACTGCGAAGTTCAGTTCAGTGGTAAATCCGAACCTTGATATGTTCTTAACATCAACACTGTCAACAGACGAATATTTCTAGCTTCTTTGTGTATGTCCTCGTCAGTTCTCACCATAGAGTTGGAGAAGAGTTCTCTAGTCATCCATGCACAAGTCTTACTAGCACAATCTGCAGGAAGACAAGAAACTCAACTCCCTTGAAGAACCCGAGATGATTATGTTTAATGTTTTTCAATTATTAATGGTCGGAATAAACTATTAATGGTCACAAATTTTTTGTTACAAAACAAAATTACAAACTTTGTTCTTTGCACAAATAACATATGTTCAAGTGACGAAGGAATTGGACAGAGGCATTTCCACTATTAACGCCATCGTCATGAATTGTGAGAGAAATTGACAGAAATGTAGCAGTTATCTTTGAAGACAGAAAATAGAAGCTGGAAGAATGACAGAGCTAAAGAAAACTTGTAGGCTTGGTTTAAGAGTATTCATTAGTGGTTTTATTTTAACATGAAATTTGTTCACATAGCTAGATGAGTCCAACATAAAAAGTTCTAACACTGACAAGTGCTAATTTGATATTTCCTTCTGATGTTTTCTTTCCTTTGGTCCCCTTGTATACTATTTTATTACCATTAAAAATGGAATATTTTCATGTCAGATGAAGAGTGAGAGAGAGTGTGGGGGGGGGGGGATACTTTCCTCAGGATTTGGTATAGGTATGCACCACCAAGACACTACCACTAAGGTGTCATAAAAATAGTTTCATATGTGTTTTGCAGATATGGAAACTACAGTAATAACAATAATGTGATTAAGGTAAAAATTAAAAAGAAAACTACAATCAGAATGTTAAACTTGCTTGAAAATTTGTGTGATAAATGTAAAACTAGCTCAGATATTTAAGGAAAAAGGGTGGCATAGTTGGGATAAGTATGAAGTCAACAATGGTAGCTGCAAAACAGGGTTGTGAAATAAAACCCATTAACCTGTTGTTTTTTTGTTTAAAGCAAATTTTTTATTACATTAGTTATTTTGGTTCTCAGCATATTCAAATGAAAGCCATACAAAATCCCACTTTTTACCACTCATCTTGAACTATTTAAGTTGTAACATTAAAGAACTTAAGTCCAGCAAATCTGCTCACCTAACTGGGACTTCACCACAAAAAGGGTATTTACCCACAGGAGGAGGATTCTCCATAGAATGGGCGTTTCCCAGAAGAAAAAAAAGGGGATTTACATAACAGACAGAGATATCACACAAAATAGAATTTTTTCAAAAAACAACTTACTTAATTTTTTCATTTTTATTCCACTTTTGACAACAATAAACTAATAAATTTAATTTTAGAGATGTATTTAGATGGGTATAATTTACACTGATAAGATCTTGATTAGTACAGTCAAACCTCTATCTATCGAACTTGCATGTATCGATTGTCCGTGTTTATCGTATACTTTCTACGGTCCCGGCAAAATTGCCATACAACTAAGGTTAAAAAAGTCCGCTTTTACCGATGTTCGATCGTTTTGTCCGCATTGATCGTACAAAATATGTGGTCCAGTCACTATAAATTATAATAGATGATCGTTTAACCATAAAGATTTTGCAGAAATAACAATTTCTTAGACAGATACCGTCATGAAAACAGTAACGATTGTATACAGAAATAGTAAAAATCACCTTAAATCTGCAGCCAAGTAATGGAGCACGTAAATATGAAGAAAAGACAAATGAACAACAACTTACGAAGAAATATGGATGATGTACCATAACTACAGTACAAACCCAATTGTTATCTTATGATAATTACCAAAAAAAGAACTAAAGATTCTTTGTTGATACCATAATACTACAGAAGCACGATAGCTACCACATTTGCACTATAGTTACCGTAACAACCAAGATGTATATTTACCGTGATGGTAATGTATTTATTTATAACATATTAAAATTAAAGAACATTATTGAGAAAAAAAAAGCATGTAAAATTTTTATATGTACGGTTGGCACATGTTGCGAAGAAATAATACGATATGAAAGAATGCAGTACTACTACGAGAAGTGAAAAAGGGTACTCGTGGATTTTTAGGTTATGGCAGTCTCTCTCGTTTTTTCAGTAATACCGGGCGAAAATTAACAAATGTTTCGGAAGTCAGCAGCAATGCCGGTTCAACTAAATATTGGCAAAATCGGCTTCTTCAGTACAGCTCTACATTTGATGACATGAGTAAACATATTTCAGACTTCAGGATATTGAAAAAGACTTTAATTTCCATGTAGATTTATTGTGCCTATGTTTTTTTTTGCAAGTGTAAATTGAATTAAGTAAAATGCTTCCATTTTTATTTTTTTATCAACTGATTAAACTTTAATGACAAGTAACTGATATATTTCTGACACTAATTTTGGGGTTGAAATATTTTTTTCAAAATCTAAGAGTGAAGTTCACATCTATTGAATGTCCGCATCTACTGAATTTTTTTGTTGGTCCCCTGAAAAACGATACAGGTTTGACTGTATAAATTATTCATTGACATAAATAATGAGCAAATTATTGTTTTAATCAAGAGTGGAATTAGAACTTTTATCAAAATTTATGAATATATTGTACTTAAAAACACATTAATTTTTTTTTGTATTATAAATCGTGGTTCAACGCTCACCGTGCATGAACTCGAACAGCTTGTTGACGACGGTCTTGAGGAACTTCCAGTGGGCGCGCAGGAAGCGAGGGTACTGCCCCACCACGTACATGATGTTGGACGCGATGATGGCCTTGTTGTCTTTGCCCTTCTTCTGCTCGCACAGGCCCAGCAGGTCCTTGATCACCGTCACCAGGAACCTCTTCTCGTCCTCCTCGTGCATCGCCCCCGAGATGCTGCCGATCGCCCAGCACAACTGAGGACGCCAATCACACAATCACACCACCCCCTCAGGGAAAACCCTTGGCCGAACGCCTCAAAACCAGACATCAAGATTCACCGTGTCGGCAAATGGTAAAACACAAGTTATTTCTCTATTTGATGTGTGTGTTTTCATATTAAATAGCAGTATTCTAAGTGACTTCTCTCGATTGATCAATATAACTTTAAGTAAAAGGATACTAATTACCTAATATTAATTGAATTAAATTATTATCTAGTATATGATGGAAACGACAGCTGAGCTTCTTTCACTGCAAATGAAAATATCCTAAAAGCAATAAAGTATTAAAAAAAAAAAAAAAAAACTATTTTTGTATTTTAAATTATTTTTTTTTTTGGCACCGACCGTGTTGAGGTTCTTCCAGGACCACTCGGTGCCGTTGACCTGGTTCTGCAGCTTCTCCGTCATGACCCGCTCCGTGTCGACGGCGTCCAGGTGGGTCAGGTACACGAGGGTCTCCCGCATGTTCTTGTACAGGTTGATGGAGTCCGTGTCCTTCATGAACTCCCGCACCACCTCGCCGTTCTCGTTCTCCACCACCAGCACCTCCTCCGGCTTCGCCATGCGGCTGATCATGATGTAGCGCACCTGCAGGGGGCTACAGGTCACAACAACGTTCTGCCCCCCCGAGGAACTTGTGTCAAGCTTCCACCAAGCAAACCAGAAAGAATCAAAACAATTTCGGAGTAAAACAATTAGCTGATTTTGTCACAAACATTTCTTGATTATATCATGGTACATGCACGTGCCACACACATTTTAATTATATTTTCAAAGTAAAACAATACAATTATTTAATTTCAATCTTTACAGTTCACATCGTTCCACGAACAAATCTAATTTAATCCCAGCATGTAGAATGTACCTTAGTCAGAACTATCAGATTATATCATGGTACATGCACATACCACACACATTCAATTATATTTTCAAAGTAAAGTAACACATTTATTTAATTTTAATCTTTACAGTTCATATCGTTCCACGAACAAATCTAATTTAATCCCAGCAAGTAGAATGTACCTACCTTGGTCAGGACTTCGCTGTAGAATAATCTTCGCGGGGGGATGGAAGAGTTGGTCTTGCCGATGAAGCAAGGGATGGTCGGGTTCTCTCTGTACAAATCAGCTGCCAGGCCATTCCAGTACTCCAGGCAGATCTTGAAGATCTCAACCTCATCCACGCTCGAGATGAGCACCAGGTAATGCAATGCCTGCAATCATCCACATGTACAGGTGTAAAAAAAAAATCATTTACAAATTTGATAATATCAACACATTAAAGAAAACCAATACCTACTTACAGAACTTCAAACTAAATAAAAAGATTACCTTAAAGTCACAGTAAAATTATCCAACAGAAATTTTCACATTCATAAAACAAATACTCTTCTCCTCTTTTTGGGTGAAAAATCTTTAATAACAAAGACACAGAAGTATCAGCTCATATTATTTACCATATAATAATCAAAAATTTATATTTATGTATATATTTATAAATATATGTGAAAAACAGAACATACAACTGTTTGAAATTGTTAACTAACTACATAAAAGGAATAAAGAACATTCATAACTAAATAAATGTTTAATAATAAAAAATAAAAAAAAATATAAAAAAAAACACCAAATTAAGCACAAAATGCTGTTGTCAGGATTTAACACCACACAATATTCCACAACAGGAATATGGTCAACAAACAAGGAAAAAACAAAGAAAAATGGACTAACAGAACGAAAAAAAAAAAAAAACCCCACAAATGATGACAGCACAAAAATTCCGAACCCAAAAAAATTCAACACAACAGTTGAAACGAGACAAAAAACACAGCAAAACGAAAAGACGAAACAAACACAATAGTTTTCCAAAAAAAACAAAAAGAAACGAAAAAACCCCCACAAATGATGACAGCACAAAAAATATTGAACCCAAAAAATTCAGCACAACAGTCAAAACGAGACAAAAACACGACCAAACGAAAAGACGAAACAAACACAACAGTTTTCTAAAACAGAAAACAAGACATACATGTGCTAAGCAATGGCGCATGTCCAAAAGCCTACATCAAGTCATGCACTCCCATTGCACAAATCATTCAAAGATAATAATACTGATAAACTTGCCCCAAACAAAAGGCAATGCTAATTAAATTATTTCCAGACGGACAAGAGAAATACACGAATTACTTGTAGACATTTTGAGAGATGCAGGTATTTTTCTACAGTCAAACCTCTATCTATCGAACTCGCATGTATCGATTGTCCGTGATTATCGTATACTTTCTACGGTCCCGGCAAAATTGCAGTACAACTAAGGTTCCGCTTGTACCGATGTTAGAATTATCGTTTTGCCCGCATTGATCGTACAAAACTATGTACATAAAATATGTGGTCCCGTCACTATAAATAATAACAGATGATCGTTTAACCATAAAGATTTTGCAGAAATAACCATTTCTTAGAAAGAAACCGTCATAAAAACAGTAACGATAGTACATATACAGAAGTAGTAAAAATCACCTTAAATCTGCAGTCATTTTATAATAGCAACGAGTGAACTGTCAACAAACAATAGATGGCTAACATTGGTGCCATATTTCCGTGAAATCGACTCGTCATGAAACGTTGCCACACTATCAACTTGTATTTATGTACGAAACTTTTTCATGTCTGCTAAAATGGTAACGTAAAAAACAAAACCTTTTATACCGTACGTATATAAAATCACTTCAAGAATAAACATGTCCCTTATTATGACTGAGCATTGAGACATCTCGTTTATAAGGTACAAAAAACCAATGTGGCATTGAAAATTTATTGATTCCTGTGCAGCATCGCGAACGCATTTCTGTAGGCCGATACAGTAGAACCTCGTTAATCCGTGATGCGCTAATTAGGGATTCGAATAATCCGGGACGATTTAAAAGTGCAGAAAAAAAGAGAAGTAAAAATTGTCAGCGCTTAAAATTAACGTCACACGGGCCAGCAGCCGGTAAACACTGGTTAACACTGCAAGCCTGCAAGCCATCGTGTGGGCGCTGTTTGTACCGGGGCCCTTTGTGTCGCCCCCTTTTCAGCTGTCACATTTGTCACTCTTTAAACTTGAGGGGGATGCCCTGACTTCTGCTTCCCCCCTTTGTTTGAATGTTGTTTCAAGTGCTGCTGAGTTACACACGGCAGGCGCCTGGCGAGTGACGTGTCTGGCTGGCATTCGGCTGGGAGAGGGGGAGGCGCCGGGGGGGGGGGGGGGGGGGGGGGGGGGTGGCGGCTACCCAAAATTTATGTGTGCAAGGCCAGCATGATCTTATCTTTCTCTGTTCGGCTGTTGTAAATGACCATGAACTAATGGCTAGGCAGTGCCGTATTTTTTTAAGCCGAGACACTGATTCAAAGACAGCCCTTACCGTGAACTGATTATCGGGGTTTATTTTTTTTTTTTTACAGGATTTCAATTATCCGGGCATCGGCGGGTCCCAATTAACATGAATAATGGGGAGTTTACTATTTTTTATCCATCTGCTGCCAAGGCGCAGTAAGCCTCGAAAGATGTTACATCACATGACCTTGGCCTTAACCCAGCTGCACGCCGGTGTCTTGATCGGTGTTTCCTTTACATGTGTGTGAATGTTGACTTAATAAAAAGTGAAAAAGTGAGGTTAAAGTTTTAGAGCGATTAAAATGTCTCGGCATAGTAAATAGGCGAGAACACTTGATGAACGAATTAGGATTATTGAAGAAATTGAATTGTAGGTCTATTGTGCATAGCATAGGCTATGTTTTCTTTAAGTGTAAATTGAATTAAGTAAAATGCTTCCATTTTTATTTTTTTTCAATTGATTAAACTTTAATGACAAACAAGTAACTGATATATTTCTGACACTAATTTTGAGGTTGAAATATTTTTTCAAAATCCAAGAGTGAAGTCCACATCTATTGAATGTCCGCATCTACTGAATTTTTTTGTTGATCCCCTGAAAAACGATAGATAGAGGTTTGACTGTATTTTTGTTAATATCTAAATTTTGTTGAGTTTATCTCAGTTAATTGACAAATATTTTTTACAGCATAATATATGCTGAGAAACTTACAAAATTTCATGGCATTTTTTTAAGATTTGATAACATTAAGCAGAAATGGAATATAACAAAAATAAAATGTTTTATAAAATGTTTCACATTTTTTGTTGATATCACACTCAAAAGTTCTGTGTGTTATAGACTTGCAAGCCTCATTTAAATCCAAACCACCTCTTAACAATAATTCCACAATAACTACAAAAAAATTCAGTCCCTTTAGTAGTGTTACATACAGATATGTAATAGGTACAAAACATACTAAATCAATGTGTGTTTGTTGTACACATACATAAATGTGGAATTAATAAATTGTCATTTGCAACAATAATTCACATGTAAACTGCACACTTAACTACATTCAAATCAATTCTATCCATTACTATATTTTTAAGTGACATTGTGTTAAGATTTATTTTCTGAGGTTATAGGCTAAAATAACAGCAAGTATTAAAACTATGATTTTTTTCAAGCAGTATGGGTCTCATAATTTTCACTTACACACGGTGCGCATAGCTTCAGGAAAAACAACGCAATTTCAAAACTACTCAAGATATCCGAGTGGGGTCTACTTACGAAAAGCATTTAAGAGTTCGCAGAGGGCCGAAAAGTACTTTTGATTTCAGATTAAGATTTAAACTGTATTTTTTAGAAGAGGTAAAATGGCTAAAACGCATGTTTTCAGAGTAATTTTTAGGTCTAAAACAACTGGTACAAATTCTTGAAAGCACTTAAGGGACTTGCATTACACCTTTACCTTCATTTATCTGCAATATAATGTTACGGTCACCGCTTAAATTTCACAGTTATCATATCGAAGATTAGAAGACTGTGCGTCAGTTCACAGCCTTGTGCTTAGAGGCGACACCGCGCTAGAGATACCAGCGAGCGTCGCACTTATCATCCCCTCACTAACACACATACACCCCTGGCGAGGCAGGCCCCTAAGGACTGAACATGTACTGCACGAAATTTGCAGGAATACCGATACCAGCATGCAACTACTCACCTCCAACAACAAGTCGTAGAGCTGCTTCTTTTCTATGAGTGTGCCGTGCTCTTTCAGGTAGGTGCACAGGAACATGGCCAGGTTCTGGATGAAGTTCTGCTCTACATCGGAGCCGTGGGCATACGCCTCCTTGATGTTCGTGGTCGGAGGCAGCATCTGCACACGCACACACATCGCTCGTGACTCCCGCGCAGTACTGCACGACAGGACTCTGGTTTTCAGACATGCCACAGGACGTTTACGCTTTGTGCTGAACTCTGCTCTATATCGTAAGCAGAAATTTTTTTTAAAATCTTTTCTTTGCACGACTCAATAATATGCTGTCTTTTGGTCCTGATATGAAACACAAATGAAATTAACAGTGAAATATTTAACGTTTTGAAAGCAACTTTCAAGTGAATTTAAGGCTACCAAGGGGCATACATGACAGGCATGTTATGAGAGCCCATTGAAGTTTAAAAATAATCTTATAGGGCAGGAAAAACAAAAACAAGAAGTTAATCAACTTGTGTGGAGTTCAAACAAAGGTGCCCGCTTAAGAGAGAAATTAACCTTAGGTTAAATTAATTCTGAGTTAGATTGTGACTTATGTACGTATTAGCTGAAAGAGAAACCTTTTTCCTAGTGAGGTTTCTGGGTCAGGCAAGAGGAGGGGCAAGTGAGCCAATCTCAGTCACAAGTGTCTTCTCTGTTAGACACCTTGCTTGGAAGCATGTAAGAAAATAAGGAGAATCTGCACAAATTGTGCGGACTCCTCGAATAAAGTAATTTTTTTTACCAATGTCGTAACATTTACACACAAACATTTTTTTGTTATCCTGTACTGCCCCATTATTACATCTTTGCATTCGTGTAAAAATACACAGTTCTAAGTATAATTAATCATACCTGTTCTAGATGCCTCATTGTATCGGTAACCAGGAGGACAAACATCTCTTCATAGTTTGTAACAGTGACACCTGCAATTTCTGTGAGGCACTTTAGTGTCACGTTCCGAAAGAGTGGTACGTTAAGGAACTGAAAATAAACAAATTGCCAGATCAGCAACCAATTAAAAAGAATACCACTCACTGTGGCTAAGCCTACTTAACATACATACTAAAAAAATACTTTAGGACTTTTTCAGTTTCAACTCTCAATCTCACCAGTATTGATGATACAGAAAAACATCTCAAAATGACAACACTAGGCAATGCAAATGACAGAAAGAAAAAAGTATGGGAGAAGGAAATTGTTTTGTCACAGTTATGCACTATTGCTTCGGACAAGAACTTCAATACAACTTTAAATTACATATTAAAAAATATTACAAATTTAAGCCCAATGAAAATGTAGTATTAAACATAAAAGCATCATATTGCATGTTAAATTGATATGACCTGCTTTTTTCCCCCTTATGCAGTTAAATTTTTCATTAAAGTTAAATTCTTGGGTTCCGGTACTATTTTACCTTATATATCAGTGTTGATATCAGTTCCGTCTCAAAGATGTATCCCAAAGGTATCCAGTTAAGAAACCTCAGTAGTGTCTCCAAGGTGGCATCAACCAAAGCTGCATTTTGAGAATTATCCTAAAAAAAAAAACAGACAGAAACATAATTATGTGTAGAATAAATGGCAAATAAATAGAATAAATTTAATTTTCAACTGTAAGTATTTGCAGTGCAACTGATTTATTATTTCTTATAATTAGCATTTAAAAAAATACTTGCTATTAAGATGGCCAAAATCTATGTTTCTTTCCTGCCAACCTGATTTTCACCATTCAAAAGTCATTCCTGCATTGCATTAAGTAACAGCAGTCACAATAGACATTTAAGTGAGCACCTATGCTTACAGTGTTCTAGTAGAAAAATTGTTAGCATAATCATTCCTTATCAGGCTAAAGCTCAATGGCATGTTCCTTTAAAAACCTTACTCTAGAAAGTTATGTAAATTAATATTTGAAATCTGCATTAATAATCACGTGAATACTGACTTTTCTTGAAAACAGTAAAGTAACCAATTTTTTTTTGGCGACAGCCTGTGCTATGACGTTACAGCCAAGACAATTTATACAGTTAAACGTCATGTATCATGAGAATATGTGGTAGCCATGTTAGCACTAGCATTAAGCACACAGGACCTGTGGAATTTAATAACCCAATTGTGAACACCAACCAAAAAATTGCAGTAAGTATTTAGAAATAAAAAATAAAAGAATTTGATAAGTAAAAACAAACTATAAGAAATTATGTACTCTATTCTGCTTGGCAAGACCACAAATACTTTACAATAATTGTAAATTATATGTAACATAGATATTGCCTACATCAATTCAAACATTTGAAGATTTCTAACAATGAAATAGTGAAATATTTTGTTACCTTTATTGAATATATACAGTTTTTTTTTTTAAAAAAGTCAAATATCACAAATGAACTTTACACTGGGATATCCAGCTATGAAAATAACTTTACAGCAGGGTTGTAAAATTATTTGAATGTTATAAAAAATAGTCCAAAAAATAATTTTTAGGAAGGGAATAAATAACAACTTGTTAGAAGTCCTACAAAAAAAAAACTTTTTTTCACAAACACCAAATAGAAATACTTCACATTTAAAAGTAAAATGGTTCCTCAAATTTTTTTAAATCAAAGAATCTTATTAAAAAAAATTATGTTTTCCATTTTAACAGGAACTGCACTTGAAAAGAAAAAGACTGAGCAATTCCTCTAAAACAATCACTTTTTTTCTTAATGTGAACCTTTCAAATTTAGTTTTTTTGTGAAATAAATGATGTCCTTGTTTAATTTAGTAAAGCAATGTTTCTCATTCCCTTCCCTCCATAATTTTTTGTTTAGTTTGAACATTCATTTTTCATAGAAATCTACTGCAATTTGCGCTACAGCAGCATAAATTATCACGCCATTAGCATTTCTTGACGTTCCTTAATTACTACACCACATTCCACCTGAAAATTTTCCAAAACACTGAACAATACTAAAACGCCATTGTCATAATCGTTAACTCGCTCACCAAGCCCATCACTCCTTCATTCAGAACTTGTCACCCGGTCTTTTTGACTTCCGTTCGGCCGACGTAGAACGAATATAGAGGTAGAGCTTGGGTGTTGCAACTCAGTATTACATTTTTTTTTTTCGCCAGCAGCTACCACGCCTAACATGTGACTCATTTGCTTCACCAATCAGCAAATCGAGGGATGTGCGTCATAAAAGAAAAATGGTGGGAGACAGGCAAATCGTTTTCGTATGAAAACACAACCGCAGCAAACTTGTGGTTTTAACGGCTTCGAAAATTGTTTCATTTCGTCTTGTCACATTTTTGTCGTCAGAAAAAATGTGTGCGAGTCCACAACGCGGACGAAACGCGTCGCCGCGACTCACCATGACGTACTGGCACAGCTGGAATATCTGCGAGAACTCGGAGCACATGGTGTCCTTGAGGTGCTTCGTCTTGGTCTGCGTGAGCTGGCCGCTGGAGAAGTCAAACACCTCCTCGCTGAGCAGCTTCAGGATCGCCATGTTGTTCTGGCACAGGCTCTCGTTGGTCTTGCTCGCCCCCACGATGTCCGGTATGAACGACTCCCAGTTCTTCGGCCACTCCCGCTTCAACACCTGCCCCCCCCGGACACACAACGCCCCGCTCTCTACACTCCACTTTCCAGTCTCGCATTTACATCCCTCAAGCAGACTCTTTCAAAGCGTGTTGACATTCAACCGTATAAACCCGAATAGAGGCCAAGGTTTTTATTCATAAAAACCGCTCACTAAAAAAATAGGTTGGCCTGGTTTCACCCACCAAGTTATCCTTTGGGTCATTTAGTAGGTGATCAGCACCATGCTATTGAAACTTTGTGTAATCAATTCCCTAAAGTTTTAACTTCTGAATTAGGACTCACTAATCTTAAACTGCAATGGGTATGTTATGTTAAGTGTCAACCATATCGATAATAGACTTTAATATAACAAAGAGCAAAAAATAATTTATTACACTGAGTGTTGATCACATTTATAACCACACGAAAACAGAATTCATATAGCAATAAGTCAGTGGTTGAGTCAGTAATGAGCGAATTATACCTTTATTTACATATACATTGCACAGTAAAAATATATTTCTGTGTATGTTCACTATTCTTCTATCAACAAACAAAAGAAATAAGTAAACAGAATATTTAGTTGCAGGATAACCAACCTACAAGGAAAAAACTGTGTTCCAATTATTTCTAACTACCTAGAATAAAAAAAAAATGCCAATGGAAAACAACCTGTTTACTTTTCTCATGTTGAGGTACTTGTTTATGCTTCAAAATGTTTCCCATCTTAAATGTAACATTAACCTCAATTGTACAGAAGACATATTGTGGAAAAAAACATTTCGAGTTTTAGTTTTTCGTAAAATTTACAATTATCTACCATTATTTAAAAATAATAATAAAAAGAAACCCAACAACAAAAGAAGAAAGAAAGTCTTCTGATAGTAATTACAACTTCAAAGTTGTACACTATGTCAAACAACTGTGGAGCAGTATGCCAATAGATGTAATGACAATGAGAGAATTATGTGCTGTGACCAAGGATGTAGAAAAACGAGCAGATGTATAAAATTGAGTTGGTGAAAGTCATTCTGATGTAGAAGGAAATTTTTTTTTGTTATTTCTCGGTGGAAGGGACTACCAAAAATAGAGGTTGGCATCAATTTGAGGTTGGCCTCTATTCAGGTTAATAGGATAACTCCTACAATTGCTTTTGTAGACCAAATCCCTAAAACAATGTCCGTTTCGCTTGAAGTGGGCAAACTTTTAGCTTTCCCATCACCAGTGGGAATTTCCAGCTATCATTAAATTGCATCTTTTAGCCGCATGTGAGCGATACAAACTCTTACATTAATAAACAATGACAACATAAATAGTAAGATATATTTTTGTTGTATTAAAATTTAGTGATACTAGTGATATGTCATCCTGGTTCTCTGTCTGCCAGTAATCTGCAATTCAACTGGTATTGAGAACTGGAAATATAATCCTGAGATCATAGAACTATAGAGCCAAACCTTTAACAGTGAAAATACATTAAATGTTCATGTGGCTAAAACATAACCTAATCTTTTAAAACCTCCCACCATGCCCTAATGAATAGATAATACTATCTGAACCAGTGTGACATGTGAATGTACTGGTTAATAAACGTAGATTTCAATATACACTTACCTGAACTAATGTCATGTTTAGTTTGTTGAGATACATTTTTTCCCTTTCCAGGGTGACAGGATCTGAAGAAACCTTTATGATAAGATTCACTATGTATTTCTTAATACCTGAAACAAAATTTAATTGAGGTGAATAAAGACAAACAATGAAAATCTATGTACTTGAAAACCCTTTAAATGTGTCCTCAAAGTAAGAAAAAAGTACAAACTAATATTTATATTACACGCCATATTTAATTGCACAAACCTTACACCTATTTCAACAAGGAAAAGAAAAAAAAATAATGGGATTAAGTCTGACAAAAAAATAATCAATTTTTTGGCTTTGAAAATGCAAAGGTAAAGATAAATAACGTCAGCTATTTATTTAAAAACCACTTTATCTTCCCTTATATGTTTCTTTGCCTTCAACCTCAGATTATCAGGAGTTCTTAGATACGTCAAGTGCGCTGGCTTCCTGAAATTAACCGGAAGACTCCCGTGTAGTAATAAACACTTATGACACTTTATGACTTCTTGTGCTTAAGTATGATCACAACAACAAATGATGACATGGTCGGCAAGTATGTTTTGTGGACTGCCCATGCTGAAAATGACAGCCAGTGACAGCAACAACAGTGAAGTATGACAAGGTCTGTTTTTATGCTAGTCAATCCCTATAAAGTCCTGCAAAACTTTTCAATACTTTCAGTACGCATTAAATATTACAGTAAACAATTTAAAGCATGCCTACAAGCAAAAGACGAAGGCTAAAAAAAGAGGGATACCTTCACATTGGTTTCTCGGCAGGGCTTTCCATCTCGTTTTGATGACCTCTTCCAGTATCTGGAGAGCATAGTACTTGGTCTGCTGGTTGTGAGAATATTCTAGGATCGTGTCCACTCGGGTCCACGCATCGGGGTGCTCCTTCAAACTGGTCAGGAGCCGTGCAGCTAGGCGTTGCTGGAACGTCAACACCCACACGTCAGCACACGCCAGAGACTCGCACAGCTTCACAATGTTACACAATGTTATCCAAATCTAGTGGGTAATGTATCAACAACAAGAGGGTTCAATACACTAAATTCGGCAGAGCTGCAGACAATCTCTACCAAAAGAGGACAGTAATGAATTAATGCACCTGGACTCATTATGAACAAAAAAGAGAAAATAAATAATATTGGTAAGATATACAGGGAAAATATTAAATAATACCAGTATGCTCAATACCGAGCCTTTGGGGAAAATGTTTTATGAGTTTGTGTCAAAAATTTCAGTTGCAAATTATCACTACATTATTTATTTATTTATTTATTTATTGTCTTTATTGGTGGCAAAGTTACACTTAACCACTTTTCTGAAATTACATCAAATAGGTAGCGGAATATTAAAAATTAAGCATGATATAAGCAGATGTTGACTAAATATTACAGAGAACAAATTAAAAATTTAAACTTAGTGTTCAAATATTAGCTATTACAAAAGATTCAACCATAACTAATTTAAAGTACCGTAATTAAAAATTACGCATAGACAACGTACAAAACATACGAGATTTCAATTCGGAGTTTTAAAAATGCACCGGTTTGTTGGAAATAAGACTTACCACGGAAGCGTGCCGAAAAGTCTTACCTCTTCTCCAAGACCCACGTACATGCAGTTCACCACGTTGTCGAGGAGGCCAATGTCTAGCTTCTGGTTGAAGTCCAGCAGCTTGCTGGCCTGCTCCACCGGCGTCGTCATTTCGCGTCGATGCACCTGCGGCCAGACACACTCCCTGTTCGACCCTCGCAGCGGCAAGAACACCTCAAAACCAGCAAACAACACTTGCTTGACATCCTCCGCTATCATTATACCGTTGCATTAAATGTTGACCAATGTTCGATCCAACTTCTCAACTGATTAAGTTTAGACTGCAACTATGAAAGTCGTAACACACCCCGCTTTCTGCCGCTCGTGTTGAACCAGAAAAGTTTCAACATCAAAGAACATAAGTCCAGCAAATCTGCACATCTAAAAGGGTATTTCCCCACAGTCAGAGGATACTCCAAAGAATGGGCATTTCCCTCAGAATGGTGATTTACAGTAGTCTGAGATTTCCCACAGAATAGGAATTATTTCAATTATTTATTTATTTAGTTCCTCCTTTTTTGTACTTGACTATAATTAACAAATTAATTTAATTTCAAAGGAATATTTAGCTGTGTATTATTTACAACTTACTCAGATAGTTTCCATGATAAGAATTTGATTAGTATATAATTTTTTGTTCCTGTAAACCACAAGAAACATTCCGCAAACGTTTGTTATTAGATTGGAATAAGACCTTTCATTTAAGAAAATTTAGATATTCTATTTAAAAATACATTATTAAAAAAAACTTACTTTTTTACAAAAACCACTTTTTTAAATCATGTTTTAAACCATTGTGGCTTAAATCAGCCAACCCTGCTCTCAAGTACAGAAACAGTAACTAAGAATTAATTATTTAATTACCAAAGTTTTACACAGAACAAGTATCAGAACAAGAACCAGGTACATAGGTGCAACAATAGAACTGATGGCATCAGACCTCCCATGAAAATAGTTCTTAAGTCAGCATCTATACTTTTAGCTGCTCTGTGGTATTATGGCATCTAAGTTTTTGTTACTTACAGTTACCCGTGAAACAGCTTAACTAGTGATGACGGAAGATTATGTTTTGTGCAGCAAAATAGCCACACACCACCAAATCCTGATCATCACAACATTATCTGCAAAAACAAACAAAAAAAGCTCTACAACCCATTATTCAAATCACCTGCTACACAAAACTGCAAGAAGTCTTTAGTTCAAGTGCTATTTTGAGTATTTTTGCTATTAGCTGTAAACAAGTTTCAATCAATATAGGCTACATACAGGTGTATTCAATATTAATTGATAATCACTCAATGTTAATTGTGTTATATTTCTGAATGCCTTAAAAACTACAGCAGGATGATGTTTAGCCTCTAATGAATTAGTTGTCTATTAAGAGGCCTATACAGACAGTCTTCAGGGCGTGATTGTAGGGCCTTTTGTTAAGAAGAATTTGCAGCTTCCCATTACAGATAACACTGTCATTTTTTTTGCATGTATAGGGAAAGGATGAATGCATCGATCTATGATTTTTATAATGCTTTTAAAAATTCGTAACATAGGTAAAAATATTTCCGAATGTGTGGTTTTTCGCAGCTGTTTTATGTATTGTGTGTAATGCATACAAAAAAAGTAGACACACACAACGATAGAGTATCAATCGTTGATTAAAATGGTGTAAAAAAATACATAGGTCACCGCTGAAAAACTCCCAGAATTCTTCTACGACGAAATGCATTTCCGCACATTTATTCTGCCGGGAAGTGTCTCCCTCGCGCGGCGTATTCTTCAGCCGACGACTGGAGCCGAGGAGTGGGGCTAGCGGCTGCTGTGAAGGCAGCGGAGGGGAAGTTCGTCTGACGGCTGCTCGGTCGCCTTATCAGCGCGTCGGGGTATCGGATATCGCGATAAGCACATGTATTCGCAGGAATAGTGTCTACCACTGAGGCCGCCTGGTCGGGAAGGGTCATTCCATGCCAAATCAACCAGAAAATAATAATTTTTGGCATCACCATCTCAGAATTAAAAAAAAAACTCGGCAAATTAGCAGTAGGTGTGCAGAAAAGTGCATTAGCAAAGTTACAGCCCCCTGTGAATAATACTTTTTATACCTCAGGGTTGCCAACTTGTGGAAAAAGTGGAATTTTTGCTGCGCGAGGTCCAATAAAAATATTTGTAACTTCCTTTGTAGTTGAGTGAGAACCTTGATGTAGGGCTCAATAGAAAGCTAGAAAAGTGTACTTTGAGATAAAAATAAGTTTTACAAATTTTAAAAAAAATTTGTTTCAAGGTCATGTTCATGTAACCTGTGACCTTGAAAATTTTGTAAAGTATATTTTTGAAAAATGTGAAAAAAAAAAAATGTTATGAAGTTCGTTACTGGCTATAAGTGACATAAGTTTTATTTTGGGATGGATCTGGGATCAAACACTAGAACATTGTGATTTAGGCCATGTTCACTAAACTACTCTAGTAAGGCATTAACACAATTCCACAAATTGGCAACCCTGCTGTATAAAAAGTATTATTCACAGGGGGCTGTAACTTTGAAAATTCACTTTCCTGCACCTGTACTGTTAAAGCCCTAAGTTTCATTGAATTCGGGGATGGTGATGTCAACAGGAGTGCGAAATGGCATGGAATGACCCGGAAGTAATAAATTCTAGGATTCAGGCAGTTATTCCCAGAGAAAACCTCAACCATTCTACGCCCACCATATCGCGCGGCGAGAAGACTCAGTAAGGCATACTCGGAGCCAAGTGGAGGTTACCTGTAGGCGGAAAAAGTTGAGCGACTGTTATTTTTACCCCTTGTTAGATCGATATTTGGCTTTGTAACAGCATCGAGAAGTACTATTTTATGCACGATTTCTTTTTCAAGAGTGGATGAGAAAAGAAACTGGAGAAAATAAAGAAGAATCATCTTTATATTTATGCAACAAGAAAGAAAAATGAAGCTACTCATCTCAAAGCATACTGGAGTCAAAGGTCAGTTTGTTTTGTAATATGTCATACAGTATACAGATGGCGTTCATTAGCCTGCGTAGTCGAAACTTAGTCTACCTTGTGATCTCTCACCTCCAACACCTTCCCCACCATAATGTTGAGTTATCTTAGATGAACAGTCGCATATTGAAAAGTTTATTTAAAATATATAGGTTAAATATGTATGTTTATTATATGTAATGCATCCATAAGTTATTAGTTTGGACAGACTGAGCACCCTGTTGGGTTGGGGGGGGGGGGGGGGGGAGAACAAACTCTGGCTCCTCACAGTCGAAGCATATAATATGTGTTTGTATTAACGTTGTAGTATTAACCTTTAAAATGTGTACATTTTTTTTTATTTGGCACTTAATTATCTATTTATTCACAGAAAAAAAAACTATACCTAAACAAAACAATGTCAATGAAGAATTGGAAAACCAGAGCCTATCAAGAATTCACTGCAGCCATCAAGCACTGATTGAAAACGAAATAACTTCCGGAGTGCATGAAGTAGTGTAGGTACTATGAAGAAAGCTATACGGCAAAGTGAGTAACTGTTTACATTTTATTTAAAACAAATCTAAGTTATTATTTTAGAGAAAGTAAGATTGGAAACGCAAACAGTTCTATTAATTTAACAAATATGTTTTGGCCAAAATATACATAAGATTTTTGGTCTGTTCAGTGTAAGGTCATTTATTGCACACAAAAATAAAGAAGTCGGTATTAAAAAGTATAAATTTTATGCATTGCAGGAAAAAAAATTTAAACTTGATAGCTGCAGTTATCAAGTTCCGGAAGGTAGAGACTCACGAGGTCACATTGGCAGCCAGGGAGTAAAAACGGCACAAGAAATTTCTTCAAGAGAAAATGACACATCAGATTAAGAGAATAACTACTCTGTAACCAATTTCCTGCACAATTAAGATGGGCAGTGTATATAAGTCCCTTAGCCCACTTTAAAAATAAGTTAATTACAAAGTGTTTTTAATACATGCTATTTTTCTTTCTTCAACTATTTCCTGAAAAATTGTTTACTTTTTTTCCGTCGTATCATTTGCACACGGTCGGGTAGTTATACTATTACACGAAACCGAAGGAGCCATTGACATTCCAAACGAGCTGGTGGACAGGAATGAGACAACTGTAGACAGTAGATGTATCAACAATTCAGAGACAAGCAATCAGGTTAGCTGAATGACAATTATATTGCTTTTAATTATATTGACCTGTTAAAAAATTACAGTTAAGTTATAATTAAACTTTACGAATATACTTCAATTGAAAAATTACACAACTACTCAAACTACATAAATGTTTTTTATCAGAAATTTCACTAAAAACAGGGCTAAAAAATGAATACAGTAAAAAACCTTATCCCCATTTAGTGACAATAGACAGCATCTTTTTTTGACCTTACTTAATAGTGATACACCATCCCCAGTTAAAACATAAACAGCATTCATAAGAACACTGACTTAAGCACTAAAAATGTTTATATTGTAGCAAGACTTTTCAAAGTATGCATCATACATTGGACAAAAAAACTATTAAAAATACTGCAGATACTATAAGTACTTTTACTGCTATCAATATTCCTGTTTTATTCGTAACTTGGGAAAAAATAATCTATACATATTTTATGCACATAGAAATATAACATGATTTTAGGTACATTAATAGATATAAGTTATTCAAAAATAATATATTTATGAATGATTTCAGCCGAACAGTATTCATTACTCCAAGAAAATATCAACATTTGGATGAATATATTGAACATGTAAAGGAAGACAACGGTTTGATACTCCAAAAGCAGCAAACATCCACTATGGTCCTCAATGACAGCCTGACATGGATCCAGAAACATTTGAGGAACAGAAACAAGCTTTCCTCAGTAGGTTACAACTAACACAAGAGGACCGTCAACAGTTAGAGAGAGACACAATTCTCCAGGCAGGAAGCGGAAAATGGCTTGAAACACGTAGAAAAATTCTAACGGCTTCGAATTTCGGGAAAGTCTGTCGTAGACGTGCATCAACAAGTTGCGTGAACTTAGTTCGCAGAATTGTTTATACCTCCGATATTTTGAACGTGCCTGCAATTGATCATGGTAAAAAGTTTGAGGTGATGGCTATAGAACAACTAGAAAAACAAGAAGGAATATAAGGTTGGAAAAAGTGGACTCTTCATTGACAAGGAATTACCTTTCTTGGGTGCCACTCCGGAAGGTGTTATTGGAGAAAAGGGTCTTGCAGAAGTTAAGTGTCCATCATCTCCAATTGAAATAGATGTTACTGCAGCAGTTAAACAAGGGAACATCCGATATCTGAGTTTCGAAAGAGATGAACTGAAACTGAAAAAACACATTCATATTTTTATCAAGTTCAGGGACAGCTGCACATTTCAGAGAGGGAATATTGCATTTTTAGTGTTTGGACATCAGTGGAAAAAGAGATGGCAATATTTCGAATTGAAAGGGATGACAATTTTTGGAAACAAGAAATGGAATCACATCTTAAAAAAATTCTATTATAACTGCATTTTGCCAGAACTGGTGGACCCTAGGCATACAAGGAGCATGGAAATTCGAGACCCTCCATACATTATTGACGCTATTGAAAAAAGAGCAAGAAAAAAATTTGCTGCTGTCAAGACTTGTTCAGCTGCTCATTAATTACCTCTGTAGCGTATCTTCTTAAAAATGTGGGAATATAATAAGTATTTTTTCTTAAAGTATTTATTGCGATATAACATTATTATATAAGAAAATTTAAACTCAGTGCGCTGTTAAATTATGCTTGTAAAAGCAGACCATCTAAATGTACTCAACTGTATCCAAAAACTCATATGTTTTTTGTCTTTGTGGTGTGTAAATGTGTTCAAATTCAATTATATTTGATTAAAGAAGATGTATTTGTACAACTTCATACATTAACTTTTTTTTCTTCAGAAAAGCCAAAAATAATTTGTACAGATAAATCGATGATTGTTATTTTCTGAACAGTTATTGGGTGGAGATGCATACAAATATTTTAAACAGCAAATTGTAAACAATCTAAACATGTACAAAATACAAGGTAGAAAAAATAACATGATTCTGTGCCGTATTGAAAATGCATTTTGGCACAATGATCCTTACCACACTTCTTTTTAAAATCACTAATAATTGATATTGACAATGTTGCAAATATTCTATTTGTAAAGGAATAAAGAGTTACAAATACATGATATGACATGCTAAGTTATCGCGTCATTATTACAAAAAAACTATTCACAAACAACTGGTTTGTGTACGTTTGGAATAAAAACTGTGAACACTAGTCACTCACCGTAAACGCCACACATCTTCCTGTATACTCACTTCATGTTATAGAATGGGGAAAGTCCGGGTGAACAAAATTAAGATTTTTGCCTCATAACGTCACCACGTTTCGGATGACTTAGACGACTAGTTCCGTAATTTTGCAAACTTCAAATACAATTTGCAGCAACAAATAGTACCTGTGACTATGTTTATGACTTCGTTGAGCTAAGAGATGCATTTCAACCTGTTGTTGAAACTAACATATTTTTATGTACGAATGTTTGTTAACTGATTGTTGCATCAGTGCACGCTTCAATTCGTTTGTAGTCGTATGATAAATTGTAGTTTAGTACGTACATTTAAATCTAATACGTATTTTATGATGAACGAAATTGTAAATATATATATACCGGAAGGGTGAAAAATCATGTAAACTGTTGATGCGTTATTTCTGAAACCCAGTAATAATATAACTACGTTCGTACATAGTATAAAATTGAAAATTTGGAAAATATTATTCTTTATTTGATTGTAATCATATTACTTCTTTGCTGGTGGACACGTAATAGCACACAACTTGAAGGATAACCAGACCCAAGTGTATAACTGAATTATTAATTATTATATAACTCAAGTCACAACTTAATTATTTAAGTAAATCATAGCTTGCCAATAATTGGCACAAATCTATTTTAATTTCTTAGTCAGCAAGGTTTAAAAATACAAACGAAAATTTTCCCAGCAAAGAAGTGTGCATGTGTCCGCGTATGCGTACCTGTGTTGTTTATGCATAGGTATGCGCACTTGCTATGCTATGTATGCATTATTTTTGACTAGGTAACATGTAGGCCTACATATTTCCGACTATGATATTAAAATATGTAATATTTTTTGGTTAAATATAACGGAAAATGCATTTGATTCGTTATATGGATATGAGTTTCGTAGTTTTGACAGCTCCATAGAACTTGCAATGAAAGTTCGGTGCAGCTCCGAAAGCTTGGAAAATGAGAGATCTCTGAGAAGAAATACTCCAGCCAATAGTCTTGTCTAGTGTAAATAACCTGGCCAGGGGAGAGAATTGGGAGGTTGGTGGGCAATGCACTCAACACAACGCCAAGTGCGGCCTTTATCCACTGACGTATAGTAAATAACTGTGCCTCGAAGGTAACTCGACACCGCGACAACACGAGACTCGAGGACAGAGCGATAGCGGGTACGGAACACCGCGATCTTTCCTAAAAGACACTGTAAGCTGGAATGCCGGCGGGGTGGAAAGTGTTTCCCCCACTCCGCCTCCCAGTCGAAGTGACGCGCCGCCAAGATAACCAATCCACGTCTCCTCCTTCCAGCTTTGTCCCGCCCACCTTGCACGATGTCGTAAGCGCAGAACCCGCTGGCGGAGTTGCGCCCTGTCTGTATAGGCCTCTTAACCGGTAACTGCCCAATAGTATTATAGGTTATGGGAACATACATTATCTGCAATGTCAAAATATGAATTGTCATCAATAAAGACATCATGGTTGCAGTATGCAATTTTAAAAATGGGATGTTTAGCATGTGTGTCAACATAAAGCTCACTATAAATCAGTTACTAACAATTTTAATACACATGCCTAGATATCAAACTATAGCACATATTTTCCTCCCCTGCTATACCAACAAACTTAATTTATTAGTCATGATGGACATTATTAGAGTTTTAAATCTTAATCATGAAGAACATAAAAAGTGTTTAAAAACAAACACATGCATATTAATTTTTCTAAGTACCATTAATAATACCATTGTAAGATAAATTAAAATTGTTAAGACTTTGGTGGTAAAACATTCCAAAATGCGCTGAACATAAGTAACTCACAAACCTATATTTAAAAAAAATATGGGCCAGAGTGGTACTATAAATATATTGACCCTTTTTCTGCTCATTAGCAATATATATGTTTTGTGGAATCCTTATAAGCAATGGAATATACTAACATAACATATTACATATATAGAAAGGAATGTCAGTGACAACCATGGTATCTATGATATGTTTAATTTATTTAAATCCAAGATATTGATCTGACCACCCCAGGAAACAAAAGTAGTGCGAGTATAAATATAACTTAGGTGTTTCATTTTACTTCCTGAAATTAACTACTTTTAAGGTGTGAATGCTAATTGCTGAGTTACTTTTTTATCAAATGGTAATTAGATCAAAATAATATTTTTGATGGAATCTGGATTGTGTGCCCTGTGACAGCCAAAGATAGGTTGATTATATGTGAGGTATGGACATTCCTACACCCTGCATTACTATCTCTATCCACATTATGTGCAACATTTTGAACACAAGAGCACTAACTAGCCTACTACCTTCTTCTACGAACAATTAATGTGATTGTGCATAACAGTCTCTAATAAATACCCTGTAGATGAAGTTAAGCTCAAGAAAAAAAAAAATCTCGTAACAGGCTTGGTTTGTACCTAAATGAAAAGCTAACCTGTGCAGGTTAAGATGTTTTCAATACCATGAATGCAATCCTGACAAAATTAAAATAAAAAACCAATACAATATGTACCACATTGTCCCTGAGCATAAAATTAAAGCCTAATATAAAAATGTCAATTAGTTAATACAATTTTAAAGAAACAAAAATTTTTATTGTGTCAAGATTATTAAAAAAATATATATATATATTTTTTGGTACTTTTTTGATATCACAAAACCTATGAAATTCTATGTTGCATTGAAATTCATTGCAAATTTATGAAATGTTAGTTCTTTAACACAGACCATTCTTAACTTAAAAATAACTTAACTCAGAATATGTTTGAGATCTTTCAACGTACCTACAAAATTAAAACAGCAAGCATTAGGTATAGACCAGGATCAATGTATAGAAGATCATATCAGGGATATTTACGGGATTAACTTGGATACATGATATGAAACTTCTATCAAACATGCATTTCATCAGTGCAAAAACATAAATAATTTGAATGCGAAAGGTTTAGGATGAGCATGTGTCCATATTTACACAGAAGGGCTTATAGCGAGCAGCATACGAATTCAAAGACCATGAGAAATCAAATTGTGTACCAAATCTGTACAATTTGTTTTATTTACGTTGGGATTTGCACATATTTTCTGACGACAAAATGTGATAAGATGAAATAAAACATTTTGAAGCCATTAAAACCACAAGTTGCTGCGATTATGTTTTTATACGAAAACAATAGCCAATTTCCCACAATTTTATTTTATGGCACACATCCTCGATGCTGATTGGTGAAGGAAATGAGTCACATGTTAGGCATGGTAGCTGCTGGCGGAAAAAAAAAAAAAAAAAAAAATGTAATACTGAGTAGCATCACCCAAGCTCTACCTCTATATTCATTCTACGTTAGGCACAGATATGGATTAAGAGAATGGAATGAAAGAGTGCTGGAATGCATTTGCTGAAAAAACAGAAGTAGAGTCGAATCTTGATCAACTGAGTTTCATATTATCAGAGCTGACCCAAAGCACCTATACAGCAAAGACTGTTGAAAAACATTTTCTCGAGGACCTAGAAAATAAGCTAACTGTTGTCAAAAGCCTAAAAAAATATTAAGCTCAAAGATACCATTTACTGATAGGGCAATTCACAGAATGATGAGATAGAAATTACAATAAGAATAGCTGGAAAAAATCATTACCCTGAAAAATAATACTACTGGGCCACCTGGAAACCAAAATGATATTCTTATTATATTAGTGTTATCAGAGATTTTGCTTAACCAAGATTTGAAGTGGTCAACATAAACTTGGATAATCGAGACACTAATGAACCTACGAGTTCATTGCAACAACCGCCATGTTTTTTCCTTTACCTTAGATTCAAAGCCAGACTACCTTTCCTACTCTATTAAATTCTATAGAAAGAAGATACAGAAGATAGAAAAATTTAACTGTGGATTCAAATGACCTTTTTTCATACAACAGAAATGATTATTTAAACTGATTTATTTTGTACTAATATTTACTTTATTTGACAAAGACCACAATTATACCATTCTTCTGTATACACTGTTTTATGCATTTTGTATATATTGTATTTTAATAAAGTTAAGTTTTCCTAATTTTTTTTTTAAATTTATGACAATAATGTTTCTAGTTATATACCGGAGCACAGAATAAAATAATAAATAAATAAAATAAATCTGAGAGGCATTTGATTATGAGAAGTACAAAACTGTCTATCTAAAAAAAAAAATAAAGAAAATTAACACAAATATATGCATCCAGCATTTTTGCTACTACATGGAAGCAAAACAAAGGTGGCATCTCTATGTCCAAGACTTTTACATGGAAGAGATGTAGTGGTGCAATACAATATTTAATTGCCCGATGGACACTGCATAAACTGTGGGAAGAATCATATTAATTTTTGGGTTAACATTTTAGAACGGTGATTACTTCCGTGTGTACAAACAGCTCATAAAGGAGAACAGGAATGATAGAGTTATGAGCAGCAGATAGGTAGGCCGCAAGTGAACTGATTCTTGGTGCTATAAAGATGTTTCCATGAAGTGCATATGTGAACCTACTCAAACTTTTACAGACTAAAGCAAGATACATATTGTATTAAAGTAGACGATTAAACCTTGCTAAAGAAGCAATCAACAGCTTCAAGCAACAAAGACAGCATATCCGGCCCCTCATTTACAATATAAGGTAAGCCTTACAACCAAGAACAAAAAATTTACAACCCTGGTGCTATGTACTTATTTGTCCGAAAAAGCAGCAGTGGTACCACCCTGATTGCGCTCAAAAGAAACCACTTTGCAGATCTGTGAGGCTAGACTACAAATATGATTACACATTAGCACTTACATTATTGTCAAAGGCAAAAGTCACCAATTATATTAGCAGGATAAACAATCAAACAATCTGCATTACTCAATTTGTACAAATTATCGATCGGAAGCATCCAAACCCAAAATGTGTGACAGAACTAATTTTTCCACTTACCAATTCAATCAATGTCAAGCAATGTTTAACCACTTGGATAGTAAGGCCGGACACACACAGAATGAGTCACGACACAAAATTTGTCTGATAGGTAGTAGTTGACTTCTATAAATTTACTTACATAAAAAAAATTCACACATAATCAGACGTGGCACAATGCCACAAACCTGCCATGATCAGACATGAGGCGACATCTAATGATTGCTCCAACTTCGCCTTAAGCATACTGTCTAATGGGTGCAGTATTCTGCGCATGCGTGAAAAAAAATAAATTTGCCAACAAAGGCATGCTATAGTGTGTTTATAGCTGACTAGTTAAATCCCTACTTACAGATGGGATAAAATTCGTTTTTGATTAGATTCCGCATCTATTATTCAAATACATTATTTCTGTAGCTTTCTTCACTTAGCTATTAAATGCCACAATTCATTGTAAGTTGTCGGCCACTTACAATGAAACTCCGAGTTTGTATTACAAATGTACCTGAAGCCACGGATTGGGAAATCAGACCAGCATCTTGTAACTTAAAATGTTTTCCTGACTTTGGAAATCACCCTTCGCCCCTGCCAAATACTTTTAACTTCTCATATAAGTAATCATTTATAAATCATTAGACCATGCGTACTACAAAACCAATTATAAAGAATATTCTTCTAAAATCACGTATAGCCAACAATATGCAAACAAAGCACAGTTACAAATTTAAGCTATGATAATGTAAAATCTCCCATTATCATTAATAGGAAAATTTCACAAAAAATGTAAAAATGGAGGCTGCACCACATTTTGACAGCCAGTAATAATATATTCTTATCGGTGACAAAATCCCAAGAGAACTGAAAAAGGTATAACATGGATCTGTTACGCAAGAAGTGGAGCGGTGCAGATTTTTTGATCTCGTGGAACTGTTACAGCTAATCACTGATCAGATGTAAACAAATTACCTATTAACTTACAGAAACCATGCTACTAAACATTATAAATATATAGACTTAATGGATATCTTGTTACAAAAATGCTGCTTGTTCTTAACATGTAAATAACTGAGCTTAATTAAACTACCATGCTAAATAAGTTATTGATGATTCCCTAGAGAGCTAATAAGCAAAATAATGTTTTAATTGCATTAATAGATCCCATCTGTGCAAAGCCAAGGCATGTTGTTAGTTAGCTATAATTATTTCTACATGCTCTAATCAAATGTGAGGTAACAAACATATAGATCTTTTATAATACAATAAACTAGAGAGGATTACAAATATAACTTCATGACAGTACTATGATGACATGTAAAACTATGTTTACGGTATAGCCCTACCTTGCCCCTGGTCAAAGTCTACTCACTTAATAGTTGCTGGTACAAATAAATACACCAAGTCTAGGAAAGAAGAGTAATAATGCAAAAATACAAATAATAAATCAGTTCAAATTACAGAAGCTGTAAAATAAAATAAACTCGTACGTAATCGAAACAAAAAGTCGATGACAATACCTTTATAACTACCTAGACAGCAAGAAATTTATTTAGATAGTTAATCAGTAGATTGCGTCGATGTACAAGTATAACCTCAAAAATACGATTTTTTTTTTATCTACTTTGCTATCTAAACGCAGTCTTTTTAATGACTGAAATATAAGCACAACATTACAATATGTGCCATAATCCCCTATTAGATAAACACTTCTTCAATTGCAACAAATCTAGCCTTAAGAGACAAACATCTATCGAAAACAAACCTTTGCTGCACATTCCGTATAGTCCGTCTCAAATTCCAATTAACATAGTATTCTATGGTATAACCTTAAAAAAAATGCCTTAGTAAAATAATTTCAACAGATAATCACCCTCTATTTACTATAAATACGCCCTCATTCACGAGACTGCAGAGTACACAACACTAGACACTTTTTCAACTAACGTTTTTTTACCCATGTTCCCGCGCGGTACACATTCAGCCGCTAAGCACGGGGTTTCTCGAAAACAATGGCGCCTTCCATTAAATATACGTGTATTATATTACAGGTATTAAAACGAATACAGGAACAACTTAAATTAGAATGCAAAAAAACTCAACATAATCTGCATATTTACCATAAAACTTAAGTCATATCTCCTGTACACCAAACAAAAACTATCAGTCACCTTCAACTAAAATTGTTCCATCGGCAAAAAAAACAAAGCCTTTAAATAAAACTATTAGCAGTGAAAATAAAATATCATGGCATATTCATATGACCATTTCTCATTCACGCAAAGTTAATCATATAATAACAATTTATCAACAAGTATTCGAAAACATAACAAAATGGCGATTACGTAGGCTCTTGAAGTTAAGCAAACCTTCTTTCTATTGGCGAAAAGACATTACAGATGACCAATCATAAATAAGGTACCTTGAAAGAGAAAAACGCAAATCAACAACACATCCAAGCCATGCATCCTGGTTAGAAAAAACTCAACGACAAAAAACTTTACTCGATCATTCGATACGACCTCCCTTATGATATTCGCCACTTTTATGTTTGAAACACCGAGAGAAAGATGCGATGGACATTCAAATAGTAAAATAGTGAACAGTTCCAGATGGTATCCATTAGGAGAAAACTGATATTTTCCTTATTAATGGCTTCAGAATTTTTTGCTTTGACACCTGATGGTTTAACATAAAAGTGGTGGCAGTACATACAATTCTTTTCATATTGGCGAGTGTACTTTACTACATCATTGGTCTTAACAATTCCTGTATATGTATCTGACATACAACTTCGTTGTCCTTAGCATCCCTTAATACCATGATAGAACGTCGTCACTCGACAGGTGCAGTGAGTGTGTCATTGAGCAGCGAACAGTTCCTGCTATGACTTTAAATGTTTAAGTTTTATTGAAGAGATAGTATGTTCAATGTAATGGTTTCATTGATAATAAAAACCTTTGTTTTACATAAGAATGCGTCGCTGCCCGAGGTTGGTAAAAGGTTTTGGCGCATGCGCTGTGAGCCAATGAGCAGGATAGGGTGGCCTGCTCCGGATTAGAGAAAAGGCAATGGTTGGTAAGAGATGTGTTGCACATGCACTCCTGCGACTTGCGTTCCTCCCCGACCTCACAGTGTGTTTTATTATACAGCCGCCGACTCTTCGTACATTCATATGTCTTCTGGGTTGACAAACGACAGTGATGTTCGTCTTTTGTAGAGTAAAAGGTATTGGCTTTGTGTATGACCATGGTACCGATTATTGCGAATTAAACTGTAGCATTTACATACACAGTTATATTTATTCAATATGGCATTTTTACACTGGCAGTTTATGTAGTAGGAATAACATGAGTATAGTAGCTAATATAACATGACCCTTAAAATATTAAATCTTATTGACAGTAATAACTGAAATCGGCCAGTGCTAAAAATTAAAGTTAACTTTCATAAGACATCGGGCTTGGTGGTCTGGAACCATGACTTGACATTAGTAATAATTAAAGTTGAATGTTCCTGGCTGCTGTAGGGTAATATTAAAAAAAAAAAATTCCTTTTGGCACAGCATACAGGCAGATGTAGAGTTTGAAGTATGCGTTTCTCCTAAACCAGAACTATTTGGACTATTCTATAAACTTCTGGAACATATTAAAAACTAAATGTACATAACATCCTAAATGTACTCCAATATTACATAACTATAGGTTATACAATTTTTTTATATTCCATAGATAGAATTTTTTTAAAAATGTTTTTAACCCAACTTTATAAAATCCTTCAATGTTCATTTCATATTGTAGTGAATATTATTGTAAATTTAATTAATACATTAAAAAAATACAAAACACGCAAATAGCATAATGAACTAAAAAATTTCATCAATCACTGTGAGACATTATTTAATATCATAATTAAATTTTTTAATTTTGTGGATGGTTATGTATTTTTAAACCTTCAAACATAAACTTTGGTCTAAAGAAAGTTTTATTCTACCTCATATTAGAGGTATTGTTTAAAGAAATAACAATAACAAATTTTTGCTGTTTATAAAACATTGTAGTGCACTAGTTAACCCGTTAGGGGTGCTGATCACTAACGTTGGTATCATTTATTGAAAAACATGGTATTGATATTTATTTTGAATCTCTGATTATTGTTGTTTTGTATTTTTTTTAACTTTCATGAAATGCTTGTTTGTGATGTGGTCGCTGATTTGTTGGCATGTTTCGCCAAATAAGTAAGAAAATAATTACTTTACTATGGGGCGCAAAGATTAAATGATTTAGTTTTATGGTATGTACTCTAGCAAATGATTATTGTTTTAAGACGGAAAATTAAGAGAATTAGTATAATTTTACTCGTGTAATTTTTTTTTAATTTGAATTATTTCACTATTATTTTTTTTAGTTCTGTTACAGTGGAACCTAATAGCAAAATTTTTTTTTATTTATTTATTTATTTGGTTGCCTCCTTTTTTCTCCAGTACATACTAGAAGGCAGTTGTCAATATACAAAATACAAACAAAAAATTAAAACATATAGACAAACACAAATCTTAAATACAAAACATAACCACACTCCTGGATACTACAATCTTTGTCTTGGCAATATTATTTAGGTTGCTGATACATCCTAACCACCATACTTGTTGAAATACAAAAACCAACATATTAATAAGCTTATACCCTAAGGTATTCTTCAACTGAATAAAAGGATTTTTTTACCAAATATTTCTTTAGTTCTTGTTTAAACCTATTTAAATGGACAATTTCCTTAATTTCAGTTGGTAATTTATTAATTAGTTTGATACTACTGTAGTAGGGTCCTTGTGAAAATAGTCTTGTTCTATGTGTGATTAAATGTAAATCACATCTATTTCTAGTTTGATAACTGTGTATATTACTATTTGATATTACTGTGGATTGTGTAAAGTATAGTATGAAAAATGTACAGGCAAAGAAAAGTCATAATATTTAATTGTTTAAACAATGGTTTGCAGTGAGTCCTTTGTGTCTTTCCATTTATTATTCTAACTATCTTTTTTTGAATTTTAAACACTTTTTGAACAGTGATGCGTTTCCCCAAAAAATAATTCCATATGTTAATATAGACTGTACATTTGCAAAGTATAATGCCATTACAACTTCTAAAGAGCAGATTTTTTTGATAGTATGTATAACATAGCACATTGAACACAATTTTTTGTATATGGCATTTATATGTATATGCCAATTTAAATTTTTATCTATCTGTAGCCCTAAAAATTTAATATGGTCAGTCATGTTAATTTGTTTACCATTTACAGTAGCAAAATCATGTTTACTGGCTAGACTATTTACTCGTGTAAATTGAAATATAGTGGATTTTGATAAATTTAGTACTAGTTTATTTTTTATAAACCAATTATTTGCTTCCTCTAGTATAGAATTTACCTTACTTATTAGTTCTTTTTTATTTTCTGCTATTGCTAATATATTTGTGTCATCTGCAAACATGATAGCGTCTCCATTTATTACTGATGTAGGAAATTCATTTATAAAAATTATAAATAATATGGGACCTAAGATCGAGCCTTGCGGTACTCCTATTGAAATAGTCATCGGTTTTGATATAGCATTTGTATATGTACCTTTATCATCACATTGACGTATTAATGTTACTTGTTTCCGATCTTGTAGATATGATTTAAATAATTTTAAATGTTTATCTTTCATGCCATAACTCTCAAGTTTTTTTAATAGTAAATAGTATTCCACACAGTCAAATGCTTTGGAAAGATCTGCAACTATGCCCATAATATGGTTTTTCTTATCAATAGCTTTTAAAATATTTCCTATGAATTTGTAAACTGCTTGTTCTGTAGATTTCCCTTTTTGGGACCCAAATTAACTCTGAGATATAATGTTATTTTTATCTAGATATAATATAAGTTGTTTTGAGATTATTTTTTCAAATATTTTTGAAAAAGATGATAGAAGTGCTATTGGTCTGTAATTGTTCATATCAGTTATTGCACCTTTTTTATATACAGGAATTATTTTTGTCCATTTAAGTCTGTCTGGGAAAACACCTTCAGTTAAGCACAGATTGAATATATATCATCCTTCGTACCTCTTACCCGCATACATCCCTTGCTAACAGACTCCCTATCCAAATTGTTCCATTCACTGATCGTTCTCATTAGATCAGTTACATTTATAGAATGTAAAATCTTTGGTAAATATGACAAGTGTCGCATCGAAATAAATCAAACAAAAATCTTAAAACTCATTATGTTTGGTATTAAAGTATTGTAAACATTACATATAACTAAATGAAATGACGTAAGTGTTGTGCTTTAGAAGTGTAGATGAGACTGTTTTTCTCTAGGCATCTTTAATCCTGTTGTTACCACCCTACTGTTTACACTATACTAGCAGCAACTTGATCCTGTGGTTGGTAATTGTTTCATATTATATATCCATAAGAACACTGACCTAATTTATAGATTAGTCACAAACTTTAATAAGAAAATCATGCAATTTAGTTAAGTAGCCTATTAATTGTCCTCTATTGTTATTCTTTTTTTTGTTTTATCCTGTAGTTACTTTTTGGTTGTAATCTTCTCTGTGAATGTTTAATTGTTGTGTGTAAATATTTTTTTTATAACTAATTAAGGTATTCATCTATGTGTGTTGTCTTTTGTCACTATTGTGTTGGCCTTCCATAAAAGTTGCGTCTTTGTGTATTTGTTGTGCCTGTTCCTTGAGTCTCGTACTGTTGGTAGGCATTTTACAAATTAAAATAAATAACTATATATATTTTTTTGACGTGACAACGTCGATTGGAACAACCATCAATTTGACTTTATCGAGGCACATTATACTTGAAACACTCCCATTCGTTTCCTACTTTTCCTATCATCGTCCTATCCTTAACAGAATAACACAGATTGGAAGAAGTTAAATAGCAAACATGTATAAAAGTTATAGTTAAAATAATCTCTTCGTTAAATTAATAAACATATTTGAATTAATGAGTGCAAATAAAAGTAAATTTATCAATAAATTGTAGATTTCATTTCACACCTTCTTTGTATCCATACAAAATAGTGATAATTCAATAAAAATGATTCAATTTTATTCATAAAAGTATGCAATCATTTCATCAATGTTTGTTATGACGTTGTCACGTTAAACTATCGTCCGTAAACAGACTTTACAGACAACCAAGTTTTTTGGGTTGTAAAGGAGGAGTGCGAAGGCGTTCAAGGGGTGTCCTGTTGCAGTGTATTTGGCACATGTGATTCCAGTGGACTATGGAACAGCATAGAGATGCGTATATAAGTGATAAGTACATGTACCAGCCAGCGCTCCTGTCCCAGCCGTGTGCGTCATGCTCAAGCCCGGACGTGGCGAGACTGTACCCTGGCAAGCAGATGACCAGCCAAGGAACACAGATCAACCCAGCGCTGCTTGAACAACCGAAGGAAGCCAAGGTACCGGCCTTTTCTCACTTCCCGTGACAACACGATCACGCAGCGAATTGCGATAAAAGCAAAACAACAATGCAAAGCATGTCAGTGCAACATATGAACATCAGTACACCAGTTAATTTGTACTAATAATAAAACCTTTCGAGTCAAAAAGTTCTCTGCATTGGATGAAATAATGCAAAAACTATTGGAAATGGCTATTTTCATTATTGAGGAATCAAAAATATAGTTTTTTAAATTTTTTGTCTGTTTGTTTGAGCATCAATCTGAAACTATTTGACAGATTTTGATGAACTTTTTTTTTATTAGAAAGGTTTTTGGCTAACTTAAAAACTAGACTATATATGATTACAGAATTCCACCCCTGGGGGGTGAAAAAAGGGGTAAATATGGTAGCTTGAACGAAACATATGTTGATAGAACTTTTTCTTGTTGTAGGAGGAGCTGAAGTCTCTGAGTGGTGGCTGTGGAAACCAGCAGAACTTGGAAGAGTCAATAGATCCTGTGAATCTGTAAGTGCAAAGCATTTGATGGATTTTTTTTTTAGTTAGTAGTTTCAAACAATGGTTGCTTGAAAAAGAAAAAAAACAAACAAATAAACAAACAAATATTCAGTATAAACATCTAAACAAAACATATTAAATTGGATAGTTCGTCTCGCACAACTAAACTGTAGGTTGCAACTTTAAACAAGAAAGGAGACAGGTGTTGTGTCTTCCGTATGGACTTAAATTTAAGATAGCTTATGCCCTGAGTACGATAACAATCTGTGAACGGGAGAGCAGTTGTGTCTCGCCAATAAAAATGTACATCGGTGTTAGGTTTTTGAGGAAAGGTACAACCTGGCTGGTTTAGCAGGAGGGCACAGCTCATTGAAGCTTCTAGACATTCCACTTCTTGTATGTTTCCCCAGTTTCAGTGTAGGATGAGACATCGGTGATGAAGTTGAGTTCAAACGCCCGGATGCTGTTGAGCAGGTAGAAAAGAGTATGTGATAAGAAGTCGAGTGATGCGTGTAAAATAGTTTTATTTTATGCAAAAGTTCCACACACAAAAATGCAATCAAATAGTTGAATGGAAATTTGAATGAACTTGACTGGTTATAAGTTTCCCAATATTTTTTTTCTAGCATTGATAATGCTTCAAAAATGAGTCTGGAAAATATTCTACCCATACATTGTCTTTAGGGGCATGTTCCCCATTAAATAAACTTGGGAAAATAAAAGAGATAAAAATGTGTTCATACCTTTACCATGTACCAGGGTACAGTTTTATTTTTTAAGAAATGTGCTTTTTATTGTAGTTTAAGAAGGTAGACTTTTTTAATATAATAATACTTGTATTTTTAATTTTTGTAAATATTAATGCATGTGTCTGTGTATATTGTGTTATTATTGATGTGTTTTATAGGTATCCTATAGTGTTTGACTCCATATAGATCCATGAATAGTTAGTGATTGTTGATTGTTTGCTTTCATTTGACACTTAACCTGTGAAGTGGACTTGTTTGGTTTCATTAAGCCAGTGTGAATAGTCCATGTGTGTTTTGTGAGTGACACAATCACTCAGGTTGATTCTGATCTCAAGCCCATCATCATCATTAGTCAAAGAACCAAGAAACATGTTTACTTTGCTAAGTTAATGCAGTGTGTGTGTGTTTTGAAAAAAAGTTGTGACACAGCAACATTTTGTGCATTTTCAGTTTGAGCGTAGAGTATTTGAGCCGTAGTGGAACCCCTTGTGATAGCAACCCGCTGCTTCCACACAGCGTTCCTATCACAGGTGAGCGCTCTCAGTGGCTCGGTTGCATGCGCTCTAACAAAAAAAAAATACTCCTTGACCATAGTGTTTCAGTAGCGGCCTTACTAACAAATAATTTACAATTTATTAATTTTTTTCCTTGATAATTTACTGACACATGATTTGAAGACTGTCCAGCTCAAGGAAAACACTGACTGGATGTCCTTTTCAATCGGCAGACTCGGTTGACCATATGGTAGCTTGACCCAATTTCGTATCACAGAAATGACTACAGTAGAGTCTTGATTAACAGAGCGTCGATTAACCGAGGTTCCGCTTTGTCGAAGCTGACCTTGGGCGCCTTTACCGACAAAAACTGTTAAAACATTTGCTCGAGGACCCAGAAAATAATCTTACCCTTGTTGTAAGCCTAAAAAAAAATTAACCTCAAAGATGTCATTTACTGGTTTGGAGAATCATGGAGCAACTGAGAGAGACTACACAGAAGAAAAGCTGAAAAAAAAGTCACACTGAAAAAAATGATACAATTGGGCCAACTGAAAACTGACACTGTTTTCTTATTCCATCCATGTTATCAGAGATTTTGTGTATCCGAGTCTGGCGCAGTCCACATTAACTCGGTTGATACAGACTCTACTGCATATTTCTTGAGATTTAGATCTTCTTTTTTTGTATCTGCTTCTAACAAGACTAACACTGAGGCACCAAATTGAAAATTGGTGTTGGTCTAACCTTTCATATAAATATTGTGTGTTTGTTAATTTGGCATACCTTATTTTGAATGTAAAATTTTCATGTGCCAACCCAAATAAATATTGAATGCAGTAAACTCTCAATTATAGGACTCCTGGAAAGAACAATCCTATTTTGTTTTTGAAAAGGTGGAAAATGGTCAGGAAACAGACAGTAACGTAACTTTGTTGTACTTATTTTGGTCTCAATGCATTACGATTGACTTCTCAAGTGCTGAAATACCTGCATTACATGTTACCTTCTCCCCAAGGTTCCAAAAGCTGTTCGGAAGTATGCTTTCTTGTTCACCCCTTCCATTGCTCATGAATGCTACAGTCGTTCCCTATCCCTGTGTTTTGTATCTGGCCCCTTCCATTGAAATACTTTTTTTTTTTTTATAAATTAATCATTAATCAACCATTGATCGTTTCGTAGGAGAGATTTTTAAAGGACAGGTTGTAGTTTTTCAGAAGTATGAGAAATAAATCCATACCCCTGTCACACTTTGTGAACTGTGATGCAAAAAATTTTTATCTAGGGCAGATTTGTATTGGCTTTTGGAACTGCTTACTGCACCTTTCGCTCTGGAATCTTAGGCAGACTCAATAAAAATGCTGGAATTTTAGAATGCCAAGTATGAGAAAAACCTGACTGTTCAGTTGTTCAGGAATGTGGTGGTCTGATGTGGTTGCAGAGTGGGAAGTGGTAGTGTTGCTAGCTTATATCTCGTATTTTGTGAATTATCTCAGTTGAAGAAGAATTGCACAAATTATTCTTGTTTATTTGTTGTGAGAATTTAATTACGTACCACTAGCTGAAAATGTAAACTTTATTCCAGCAGAGACAGTCAACTGCTAGCTTTGTTGTGTAGTTGTTTACTAATATGTATGAATTTAAAAACGACGTTGAAGTAAAATTTTTACAGATAAATTTTTGCTGTATTTTGGAGATGTTTGTATAAATGTAATATTAAATTTTGAGTGTTGATAAGTATGAAATATATTCATAAAGTTTTATTAACTAACCACATTGGTAGAGTCATCATGCAAAATATCATTTAATTCTAGTTGTATCCTTATTGAATCACATATCACAATTAAAATATCAAGTTATGAATTTACCAATTTGATCGGAAAATTGATGGGGTGAAATTAATATTTGTTGGAAAAATAATAGAATAAATGAAATGGGAGTAACATGAGAAAACTATACTTATCATTATTGTGTGCACCACAGTTATTGAGGCGTTCTGTCTAGAAAAAAACTTAAATGTCCTGAGAACCCCATTGAACTTACATTTTATATGTTTTTTTTTAAATTTGAAGAAGAAAACTTACTGTATTATGTGAAAATATTTTGCAGTTTTTCAAGAAGTTATGCTAAGTGAACTGAAGTTGGATAACAGCAAAAAATGGTAGTAAAATCATTCAATAATTCATTTTTAAAATTTTATCTGTACGGACAAGATTATATGGTAGGTTGAGATACAACCAAAATAACACCGAAAACTCAAGTAAATACACCATAAAGCAACAAAATGCAAATAAAATAATGAAATTCGTCAAAAATTTTAATTAGAACTTAACTCCAATCCAAAATGTAATATTTTAATGTATGTATTTAATTCAGTGAGTATATATTATTTAGAACAAAGTTTTTACCAAACAAATGCACTAAATAAGCTCACCGGACAAAAAATTATCCATCCCTGGAGAAATCATTACATGCATCAATTAATACAGTGTAATTTTGCCTCTGGACTTGATAACCGCTTCGATTCGGTTAGGAAGTGAGTCGACAAGTTTGTGCAGGTATGTCAAATCCAGGTTAAGCCATTCGCTGCGGATTTGATCTCGGAATTCCACCAAATTGCAGAGATGCTGATGTCAGTGTTTTACTTGCTGTTCATTGTCCCACAGATTTTCAATGGGGTTCAAGTTAGGTGATTTTACAAGCCAATCGAGATGTAATAGGGTGGTGGGAGTGTTCATAAAAACAGTCACATATGCGTCCAGTCCGATGAACTTTGCTGTTGTCATCTTGAAAAATTGGGGTACAATCATCATGCAGTTGTTGACTGAAAGAAAACAATAGGTCATTCAGAACCTGTAAAAATAAACATGTTGTTTCTAGTTGGAAGTCACCGCAGTGAATGGGCCCAATACAGGATACGATAAACGCCCCCAAAACATCACAGACCCGCCTCGGCTGGAACCTGACCTTGCTTGCACACATCATCCAGGATAAAAACGCTTCATTTGGCCTTCGGCGCACTTGACGAAGTGCGTCATTGGAATACAAGCAAATGCACGATTCTTCAGACCACATTACTTTCTGCCAGTCAGCTGCTGTCCACTTTTGATGATTCATGGCCGATTGGAGACGTGCAGCTTTAGGTTAGCCTCTGGCGAGTTTACCGACTTCAAATGTTCATGGCATGCAGTACCATCACGATGTTCTCTCGCTGACGGTTCGGGACGGACCTACGTTCGCCGACTGCAGCAATTCTTGTGTTGGGTTTGGAAGTGATTTTGTTTCACAGGCCTTGAAACGAGTCTCTGGCCCCTCTCAGTCGGGATCTTTTTTCCGAACACGATTTCAATGTCGTCTTTCGTCACCAGGTGTAGCACACCCCTGCTTGCAGACTCGTTGGAAGTCAAGTCCGTTGATCACCACTGCCCTGTGCTCACGTCGAGGCGGCGCGCGTGCGGTCGAGCTCGGGACTCGCTTGCCGCCGGGTTTGTTGGTGTTGAACTGCCGTGTGCGTGTGTGTGTGGGCCGCCAGGTGGCTACCGCGGGGACGGGGGGCAGGCGCTCGGAGTCGCCAGGCCGCCTCACGAGAGGCACCACCTGTGCGGGGAGTGCGGGAAAGGCTTCACCCAGCAGGGGCACCTGCAGCTGCACCTGAGGACCCACTCCGGGGAGAAGCCCTACAGGTGTGCTGACTGCCACAAGGCGTTCACGCAGTCCTGCCACCTGCAAGTGCACAGGTGAGTGTCATCGGGCGAGGTCACACGGCGGCATTTTGACCAATGTGGAAGATCTTACTGTACAAAAGGTTGAGGGTAATTCTTGCTTAGCATCAATTTTAAATAAATTAAGAATAGCTAGAGTGTGTCAAGGTAAACGGTCCTACTGCTGCTTTGTGGGTGCAGTATTTTAACATGGTTTCATTGATGAAAAAGTTCATAGATTCTGAGCGCCGTGGTGATTGGAATGACCACATCTTCCTGTGTTCAGAGCATGATACCATTCTTCCATGCAAGTGGTCATTTTAAATATGCAAAATGTGTACTCAGGGGCGCAACAACAGGGGGACGGGGGGCAAGGGTATTTTGCCCCTCCCTCTGAAACCTTGAAGTGGGGGCAAACGGGGGCAAAGAAAGTGCTGTGTAATCAATTTTTAGATAATAAAACTGCTTAAATAGCACCATTTTCCACCTTGAATTCCAAATTTTCCCGGGGGAGGACCCCCGGATCCCCCTGCTTCAATGGGCGGGATCGATGATTCTTTATAAAAAGGTATATTGCCCCCCTTCCCCCCCATGGAAATTTATTTGTTGCGCCCCTGCGTTGTACTTACATCACAGCAGCTTTATTTTTGCTTCGTCGTTTTCCACGTTTGTTCCTTTTCAAAGTAATTGACAAGCAGTCATAAGTTTTTTCCAACCAAGATTCCAAATGTATGGAAAAGTTGGCTGTTGGTTTCTTATTGTGTAACTGCCTCCAGTAAATTCACCATCCATATAGTATCAGCAAAAGGCAGGTTAATTAAATTAATCAACCAAAATAGTTTCAAAATTTATTTTCTAATTACATAATATATATATAAAAAAAACTGTAAGCAAAAATAATATATTCTTGGAATTTAATTAAATTTTTAAATTGTTCCAATAATTTACAAATCAAGTGGATTGAAAATTAATAATTGTATACTTTTACAATCATAAACATATTATTTATTCATGAATACATTAATTATACTGGTGTATATTTGAAACATATTATTGGTTGCCAACTTGCCAGTTTAATTTATTTGTTTCTTTTAAATATTCATCTACAGCATTTTTTGTATACAAAATATAGCTTACATAACTGTTAATTTTATTTTAAGGTTATTTTGGTGAAATAAGTACATTTTAAGAATAACTAAATCTGATAATGTGTTGAAAAATGTGCCCTCTTTTGTGAATAAAAATTAAAATCAATACCACTGATGTCATAAATTTTTAAAGTAAATTTATATAAAAACCAAAATTCTTGGTGCTAGTGTCTTTGTACTCCTTTTGGTAACTGTGTCACCGGATTTGTGGTTGAAATTTGCTAAGCATTTCGCTTAGTTGGCATCCCTGAAAAGTTAATAACATATATTTTTTTACTCTTATCTGCAGTACCTATGTTATTTTTATGTGGAAAAAACAAATAATGAGACAGTATGTGTAATAATGATAGTTAGATTTTTTTTCAAATCTCATTTTCAAGAAAACCTATTTAACAAATGTGTGTCAAAATAGATCAAATGTTATTTCCTTCATCCATCTATAGAGGTGCAACTGTTGATGAGGGCAAAGTGTTTAGTTTACTTTCTTGTTGTAGTAGAATAGTAAATTTATCTTTCTTGTTTCTATTTTTAAGGTTATTTAAGAGGATTGGTGGCTTTTACTGACTGCGTGCAGCCGATATTTGCAGGCGAACCCACTCGGGCGAGAGACCTTACGGCTGCGAAATTTGTGGCAAGCGATTCACACAGAGTGTAAACCTACAACAGCACATGGTCATTCACAGTGGAAAGAAGCCATTCGCATGTTCCGAGTGTCCCAAGGCGTTTGCTAGGAACGGCCACCTTCAGGTATTAACTTTTTGTAAGAATGATCGTAGTTAATAAGCTTGTGATAATTTCATGAATATAAATCAGGTACTCACAATGTATGGGAAATAACCACTCTTTAGACAATACAGCAAAAGGTTTTTAATCTAGCATTCTATGGTTAGGAACCTTTTGTAATACGGCTTCAGTTGATGCTGTAGAAGCGGTGTTTACCGTGTTACCATGCTGCCGGTGTTTTTATTCCGCCCATAGTTTATCATTACTTTTGGTTTTCTTTTCAGTACAGTGTTTCCTGTTTTCTAATTGGTTTCATTTCATGTTTACTTTTTCATAATGATTTTTTTTAAGAAGACCAATGCCCGTCTGTGTTTTTCTTTCCATAGAGCAGCTTATTATTTGTTATTTTCTTTCTTAGTTTTGTTATAACCATATCAATGTTCGATAATTCAGCGAAATTGCTAATCCTGCAAAATTGCTGATCTGGTTAAAATCGCCAATCTGGCTAAATCGCTAATCTGACGTGGCCATGGTTCCGGAAATACCGGATTGAAGTCATTTAATTGTATTTATTGAATTTGTAGTATACGTAAAAATGATTGCTGAAATGTGTGTTATGTGTGCAGTCAACTGTTTGTTGGTGAAATTCATTATTAAATACATTTCTGTCATTGTGTCAGTTAAATATTTTTTTCTGTTCTCTTCATTGAAACTGAATACAGGGTACTGTTCATAAATTTTTGTATGTGGGGACTTTCATGAGGGTGGTAGTGTAACGCACATTACTGACACGAAGGGGGTTTCCTTAGAATAATCCCATTCATCCGACACTTCCTTTTAATTCCTATTTGACTGTGTAGATATTTCTGTCTGCAAAAATGGTTTTTATTAAATCTTACTTTTTGACATGACAGCGTCTAATAAATCAATGAACGCCAGCTGCACGCTAAAAAAGTGTCCCGTAACGCACATTGTCCTGTTACGCTGTGTCCGGTTACGCTCATTGTACGCTTGCGCCGCATCTATCTCTCTTCCACTCGATTGGAACAACCATCGATTTGACTTTTTCGAGGCACGTTAAACTTGAAACACTCCCATTCGTTTCCTACTTTTCCTATCATCGTCCTATCCTTAACTGAATAACACAGATTGGAAGAAGTTAAATAGCAAACATGTATAAAAGTTATAGTTAAAACAATCTGTTCGTTAAAGTAATAAACATATTTGAATTAATGAGCGCAAATAAAAGTAAACTTATCAATTAAATTGTAGATTTAATTTCACTCCTTCTTTGTATCCATACAAGATAGTAATAATTCAATAAAAATGATTCAATTTTATTCATAAAAGTATGCAATCAATTCATCAATGTTTTGTTATGACGTTGTCACGTTAAACTATCGTCCGTAAACCGACTTTACAGACAACCAATTTTTTTCTTGTGGTGTTTATGTGTAGTATTTAGCACCTGTAGCAGGCCCAGCCGGTAATGTTGCTGTCGTGTTTCAAGAGAACTGTTGCTGTCGCAGGTGCACCTGCGGACTCACACGGGGGAGAAGCCGTTCCCTTGCACCGTGTGCGGCAAGCGGTTCGCCCAGCAGGGGCAGCTTCAGGCGCACAACCGGATACACCTGGGCGAGACTTTCGAGAAGAAACGCTACCACGTCAAGTAGAAGAAGCTGCGCATAGCTGTCGGGGTTTCGCGCCAGTCGGCGCCGACTGCCCTGCGGATCACGTTTCGAGAAACAATCTCACGGACTTCCGAGACACGGTCCGTCGTTTTTCGTTTTTGCCGGCATTCGGTTTTGTCGGGTTCGGGAGAGCGTCGGCGGGCGAGCCATGGCGGACAGACTGACGCAGCTACAGGACGCGGTGAACCAGCAGGCAGACAACTTCTGCAACAGCATCGGCATCCTGCAGCAGAGCGCCCCGCCCAGCAAGTTCCCCGGGTTCGACCGCTCCGGGTCGCAGACCCCGTCCCAGACCCAGCACATGCAGGAGGACCACGCCCACTTGTTCGCGACCGTCATCGCCCGCTGCGCCAAGGACATCGACGTGCTCATTGAGTCCCTGCCGAGCGACGAGTCCTCCACGGAGCTGCAGGTAGCAACAGCCGGCGACGTAGACTCGGTCACCCATCAACACATGTCCATATCTACACTCGAAAAGGTTCACCTATTGCCTGATGAAATATTAGGGGTGTTTCCTTGAAGGAAATATCTTTTGCATCACTTCGCAACACTTCACCGAACCATTTTGTTAAAACGTTCCACAATCAGCTGTTCAGTACATACATTTCCCTGAAATTATCATCAAATCTTGTTTAATAGTCCCGTCTGGTTTATCATAACATATGTATATATGTGTATGTATATATATATATATATATATATATCTTTTTCTAATTCAGCCACTTGAAACTTAATACTAAAACAAAAACTTGAGAAATTACAGTGACGACAAACCGCTCGCGGATGTTTTGAGCTTAAACTCAAACGACGGCATTGGCAGCGTAGGGAAAGCTGTGTCTATGATTAACAGGGTGTGTGTGTCAGGATTCGACCAACGAACTTTGGAGGATCGTCACGAAACATAAGTAGAATACTAGAGGTGGATGGGTTCCTGAAACTCGGGATGAAAGTCGGGAAAGAGACCTATCATGAACTTTGGAAAAATAATTTTTCTCCTCGCGATAATACTTCAGGAAAACCAATTTTTTTAATAGTAAAAATTTCTGGCACTCTAAATCTACATCACGTAACAAACCACAACTTTGCACATGTATTGACCAGACAACGCACAAAGGTATCACAAAAAAACACATCTCTGAAACATAATTCAACTCTTGTTCTTAAATGCTGTTAACAATAAAAACCCAGACTAAATAAAGTACTCAATGTGATCAAACATAATTTTAATTATATATTTTGACTTTTGATTAACGTAAAAATCTTTACCATATAGTTAGGGTATGTTTGAAAATGAAATTGATGTCAGTGCTGTGAACAGTAGAGCAATAAAACAATTGACAGCTGCCTTTTGCAGTAGTGAGGTGTGGTATGCCTACGAGGTGCAAGTTTGAATATGAATTTTTGGTAGGTATTGGTAGATAAGATTTTATGGTGTTATTTTTATTTTTAGTCAATTGCATTTTTAAAACAGAGGAGGTTGGTGTTATTGTTTTTATTTCCATAAAAGCTGTTTTGTAATTCTTACTCCACCAAAATAGGGATAAAATTTATATGCTGCAATTTTTTGGTAAAATATTTTTTTCAATATTTGTCTAAAACATACATTCAGAACAATAAAAATAAATTATCGAACATTTATGGTTTCAAACGGATTCAATATGGGATGCAAAAAAAAATCAAATTATATTATTTTTTTTCTGATCCCTGCACTTTGGTACAATTTTTACATACCTTGAAATCCAAACTTTAAAAGATTATTTTTTTATGATTTGAATTATGTTTGGTTACTAAATGCTGCTGAATTCCATGATATAAATTACATTTTGGTGCTACATGGTGTATTAACTTATATTTCGATGCCATGCGGGATTTGGCATGCTTTACGGTGTTCTTATCGCGATTCAAACTTGTCCCTTGGTTCTTGGCGAAAAAAAAGGAAATGTTTTTGTGGCCGGGGGAAATTTTTTTTTGTTCCCCCAAATCTTTGAAAAAGTCGAGGAATATTTGACGACCGGTCTGCTACGTGAGATGAATGTCGGGAACTGGGCCCCCACCGGCAGTCGCAATGCAATCTTGCCCCTAGTTATTGGTTGCCAGGTGTTGGGAGAAGTGTCGAGGAGTGTTTGATGACCGGTCTGCTACGGGAACTGTGCGTGTGCGCAGCTGGGGAGCCTGCGCAAGCTGGAGCAGGAGAACCGGGAGGCCGGGGAGCAGCTGGAGGAGGCGGTGCGGCGGGGGGAGGCGCTGCTGGAGCAGGTGCAGGCGGCGCTGGCCGACATCGCCAGGAGCCAGCTCGACATGCAGCACCCGGCGGGCGACGCCTGATGACCACGCGTCGGTATTCACATCGCTTCATTGTTTTCCTTTCTTCCAGTTTTATTGATAGAAGAGTATGTACCGATTCAATCCCGTGTCATAACGTAGTAAATCCTTACGGCCTGCAAAGTCCAGCGTTTTCTACGTAAGGAGTGTATGTTGGCACGGCACACATCACCGCTTTGTTTCACTGCTGTACTCCTAACAGGGGCGAAGCCTGGTGGGGGGGTTAGGGGTTCAACCCCCCCCCCACCCCCCAGTACCAAATCTTTAATTAATTTCTTATTCATCACTCAAACAAATTTCATATTAAAATTAATAAAATTTTTACCATTACAATATTTAAATTTAAGTAACGAAAACTGCTAAAATAGCACTATTTTACACTTTAAAATCCAAATTTTCCCGGGGGAGGACCCCCGGACCCCCGGACCCCCTGCTTAAATACAAGGGGCCCATGCTTCTTAACACCCCCCATACACAAATTCTGGCTACGCCACTGACTCCTAAGGATGTTTTGTGTTTAAAATGTAAAAAAAAGGGGGTTGTCTGTAAAGTCACTGGCAATATTTTTACGTGATAACATCATAAGAAAACTTTCATGAAAAATTGCATACTTTTTAATTTTCAAATATTATTTACAGTTTTTGCAAATTTAATTTAATTAATTTGTTCAAATATAATCACGAACAAATTGGTTATAGAAATAAACTGAAATCAAATCAATGTCATTAAATAGTTAATTTGAAATGACAAAATTGGATGAAAAAATCAAATTTTTTAAATTGCTGTTTTTAAAAAGCCCGCCTTAACCTGTTCGATATTATAGAAGATTTTCTCGCATGGTGGTTGGCCGGTTAAACTTGTTATTGCCTCTCTATCGCATGTTCCGCGCTTTCGCTTGCACGCTCGGCTCAGGCGGAACGTGGCAATGAGTCATGCTTTTTCTTGCGTGTAGCCGGCGTTCATCGATTTATAAGATGTTATCACGTCAAAAAAAATGAGGTGCATGGAATGCTCACTTGTTAGGAATAAAAATATTTTTATTATTATGGTAGTGTGGGAATAAACATTGGCTTTATTTTAAACTGGAAAAAATGGAGCATTCAAAAAATTTCACTGACCAGAAATAGTCAGTCAGGGTAGGTGATTTGATTAGTGTATTTAAAATCATGTTTTTGTACCTTGTATGATGTGCTAGCATGTTCTCATTACATTTATTCTACAGTATATGTGCTAATATTAATCTATGCAATTATAATACCTGTGCTGTCGTGGTGTCCAGAATATGTGTTTTGTCACGTCGCTGGGTTCGCCTGTGCGTCTCTATATTGACATGTCCATTTTATCTGTTTGGTATCATCGTTGGGTTAAACAAAGATAATTTTTTGTCTTTATTTACTGTTCTTGCTACTATCACGTCATTGTTAGACCACTGTGTCCATCTGTAGCTGTAATAATTTTTTGACTAATTCCTTCCACTGTTTTTTTATGCTATGTTTTTTTAATTTTTTTACATTGTCTATTTTTGGCTTGTTTGTGTTGGTATATTTATCTTTGTTTGCTGTTAGGTTTCTTATGACATACAGTGAAATGAGCAATGGCTTATGTCCAAAACCTACACCATGAATAAAGATAATTTCTCTTAAATATTGAATTGAAAATATTTAACTCTATTATATTTTGTGTTTTACAAGTCGTGTTCTAGCATTTAAATGTTAAAATGCCAAATTTATCATTACCGTATCTGGGTGAAAACACTTTATGGTTTAAAATTTTTTCACAATGGTCGTACAATATACATTAATTCTTATACATCATCTAAGCCAGTGCATTTTTGAAATTACAAACTTAAACTTATATACAAGGCAAACATCTAGCTACCTTGGTTAGACCTACATACCTTAAGTAAACAAGAACTGTGATGTCACTGCCAAAAATCATGTGGTGCCCATTTTTCCTGCGCAAATTTGTATTCTCTTTTTTGATGCATTTTTCTCAGGTTCTGTCCACTTGTAGACGAAATGGATTGCACTCTAATGCTTATAAATAATCAACTTTTAATGGAAAATTAAAAAAAATAAACCAGTGAATTGTCCTTATTTGAGAAATGTATATCAGTGAATATATTTTTGTGTTAAATGATGAAGACAGCATGTATTGGTAAGAGAACTTGCTAGTGTATACAAATTTTTTAAAGTTAATATTAGATTTTTAAGGTTTTTGTTTTTAATTTCATTTGATTTTTGTGTTGAAAAAATTGATCTCATATTGCAGGTGCTGTTGGCTCATCACACATGGCTCTCAAGGACATTTTAAAGGGTCAAATGCAGCTTAGAAGCGTGTGCATTGGTTTTGTGTCTGTAAAAGTTTTTAAAGCAAAAGTATGGCCTGTTGTGAAGTTACACTCAAATTTTTATCTGTGAGAAAACAAGAAACTCAAGATAAAAGAAGTTGCATTACTGTAAATGAACTCTTCAATCGAGCAATTTTTTTTTATGCTTAGCAATGAATAATATTGTTCCTTGTGCAAGTGTGTTTGCCAATTGTTGTGCATCGTGTGCAGTAAAAAAATAAACTTGCATTCACTCCAAGTGCATGTAAAGAATGAAGAGTTTATAAAATGAATGTGCAGCTACAGGCTGACATTTAACAGGAGCGACTGTACCATATTAAGTGCCTCATTTGTTCAGTTATTAGAGAGATGATATACAATGTCTTAGATTTTTTATACTTACTTTGGTTTCATCTTTTCATTTTAGTGTTACTGTCATGTTTCTGAATACAGTATTTGAATATAACGTTATACGCATGGAAATTATGTATGTCTGTTTTCAGTAGATTATTTATGTCATATTTGTTTGTCAATTCTAGCTATTTTCTTCTTGCATATAACTTTTAGTTTCAATTTTTAAATAAATCTAATTACTAGTATGTTTGCTTTTTATTTTTTGTGTAATACATGTGTGTTTCATGCAGTATTAAAATACAGATTTTTGTTAAAAAAATGAATCAACTTAAATATCTTTTCAAATTTAATGTACTTAGACATGCACAGGATAGGAATAGATTTAAAATGCATTGTAATTAGAAGTTTAAAGCTGATAAATGCCTATTATGTTTTGGAAATTATATTCCGGTATTCCAAGGATGAAATTTTGTGTGCATAATGCCAATTAAAAATAAATTAAAATTGTAAGTAATTTATTAGTGATTCACTTGCAGATTTGTAGAGGATGCAATCACAACTGTAAGGAGAAAGTCAGTTGGTTGTCGCTGTGCCCTGTCATTTTAGTAATATTCGTGCAGCGGTGCTCTTTTTTAACTCGCTTTACAACTTGAAGTTATTTTCTTTGTTTTGAGTTCAACCCATGTTAAAAGACTGCTGATTAATTTAAACTTTTATGTTCAATACATGTTATGTTTGTGATACCTGAAATTTTATACTCTAATTTTTTTTTACAAGAATTGAACTTGTATAGATATTTTTAAGTCAAGAGTATACTGGCGTGTTGATTTGAACTTCTGTTGGTGTGGAAAATGCCAGCGTACGAGGTGTAATGATAAAATAGGGTGGATAATTTTATTACAAACAAAGTAATAAGCTTACATAAAATATTAACTGATCTCCTTCCAAGTATGTACTTTCCTTGGCCAGCGATGAACGTATTCCTACGTTGATTCCATGATTGGAAAAATTTCTAGAAGGCTTCTTTCTGAAGGGCTTTCAGCTGCTCTGTCGTGGTTGTCTCAATGTCGGGAATGGTGTCAAAATGTTTTCCTTTTAGCGTGGTTTTTATTTTTGGGAAGAGGCAAAAGTCGAGTGGTGCTAAATCCAAAAAAGTAAGGTGGATGTGGACAGAGAGGAACTTTTTATTTGACCAAAAACTCGCAGATCAGAAGTAAGATGTGGCATGGCACGTTGTCATAATGGAGGAAGCCATTGGACCATATTTCTAGTCTCTTTTTATGTACAATGTTTCACAAATATTGTAGTACGCCATTGTAATATTCACTTACTGTTGTTCCTCTTGGAACGAACTCTGTTCACACTATTGAAATACAATAAGCATGAGCTTGACGTTTGGCTTTGACTTGCATGCCTTCTTTAAGGTAAGGAGAGTCACACTTCTCAGGAGCATAGCCATACACCCAACTTTCATCTCCAGTTATAATTTTGGCCATGAAATCTAGTTCTGTATCAAGACTTTCCTTCAATTCCGTGCAAACTGACGCACAATTTTCCTTTAGTTTTGTCGGTCAAAAGTCTGGGAACAAATTTCGCACTCACTTGTTTCATTTGCAAATTATTGGTTAAAATGCTTTGCACAGACCCGTACGAGATGTTCAGTTCTCTGTAAGCTCTTCGATAGTTAAATCACCTGTTTGAACAAACCATTTTTTTTCTTTCAATTTTTTGTACATTTTTGACTGGTGGACATCCAAAACATTGCTCATCTTCAACCAACTCATTTCGACTTTTAAATCGCTTTTACCACTTGCAAACTGCCTTCAGAGTTACCTCATTATCACCATACATTGATTTTAGCATTTCTTGAGCTGCTTTGGCACTTTTTTTAAACTTAAAACAAAACTTCATGTTAATGCATTGTTCAAAATCCATTACGTGCGACAGAAATGGTAAACACGATCTCACTCTTCTAGCTCTGGAAGTCGACTAACAAGTCACAACTTGTTTGTTCAAACTTGACACTGTCAATCTCAAGGGATCAGGCTGTTGGGCTTATTACTTCAAATAGATGTAGCTTCAGCAGTTGCTGCTGTTAAAATTCAATCACTGTATGTTTTGATAACACCTCGTATGTATATGTGTGTGTTGTGGCAGAAGTGATCAGAATAAACATTACGTTACACAAACTCTTGGATTTCTGTATTTGTCTTATCCTTTCATATTTCCTCTATGTAGTTTAAATCAAGAATACATATATACATATATACTTATGTATTAGAGATAATAGATCACCTAATTTTTGTTTACCATCATTATGATATGGTATGTATTTTTGTGGTTGACAATGTCCATGAATTTATCATTCCTGTTCTACTCTGACAATACTTCAAAATCAGACGATTTTGGAATAATTTCATGAAGATTATAAAACATGTTTATTTATTTATTTCAAATTTCTATGGATACATCTTCATGGATAGAAAAATCTGTGTAGACACAAACTTTTATTACGAAATACTATAGGTAACTACCTATTAAGAGACAAGATTTGGTTGTTATTTTTAGGCCAATTTATTTTTTAAAATAGGTAATCAGTTACCTATATTGTTTTCATTTTTATATATCGGTCTAGTCATACATATACAAGTATTATTAAAAAAGTAAAACACTTAAATATTTTTGTGTAACATCTTAGTCCTCTGTATACTGCATTTGGTGGAAGTAATTTCATGAATGCGTCGGAAGTCGAGGAACGGAAATGTGTAACAGAAAGTAGGGAGAAGTGTTTAGCATGTTAGCATACCCGATTCTTCCACAACAGATCTTGGACGAGCAACTTGTTATGACTGTGCAAGGGTTTAATCATGGGTGAGTTTCATGTTTCGAATTCGCGACTTGGTTGTTTTAGTGGCATCTAGACCCATGTTAGCTATTGCAAGTTTCTTAAATTCTGTTTCGTTGCCACGTTCCAAATTATATATTTATTTTCACTGGGTTCTATCAGTTGAGCATTAATTGGTTGTTTTTTTTTTTGCACCCATGATTGACACCCAGTTGGTACATATACGTTAATTTTTCTTTAGTCATTTTAGTTGCTACATAACACTTGTATACACCATCTCGTTATTATCTAATTCTTGCTTGTTATCAAATATAAAAGAGACTTAATTAATTTTATGATTATATTTTTTGCGTGTACACTGTTGCATAATTAATTGTTTAAAGTAAATTTTTATTTGTAATTGTTTGTGCGTTCATTTCACTATGAATTTCGAGGCTTGTTATAGTTCATGCCCTTGTCAACATGTATAAATTCATAGAACATAATGTTAATGCAAGATAAACTACACATTTTGTGTGTATTTACTTAAACATGTCCATAGTCACACGCACTATGAAATGGCGTATTTGAGATTTTGTTTGCAAAAGTTGCAAAATGAATTATTATGTGGATACCCTGTGTTGGTGCATTTCGTGTAGGATCCGATATAACATTTTCCTAACCTTCCATTCATGCACACTTGTAATTCATAACATAACAGGTGGAGGCGACAAACCTTGACATGAATGAGCATTTTATAGCTACGCTGCTATCATCAGTTCTGCTACAAGTGTGAAAATGAATCTAGTTAATTAATATGTTGTTATATGTACATAGAAAATTTAAAAAGTTGGGATTCAAGCAGGATGTAACATGTTTAAAAATTCAAATATATTTCTCCATGGTTTGTAAAAATATATGTATATATTCAAGATTCTGGTATTCACATCAAATTTGTTCCATTTGTGGTACATAGTAGAACTTGAGACAGATCAAAGGAAGGAAATAAACATGTTGGTATAATGTATTTTATATATTCTCAAATTAAATTTCTTAGATACAAAATACACAGAAAAAAGCATTTTATTCGATGCACATTATTGAGAGTACACTGATAAATAGATTTTCTGTAGTGTTCATTTAGATACCAGATATAAAATATAAAATATAGGAGAGATAAAACCCACCTTTGATTTCCCAAAGCCAAATGTGAAGAAATTTATCAATAAGTCATCTCTTGCATAGTTCTGTATTTACATTTTCACACAGGGCAATAAATTCTTTAGAAAAGTTTTATGTACACTGTCTGGAGCAGACAGAAAGGGGTAATCTAGTTTGTATTTTACAACCATAGTTAGGCACAAACACGACAGAAAACCAGTTAAATATTTGAAATGAACTCATGCACTTAAAACAGTTTGGAACAATGGTGACAAAATCTACAATATTTTACAAATATCTGTAAGCTATGGATAATTATTTTTTTTTTACATTAATGGTAAAAGGCATTTTCATTTACAATATTGATACTGTACACACAATTAAAAATACAGTTTCCATCATCAGTTACACTAAAATATTTTATCTCACTTGATACATTGAATGTTTTTGTTCCAGTGACCGTGTTCTCTGCTCTCACTAAACTCGTGAACTCTCACAAGACAGCCATGACAGAAATGACTTATCGACAGTTTTGGTTCAAGATGGCTTTGAAAACTGTTTATTTTATTGTTCTAGTCATTTTTTATTTTATGAGCCAATGGTCTCTTTAATCACTTTTTGCAAAGGGTTTTTCCTGTTGCTGCAGGTGCCGATGAAGTCGTCTGTGTCTATGGACCAGATCATGACGCCTGCGAGATCTTCTTCCAAGACGTAGTTGGCCTGAGGGAAGAAAGCACACTATCAGACAATGTAAACTGTTGAGATGTCACAGGCAACATTTTAAAACACTTTGAAATGTTTGCATTAATATTCACCATCTCTGATGTGAGTACGTAGTATTGTTGTTTCAACAAATTACTCATTTTGGCACCATCTATCAGTAAAATGTGGGCCAAAGCGGGACCATTAAGTCGGATCAATTGGGGTTAGAGTCAATCCAAGTCCAGTACAACAAATATTAGCCATGAAATTTAGGGGATAAATAAAGGAAATATTCTTTTAGATAATCTTTTTATATTGAACAAAAAATGTTTGAATCACATGGTACCTGTCGGTTACATCTCGTTGGGTGGGATGTTATCACATTGTGAACAGTCCCAATTTAAGCAACAACTGTTTGCAATTCTCACACAAAATGCATTTTCATGTTCTAAAATATTTATTTGAAGGCTTTAGCTCTCCCTGATAAATGTGAAAGGCTTCTTCTTTATTATTATTATTATTATTATTATTATTATTATTATTATCATCCCCCCCTTTATTTAGTATTCTAAACCAATCCGGGTTATCCGGAGATCCGAATGAACCAAGTTCTTGTGAATACGCTTAGTTATAGCAGAAGTTTTAAAAGTAGTTTATAGACATAGGGCCTATTCTTTATGCAGGGTGCAACTTTATCTTGCAGAGAGACAGTATGATTTATACATGACCCATCAGGTGAAACAAACAGTTAATAAGGCTGAAGGGGGTATTATTTTAATAGTGAGTTTTTCTGTTACACCGCAGTACACTCGTAACAGACAATAATCAAAGGAAGATTATTGCTTTGTAAATGTTTATATAATGTACATTTTTAAAAAAAATATTTTGCTGGTACCTATCCAATTTCTTTACTGATGCCCTGCGTAATTTAATGCTTTTTTTTATTCATATTGTGTTCACTCTTCATTTAGAGACTATCAAGGTATTTGTGTGCTCCTAAATTATTGAATTATGTGAAGTGACTTAAGATGAATGGAATCAGGTTAAAATGTCTTCAACTATCTCATTTGGAAACTGGAAAGAAATATATAAACTAATTATTCTAGGACCAACTGTACTTTACTCTAGTAAAAGTAATACTGAACAAATCTAATGGGTTAATAACTGACATAAAGGCTAGTTAAACATAAAAATTAGTCCTGTCTTGAGAATATATGAATGTAATGGTTTGTAATGGACACACAACCCATTAATGAAAATCATAAACTATTACAATTAGGGATGGGACGAATCCACATTTTGGTCGAATCCGAATCCTTGTTCGAATCCTCAGTGTTTGCCATCGAATCTCGAATCCCAGTCCCACACTTCGCTTCACCACATGTTATTAAAAAAAATCACACATTTATTTTAAAAAATTACATAGGCCTATGTATTAAAAAAAATCACATGTGTATTTATAAAATTATAAAATAAGTGCATAGTGTATACACCTGATATAAAATAGAGACAAATAACTTCAAAAACCACACACGTAAGTTTGCATCTGTCTAATTCTCTGTTAAATTAATCCTTCCTATGTTTTCAATAAAATACGTTTGTATAACAAACACCATTTAAAAAAAGTTACGTTTTTTTCTGCAATGTTATATTATTGAAAGTTGGAAATGATAGAGTAGTTATGCTAATTGACAAAATGCAGCGTAGTTTATCTTATGTTTGTGCCATTTCCGTTAACTTTATAATATAGTTTAGGTATACCTACAATTTTCTAGAGCTGGACGAACCTCAGTTCTCTGGTTTCGAACCGAGCCGAACCGAACCTCATACAGAAATAATTGTTTTCAATTAAAATGAACCGATGACCAGCATTTTGGTCTTTAACTGAGTGGTGAGAAAGAAAGGTTCTCCATCCATATGTAAAATTAAAACATTATATAGCTTAGCTTATATATATACCAACTTTTAATTCGTGAAGAAGTTACATCTAAATTTCAAAAAGACTATATTCCTTTTTAAGTGTACACTAACCTTCATTTTAAAAAAATATTATAAAGATGACGAACATTCAGCATAAGGCCACATAACATATTTTTGTGGTAGACATAACCTAACATTTTTAATAAGTAAAACTTTTTAATAGGACATAAAAAAAAAAGACGAATGTGAATTAAGTTACCTATCCACATATTATTGTGGTAGACATAACCTAACATTTTTAATAAGTAAAACTTTTTAATAGGACATCAAAAAAAAGGCGAATGTGAAGTTACCTATCTACATTACAAAACCCGCTGTCTGCAGTTGCTGTTTTCTTGGAAGAATGCTGCTCGTTAGAAGAAACTTTAGAAGGTTTTTTTGGGGTGGTTCTGGGTCATCCGGGTCGTCATTATCTTTTCTCCATTTGTAAAACTTCAACGACGTTAGCCTGCTCATCGCAAATCACCTCAAGAACAATAGTATTGTAAACGTAACGTAAAAAGTGTGGTTATAGAAATTTGCGTCTGAAAAAAGAAAACACGAGAAATAATGATGGCTGCCGCGACTACACTAGTCAACTTAGTACCGTACTGTAACATTTACTGGACCAGTACTTTTTATACACAAGATTATATTAATATTTTCATTACCTGACTGTTATGACCAAAAAGGCCAAAGAAAATAAATACATCCCAGTAATTTAAAATACGTAATTTACGTAATCATTTCCTACCGCATTTGTCTTGTGTTAACTTGATCACGTTAGTTTTGCCGAAATACGAGAGTTCTCGTACAAGCGCTTTAGTTTAACGTATGGGGTACGCAATGTTTGGTGATTTTACAACACTTCTCGTATACGCACTATAGCTAAAGGTATAATATACAATACATTTGGCATTTGTACGATAGTTTATATTACGTAGTACGACAAATGCATACAAAATTCTCTAAAGTAATCAAAAAACAAAGCGCGCCCATATGAAAAGATGCTATGCGAGTTATGCGACGATTAATAATTTTATTTTTATTTTGTCTGCGCTTGAAACTGTTGAGGCGACGATTATGCGATAAAAGTCGGAATATTACAAGTAATAGAATTTTGTTGAGCTGTTTTGTGAATGGTCTCAAATGGGGTTTAGAAAATTAGAAAAACTTATTTTTTTTTTAAACGAACGTTCGGTTTTTCGAATATATTTTAAGAGGTTTCGAACCGAACCGAACGTAAGGGTTCGGTTCGGGTTCGAAATTTTCAAACTTCGCCCAGCACTACAATTTTCAATTACTACCTAAAACTCTTAAAAACCCACCTCGAATCCCACCTCGAATCCCACCTCGGATCCTACGAATCCTCGAATCCATAGGATTCGGTATATTCGACGAATCCAAGATTCGAAAATCCCATCCCTAATTACAATCATATACATTGTCATATTTTAAGGACAGGACTAATATTTACTGTTAATTCTTAAGTACTCATTCGTAAACTAACCATAATAATGGTTATCACAAAGTGTTTACAGAAGGAAAAAAGACATTCAACAGTGATTGTGTATACATGCGATACAATAACGGTATAGGGTGGGGGTGGGGAGGTGGACTCGTTGCTTGAAGACTGAAATACCACGAAAGTGGGGCGGAGAGATCAGGAGATTCCGAATTGCAAGAGTGCTATATGGTCGTCATGTTTGCTAAGGCACTCACTTACATGGCAAGAAGCACAAACTGGGAATGATTGGAGACATATTAATGACATGACTTGTTCCTTGAAAACGAAACCATTAGTACCACAAAGATTCCAAGGTAAACATTCCGTGCATATCAAAAATTAGGCATTTGCTAATGAAAAAAAAAAAGAACCTTAAATTATCAGTTGTGAGGCAAAAACATCATGTTTTAGTGTGTGACTGACACTTGGGTTTAGGAAGAACTGTCATTAAAAAGCAAAACTGGTAAACGAACCTCTAAATATGATTTTAGGAAGAATCTTGAGAGACATACAGAATGGGAATAAACAATTAATAAAAAAATAACTTATTTCTTACTCAGTAAATGGCTCCTAACATTTTATTGATTTATCCAGGTTTTAAAGTGTTCTTGGTGGTCAAAATGGCTGAAGCATCATACTCATTTGATTTTGGTGTTGATGGTTCACTTCTTACCACTTGTATTTGGAACCATCGAGAGAAATCAGGGACTGGGGGCAAATAAGTTTGTCGGGCCCCCTTCTCTATTATTTAATGTGCAATGTTTCAAACTCAAAAAAATTTAAAAATTTGAAAACTGTAAACGTTACCGTGACTATAAATGTCAAAATGATCTGTGTGTACTTCAAAGGTTTCCTGTGAATTAAACAAATATTAGACTTGTAATTTTTGCTTTATCAGGTTCAACCGAAGCACTAAATACAATCCGGAAACTAAACGGAGGGTTGTTTTCTCCCTCCTGCACCTCCCTTCCGACGGCCGTGCTTGTATTGAATAAAGATCATAAAGTCGGTATCCAACTGTTTTAGAACCCACTTAAACCACTGAGGTGCAGTTAATGAAGTCTAGTCTTGCATTATAGCTATATTTTGCTTAGATGGATAATATTTACCACTTACAGTGAAAGGACATTAATCTGGCATTCTGTGGTTTGGCACACACTGTAATAATTTTTTTTTGGTTGTTTTCCGGGTGTTGAACTTGGCCGTCAGATCTCATTGATTTGCTGCCGGCGATTTTAGTTTGCTAAGAGTTTATCGTTGTTGTTGGTTTTTTATCTCAGTACCACGTTAACTTTTCCTAGCAGGTTGGTATTCCTATTAAAACTAGGTATATTGATGTCTGACAATCCTACAAAAATGTTTTCTTTGGCATGGCTGTGCTACTAAATAAGCCAGATTAATGAAATTTCACGGTATCAAGAATGTAGGTCTTGCTGATGGCAAACCTATGGTAGGAAGGTCATAAACACAGTTTTCAAAGGTTGTTGTCTAATTCATTCAGCTTCAATGTAGAACTATGAAACCATCTGTCTTTGCTGGGTGTTTATAGTGCCTCAGGTCATTAGCTCATTACCTTTATCGTGAACGTTGTTTCATCGTCGAAACTGATCCACTGGTCGTCCTTGTAGACGTATAGACTCGCGGTGGAGTTGTTGTAAACCTTCGTCCAGTTCGCTTCAGTCTTAAGCTTCCTGCAAATCTGTTGGAACAAAGCACTACTTCAAGCATTTTGCATGTACCAACTGAGATAGTATAAAATGAGCACCAGAGAAAATTATTATTTCCAAGCATCACGGAGAGTGTTTCCTAACAGAATTAAGAAGCAAAATAAAGTGATGACAGAATGAGTCAGTGCAGAAGAGTATTGTGTGACCTCTTTTCTAGCAAAAATGTGTCTAGGAAAGGTTTCACAACCTCACAAAGCAATTACTTCATAGATCAAGTTGTCAGACCTCTTAAAGAATGTAAGACACAGGTACTCACAGCTGCAAAAACTAAAGACCAAACATGTGGTTGGTAATAAAAGAATCTGCAATGAGTATGGAAAGCATAGTTGCCAAAACATGTGATACGTTTTATGTCCCATGTGCGACATAGGACAGCTGAAAATCATAACTTAGTTTCTATTGAAAAAAAAAAAAAAAAAAAAAAACATTCACATGCGCCAAGCACAAATAAGATTTTTTGCAGCCATGCTTATTTCATTGCTACCAAGATAATATTCCAAAGTAAATCTTTTACCATTACAATCAATATGCCACTACATCAATACATCATTCCATAAAATCTGAACCGAGAATATTCAAAAATGTTTTATTTATTTATTCTGTCCTCATATTGAAACCTTAATGTTTAATGTTGGCATTCTTTGACAGCACATTTTTTTGACGTGAATCGTCTTATAAATCCATTAACGCCGGCTGCACGCACGAAAAAGCATGACTCATTGTCATGTTCCACCTGAGCCGAGCGTGCAAGAACCGGCCAACCACCGTGCGAGAAAATCTTCTATAACATCAAACAGGTTAAGGCGGGCTTTTTTAAACTATTTGTTCGTGATTATATGTAAACATTTTTTTTTGATGTGACAACGTCTAATAAATCGATGAACGCCGGCTGCACGCACGAAAAAGTGTCCCGTAACGCACATTGTCCCACTACGGATGTCCCACTACGGATGTGTCCTGTTTGCTCATTGTACACATGCGTGGCATCTCTCTTCATGCTCATTGCACGCATACGTGGCACAGTGGCGGATCCAGGATTTTGGTTTGGGAGGGGCTTGACCCAGCTGAAGTTAGGCTTTATCAAGGCAAACACTAAAACAATAGTGGACCCAGATGCTTTTGGAGGGGGCTTGAGCCCCCCCCTCTGGATCCGCTACTGACGTGGCATCTCTCTTCCACTCAATTGGAACAAGCATCGATTTGACTTTTCAATCATATTTTCATTGTTTGAATTATTAATATTATGTAATTTAACGATCGTCCACCGATTTTCAGCACAATCGGTACGGTTATTTAAAAGTAAATTTGAATATTCAAATACGTTTTGAACCAACAATGGTGTTTTACAGTTACACATAATAATTCAAATCACACCCGGGATATTTTGCACAAAGTTTTAAAAAATATTGTAACACATTATAAATAAGTTTGGTGTATTTGGGATGCATATTTGTTCTAAAATCGTGTTATAATAACGAAATAATATTATTCCCCTACCGTGATCAAAATTTTTATAATTATTTATATAACATCTGAAACCATTATTTTTCAACTTTTTGCGTGGCCGTGCGGGTAGCATCGCAAACTTCCAATCCAAAGCTTGACGGTTGGAATCCTGGCAGCTACGAAATTTTTTTTGTACTTGTAGAAATAAATACGGCGCACACAACATTTCAAAAGTAATAAATATATTTGAATTAATGAGTGCAAATAAAAGTAAATTTATTAATTAAATTGTACATTTCATCTCACTCCTTTGTATCCATACAAAATAGTGATAATTCAATAAAAATGATTCAATTTTATTCATAAAAGTATGCAGAGGTAGATTTTATCAATTAAAAGATAGAAAAATTAAAAAAAAAATTTCTTCCTCAAAGAATATAATATTTTTAATGCCTAAATGGTTTGGTTGCAAAAACCTATTATGGCTCAGTCTCAGGCCCAATATGATATTTCCTTTTCTTCTGGATCAATCATTTGATCAATTTTTTGTTATGACGTTGTCACGTTAATCTATCGCCCGTAAATTTGACTTTACAGACAACCAATTTTTTTTTTTAAATTAAATTTTTGCAATAACTGTAAATAAAGTTTTGAAAATTAAAAAAAAAAAAGGTATGCAATTTTTCATTAATGTTGGACGGACCTCGTAGTAGCCCAGGTAGCCTGGGCGGGCGGTGTAGGGTCCCGCTATGCCCGCCCCCGCCGCGGGCGCCCCCAGCCCCCGGGCGGCGGCAGAGGCCAGCGTGAAGGCGCGCCCGTGCAGCGGGAACCCGGCCAGCAGCTTGCTGCGGGGCGCGCCGCCGTCCACCCACGCCGCGATGCTCGCCCTCTGCGCCCACAGTCAGCGGTCCACTGCCAGTCCACACGCCTCGAGTGGTGGCGCGGATCAGCGGAACTTTGAATGTGCGGGGCAGGGCCGGTGCAAGGTAAATTGGCGCCCTGGGCGAAAAACCTTAATGCCCTGCCCCCCCCCCCCCTTCACCCCAAACCGGACGGACACCCCAAAAAAAAAAAATTTCCTTGCCTCAAAATACATCACGTAAGCTTAAGATTTTGTCAACAATCAAATGTAAGCAGGCTTGTGTTTTTTTTTTTACGTATTACAAATCATAAACAGTTCACCGTGGACTTTAAATAATTACTTGTATCAGTATGAACATTCCAAACTGTTACAAAAATACATTTTCATATAGTTTAAATAATCGTTAAACATGTTGTATGAGCTGTTATGTGTCGTGCTGCACCGCCCCCAGCTACTTGGCGCCCCGGGCGGTTGCCTAGTTCGCCTATATGGACGTGCCGACCCTGGTGCGGGGCGTGGCGTAGCCCAGTGGCGTAGCGAGCGGGTGGCAGGGACGGCCCCCACCAGGGGCGCAGGAGCAGGGAAAAAGGGGGGGAGGGGCGGTCGTCCCTGATGCGACGGTTTCGCGTTACTGAACCCTCCCACCTCCCCTTCTTTGATCCAAGAGGGGACGCCATTTTCGATTCTGGCCAGGGGCGCCAGTCACCTTAGCTACGCGAGAAGCCTAAGATGTCCATCAAGTTCTGTCCCTGCCCGAACACGCCCGAATATTCACCTTCGGCCAACCTCGGGATTTGTTTTATTTTTTGCGCAGGAAATATGAATTCAAATATTAAAAGTGATCGGTTAGGTTAGCTACATTAAAATAAACAGAGAAATATATATACATATATAAATAAATAAATATATAAATAAACCCGAGGTTGGCCGAAGGTGAATATTCGGGCGTGTTCGGGCAGGGACAGAACTTGATGGACATCTTAGGCTTCCCTAGCTACGCCACTGTGTGTAGTTTACATTCGAGACAAAATCATTCTTTAGGGCTCTGGAAAAATAAAAATTATATTAAGTTATATGTTATAAAAAAATTATATATTAATATGTATTATAATTAAAGCTTAAGATTGTTACTGTAATATATATATATATATATATATATATATATATATATATATATATATATATATGTATATATATATATATATATAAAGCATGTGCGTGGAGTCCAAGCGTGAGAGAAGTGAAACTTCTTGCTTATATTAGATGTAGGAAACATAATTCTCTTTGACTGAAGTGGCAGATATATGTATGTATGTGAGTATGCGAGCACTAAATTATGCTATCTCACTCTATACAAGTGTGCAAGTGTGCAATCATGCAAGTGCGCAAGTATGCTGCATTATTTCTACCTCTCCCTTAAAGTCTCCTCCTCTAACGGTTCCCCAACATGTACCTAACTATTCCCCTCATGTAATAGAATTTTTCGTAACGCTCGAAAATTGTAACCTAACAGGCAAATAATTTTCACTTCAAAAATATTTTAACTAAACAAAGTTCAGCAACACCCGAGCATTTTTTTTCACTGTCGTAATTAAGCGGGGTGGTTTACATTTCACAATAATGTGTGAAAATAAAGTTGTTACCCAATTATTTAAATGAAAAATTCTATGGCAACTACATTTATTGCTGTAGTTGTGGAACTTTGTTCGATTAAACATTATCCAGATGCTTGGTTTTAAATACCTACTTCTTAAATAATGTTTTTCTACTATTACAAAAAAAATGTTTTCCAACTGCAAAGAACTATAGCAACCTTGGAAATCACTTCAGACCACCATATATATACATAAAAACTTGGTAAATAAATAGGTATGTTTATATACCTATATATATTTATTTGTGGAACATTGTTCAACTAAACATCATCCAGATGCTTGGTTTTAAATACTTCTTAAATAATGTTTATATACTATTACAAAAAAAATTCCAACTCCAAAGAATTATAGCAACCTTGGAAAACACTTCAGACCACCATATATATATATATTTATTTATATGAGGAACATTATATATATATATAACACACACACACACACACACAGCTTTGCAATAATCCTGCACATCACCCAAAAACTGGAGAAAACTAAAGGAACGAATGAATGTATTATAGCTAAATGTCTCATCAAAATGTTTTTCATTAGGAATTTTTAGGGATTTTGAAATGAGAATGGATTGCTGACGAATAAATGGGGTGGGAGAAACAGAGGTATCACGACAAAACCTAACCACCACGTTTGCCACTTGCAAAGTATACTGAGTTCGCCCCGCCGAGAATCGAACTGGGATCACATGATTTGGATAAATAAAGAGGCAAGATACAAAACCGAAAGACTCCAATTGGTTTGAAAAATATCTAGGTCCTTATAAGTTGATACAGTGTACATTTTTTTTTTCAAAATAAGACTTTTTAAAAACACAATAGGTACATAATTTTATGAAATGTCTGAAGTGATTTTCTGCTACAAACATTTTTCCCTGCAAAGTAATTTGGCTTTTAATATTAATTCTGCTGGCAAAAACAATAATACTACTAACATACACTATGTTGAGGTCTCTGCAGTACATTTACGTAAGACAAATTTTCAAAACAAAATCATGAGCAAATTTTTAAAACATAAAAACTGTTGGAAACAATATGGCGTCTTACGGTTTCCCATCTCCACCCCCTACAGGGCAGCAACAGGCCGCATCGCCGGGCTACTCACGATGTTGAGGGCGGAGCGGTCGCCCACGTCACTGGGCAGCGGAGACAGCGGCGAGTGGATGCCTGTGACGTTGTGCGTGGAAGGCGTGTGGTAGTCGAACGTCATCACCGAGATGTAGTCCACACTCCTGGCAAGCAACAAGCACCTGAGATGTAGTCCACACTCCTGGCAAGCAACAAACACCTAAGATATAGTCCACACTCCTGGCAAGCAACAAGCACCCGAGATGTAGTCAACACTCCTGGCAAGCAACAAGCACCCGAGATGTAGTCCACACTCCTGGCAGGCAACAAGCACCCGATATATAGTCCACACTCCTGGCAAGCAACAAGCACCCGAGATGTAGTCCACACTCCTGGCAAGCAACAAGCACCCGAGATGTAGTCCACACTCCTGGCAAGCAACAAGCACCCGATATATAGTCCACACTCCTGGCAAGCAACAAACACCCGAGATGTAGTCCACACTCCTGGCAAGCAACAAGCACCCGAGATGTAGTCCACACTCCTGGCAGGCAACAAGCACCCGAGATGTAGTCCACACTCCTGGCAGGCAACAAGCACCCGATACATAGTCCACACTCCTGGCAAGCAACAAGCACCCGATACATAGTCCACACTCCTGGCAAGCAACAAGCACCCGAGATGTAGTCCACAATCCTGGCAAGCAACAAGCACCCGAGATGTAGTCCACACTCCTGGCAAGCAACAAACACCCGAGATGTAGTCCACATTCCTGGCAAGCAACAAGCACCCGAGATGTAATCCACACTCCTGGCAATAAACAAACACCCGAGATGTAGTCCACACTCCTGGCAATAAACAAACACCCGAGATGTAGTCCACACTCCTGGCAAGCAACAAACACCCGAGATGTAGTCCACATTCCTGGCAAGCAACAAACACCCGAGATGTAGTCCACACTGCTGGCAAGCAACAAGCACCCGATACATGGTCCACACTCCTGGCAAGCAACAAGCACCCGAGATGTAGTCCACACTCCTGGCAAGCAACAAGCATCCGAGATGTAGTCCACACTCCTGGCAAGCAACAAGCACCCGATACATAGTCCACACTCCTGGCAAGCAACAAGCACCCGATACATAGTCCACATTCCTGGCAAGCAACAAGCACCCGAGATGTAGTCCACACTCCTGGCAGGCAACAAGCACCCGATACATAGTCCATACTCCTGGCAATCAACAAGCACCCGATACATAGTCCACACTCCTGGCAAGCAACAAGCACCCGATATGTAGTCCACAATCCCGGCAAGCAACAAGCACCCGAGATATAGTCCACACTCCTGGAAAGCATAAAGCATATCCAAACAAGCCTCTGGGCTGATAAAACCATCACCAACATCATTAGCATTTTCACCATCGTCGTTATCACTGGTAGCTTCAAAATCATAATTATAACCATCGGCGACATAATAACCATCATTTTATTATACCATAATCATTAATTTCATCATTATCATAGCCAGCATCATCATACCATCATACATTATTATTGTTTAACTTTGAAATATATGCTTAAGCCTGAGTTTATAAGCTTTGCTAGAAACGCAATAACGCAAGGGCGCAGCACGCAAGAAACGTAAGCCAACCACGGTAGTTCATCATAACATCCAAGTCACTTTGCTTTGATTGAATAAACTATAGAAAATTTATTTTTCATTGTCGCCTTTCTATTCATAATTAATGTTTTCATAAAAACGAGTAAAATTCTTAATGATATGATTCAAAAGCAATACATTACTTTCATTGTCGAATACACTTTCCGATTGTTTAATAAGTAAAATTTTGATGCGTGTGGTGAAACAAAAAAAAATTAAATTAAAATAGTAGCCATTTATAACTACATATAACGTCTGCATTAAAAAAAAAAAAAAACGTTTTCAGTTTTCGGAACACTTCACTTCAAATACAGAAGATAAAGACAAGCATAGTTTATAAACGGGTCTTCGAAAATGTCATATTTAACTGCGGAAGTTTTTTTTTCAAATGCATGTTTGACAGATGCTGACCTACGCAAACTGGCGACTGTTAAGCGTAATTTCTCTACTTAGTAAAGAGTAAACCTGTAAACTTTATTTGGTTAAACGTCGAAGTTCCTGACCGTTGGATTGGTAGTAATTTGTAGAGACGACAGAACTATTTTCCGCTGCCCACCATGCGATTTCCCCCCCCCCCCCCCCTTTTGGGTCTTAATAAAGAATCTGGTCTACGTTCCGCCAAAGTTGAGACACAGAATTGAAGAGGAATGAGAAATCTCACAAGTCACGGCAACGTCCGCAACATTTCCCACTCGCGAAAATCTTAGCTCGACCCAGCCGGGATTTGAACCCCGGTCGCCTTGTTGGGAGGCAATTGTTCTAACCATTTTTTTTTTTTTTTTAAATTAAAGATGGGTGGCACACAGGCAAGTCTTGACAGTCACCAGTGTGCCAATCATTTACCCCCCCTTAATGTTGTATTGCTATGTCATCCCGAGTCATTGTGAAATTGGAGTTTTGAATGTTGGCGTATTAAGGCAACACAATTTACATCCATGTCTTGCCCGGAATTCGAACCCAGAGCCCCCGCACCGCAGCTCGGTGCGTTATCGACTGCGCCACGGAGGCCGACTCTCCCCCTCGACCCCGCGCTTCTACAATTAACGGTTGAAAATATTTTTGGCAAAACAACAATTATTGGAAGGGAGGTATCGATTTAAATTTTTTGGAAAAAAAAAAAGAAAATACAAATTGAACATGACGCCTTGCGGCCGTGTGTCTCTAACGAATTCAATCCTTTAGAATGGAAAATTTTTCCGAGAAGAAAAGAGCGAGAGAGAGAGAGAGAGAGAGAGAGAGAGAAAAGGGAATGAAAAAAAAGGCGGATTGAGTACGGTAGGCGGTTTCGAGTCTACGCCCTTTTGTTCCGGCAGTGGAATGTCAACAGCGCGGTCCGGTCGTAATGTCCGGCAGGGGCCGCAGTGCATAAGGACTGACCTTTTGAGTAATGGCGCTACGGGATTCGCCCCTACGTCACGCGGGCCCGAGCGAACTCCCTCCAGTTGCATTAAGGCGAAGCGGAATTGGCTGGTAGCTTTACAGGATGTTGCGTCGCACAGTTATGCACAGAGAAGTGTTATGCACGGCTCCAGGCAGTCTTTTCAGGACGGGCTTTCGCACAAAAAAAAAAGACGCAGTTATAAAAATTACACGAAATGTCAGATTGGCCTTGAATATTAACAAATTAATGGGTTAAAATATTGAACCATAATAGTTTCATTCCACTTTTGGCGAAAGAAAAGTTAAACACATGATTTTAAGCACTTAAATAAACATAAATTTACCCTCCAATATAAATGGAAATTTGGGCTCGGGAAGGGAGTAGTAGGAAAATATATGTTCAGGAACAGACGTGGGATCCGGGATTCAATATACTAACTATAAAGGGTCAAAATAGTCACCCAAAATGGCTGAACAGTCGCTAAAAACGCTAAACATATCGCATTGTCAAGGTAAAATTCCTTTGTTAAGAGAAAAAATCCCTTGTCGATGGGAAATTTCCCGCTTTGTTTCCCCAAAATTCAGGCGGAGAAAATAGCCGTCCTCACGCACCAGCGATCTGACCAGGCACATGCTGAAAGCAGGTATGTTAGTAGGTGCATCTCTCTCAGGTGTCAGTTCCCTGAGGTACAGGCATGGAGTTAGGAATCATCAGGAGATGGCGTGCTGCGACGTAGTTGAAGACACTTTTCAACCCACCGTCGCCATGACCTCAAAACCCAATTTTTTTTTTTCGGAAATGGCACTTCACCATGCCTGATGATCGCTAGTAAGTTATGAACTTGAATTTCCATCGTTAAAAATGGTCACTTGCATAAAATACAGTTCTTCAAAAATTCTTTCTGCTATGCAACCCAAGTTTGGGGGTGTCCCGTAAACATGGCGCACTTGGTCAGCTGGACATGTACATTAGGTTCACACCTCATAAATTCATCAATACTCCCCCAGGCAGATAATCCCGTCAGGGCGTAGGTAGACCTGGTTAGGAGAAAGACGGTTCTTTTACATGCCTGACACTGTTACCAGTGCCAAAACATGGGTTCCGAGAACCGGGGAAACAGATTCGCCATTTTCCGATCGCGGCATGTTACTGGTGAGCGCACGGCTAGGTCGAGACACCTCCCTGGACAGCGAGCGAGGCAGGCTGTACTCACTGCGCCACGGCCCGCACGTCGTAGGCGGTGCCGACGAGGCTGGTCGCCGCGCCCACGGCCGTCGTCAGCAGCAGCTGCTCCGCGTGCAGTCTCCGCCGCAGCTCGCGCAGCAGCAGCACGTAGTTGGCCTGCAACAACCGCCAGCACCGCTCCATGTTGTCTTCCTGGTGGAGGGGTGAACTATGGTTTATCAGTGATGGTGGTGATGGAGGTGTCCTGGATGGTCTGTGCTCTAGGGTGTTTTCCTGGTGTCCAGCGATGGTGGAGGGGCGACCTGGGATTGTCTGTGATGCTCTGGGGGTGACCTATGGTTTATCAATGATGATGGTGATATTATCTTTGAAAGATTTGTGCAATGGGAGTGCATGACTTGATGTAAGCTTTTGGACATACGTCATTGCTAAGCACATGTATGTCTGTAGAAGAAAACTAAAAAAATACCCAAAAGACAAAAACACAAACTAAGCAAACAATTGCTGTTGTCAACATGATATAACACCACATAATATTCCATAACAGGAATATGGTCAACAAACAAAGAAAAACAAAGAAAAATGGACTAAGAGAACGAACCCCCCCCCCCCCACAAATGATGACAGCAGCGTATGTCCAAAAGCTTACATCAAGTGATGATAGTGATGAAGGTGTCCTGGATGGTCTGGGCTCTAGGGTGTCTTCCTGATGTCCAGTGATGGTGGAGGGGCGACCTGGGGTTGTCAGTGATGCTCCGGGGGTGACCTATGGTTTATCAATGATGCTGGTGATGAAGGTGTCCTGGATGGTCTGGGCTCTAGGTTGTCTTTATGGTGTCATGGGGTGGCCCAGTGTTGTTATAAATGTGACCTAGGGGTTACCAATGATGGTCTGGAGGTGTCCTGCATAGTCTGGGCTCTGGGCTGTAGGACTAGCGTCCAGTGATGGTATAGGAGTGTCCTAGGGCTGTGGATGTGTCCTGGGAAATCAAAAGATAGTCTGGGCTCTGAAGTAGCATTCTGGTGTCCAGTGCCTATACCTACTAGTGTCATGGGGTTTTCCAGTGATGTTTTAGATGTGACCTGGAGTAGCCAAAAATGGACTGGAGGTTTCATGAGTAGTCTGGGCTATGGGGTGTCTTTCTGGTGTCCAGTGATGGTATATGGATGTTCTGTGGTTGTCCAGTGATGTTACGGGAGTGATGTGGTATCCAATGATGATGGCTTGGGCTCTCGAATATCTTTATAGTGTTCAGTGATGGTATACAGGAAGTTCTGTGGTTGCACAGAGATGTTCTGTATGTGACCAGGGGGTATCCAATGGTGGTCTGTCCTGGATGGTCTGGGCTATGGAGTGAATTTTGGTGTCCTGTGATGGCTTGGGGTGTACTACCATACTGAGCAGCAAACTAATGACATTTTTTGGGGAGGTAAACATATTAATGCGGAATCGAGGGAATGATGCCACGAATAGATGAGTACAGAAAGTGGTACACAAGAAAGTGATCGCCAAGGACAAGTATTTTTCGCGAAAATATTTCTTAAATATCAGGGTGTTAAAATTCTATAGCATCATCTGTGTTTTCGCGATTGGTGAAGTTTCTTTCATGTACATGCCCACGGTCGGCACACGAATCACAAAAATTTCTTGCGGAAGTGAATGCCGGTCTTAATTGCCCGCAAATAAGGTAACGGTTTCTCTCGCAGACGGCCGTCAATTAGGTACAGGAAGGCACCGCCAACGCGGGCATACATCATTGTAGTCTAATGAGCGTTCACAATGTTTTACCGAAAAATACTTGTCCCTGTGATCAGTGATTCCCATCTTTAACATAGTTTTGATAACGATCCTAAACATGCAATGAAAGTGATAAATTTCTCATAAATGCATGGTATCCCTCCTAAATATTTTCAGAAAAAATTCAAATTAATAGAAAATGTAGTACATCCACATGGAAAATTGCCCATATAATTGTATAGGTTAGTAACACCCTTGAATACACGAATATTTAGCGGACACATTTCAGACTACACATTTCCAACTCCCGTTAGAATCCAAGAAAGATAGGGGAGAATACATGTGGCACAAGTTTATGGTCTTTTAAATTTTGACGTGAAGTTCTATTTTATATTAAAACTATCTGTACCCGGCATGCTTTGCAATGCCACGTTAAAAAAAAAAACTCTGCTTTTTAAAGTGCTTTTTGGATACACAGTATTTTTAGTTTTCCCGTCTGGTGCGTACACGCATAAGTCAAAAGTTTTTCCGACGCGTGATCAAGCCACATGCAGCTGTCCATGCGAGAGTACAGAGTAGAAGGAAGAAGAGGAAGAGGAGTATGAAGATGAGGAAGAGGAGGAGGGAGAAGAGGAAGAGGAGGAGGGAGAAGAGGAAGAGGAGGAGGAGGAGGAAGAGGAGGAGGGAGAAGAGGAAGAGGAGGAGGAGGAGGAAGAGGAGGAGGAGGAAGAGGAGGAGGGAGAAGAGGAAGAGGAGGAAGAAGAAGAGGAGGAGGAGGAGGAAGAAGAGGAAGAGGAGGGAGAAGAGGATGAGGAGGAAGAAGAGGAAGAGGAGGAAGAAGAGGTAGATGAGGATGAAGAAGAGGAAGAAGAGGAGGAAGAAGAGGAAGAGAAGGAGGGAGAAGAGGAAGAGGAGGAGAGAGAAGAGGAAGAGGAGTATGAAGAAGAGGAAGAGGGCTCGGCGCCTCACCTTGTCCTCAGGCACGCCGCCCCTCTGGGTCGGGTACTCCCAGTCCACGTCGAGGCCCTGGAAGCCGTGTCGCCGGAGGAACACCACCACGCTGTCCGCGAACCTCCGCCGGCCCTCCTCCGTCGACGCCATCTGCACAGTTAATTTTATGAAATAAAATCATTATAACTGCAAAATAACTATTTCGAATCTACCTGAACCGCATAAAATGCACCGACTTTGAGACAAATTGTAGGAAATAAATAAAAATTAGCCCACTCTAGCCCGGGGTTGGGTATTGTTCGGTTCACTTAAGTTATGAACAACTTGTGAAAACTTAATTATACCATTTTTCCTAAATTGAATAAATTTTGTATATTTTTCAAGCGTGGCATTATTTTTAAGAATTCTACTTTAAATTTCGTGTCTGAGTTTCGTCTTATAAGTTTATTTGCAACAACAAGAGAATACCTGAATTTGCTTTTTACCAGGTTACATGTATCTACGGGGTTGTCTGTAAAGTCGGTTTACGGACGATAATTTTACGTGATAACGTCATAAGAAAACATTGATGGAAAAATTGTATTCTTTTTAATTTTTCAAATATTATTTACAGTTTTTACAAAAATTTAACTTAAATAATTTGTTTAAATATAATCACGAACAATAATTAGTTAAAAAAAAAGCCCGCCTTAACCTGTTTGATATTATAGAAGATTTTCCTCGCACGGTGGTTGGCCGGTTCTTGCACGCTCGGCTCAGGCGGAAAGTGACAATGCTTTTTCGTGCGTGCAGCCGGCGTTCATCGATTTATAAGACGTTATCACGTCAAAAAAATCCTCGGAAACCCAGCTGCCGAAGAAGTGGTGTCGTCGGCAAGTGGGTGTCCAAGGATGTTCCTCGTAGCAAGCACAGAAGGATTGGGGGGGGGGGGATGCAGAACAACAGAGATTAGAGCAAGTTACAGATGGAGCATAAACACAGTTTGTAGTTATCTCTGAGGTCGCCGCCATATTGTGACATGAAGGAAATCGCATTTTCTCATAAGTGATGTACGTATGGTGGTGGAAAAGTGCATGAATATTAAACAAATATAAATATTGATGACTCGAGAAAAAATGATTGTGTACAAGAGCATGTAGTAAACTACATTTCTATGTACTGTATTACCAAATGGCCGCCATCTTCTTACGTGAACCAAACTGGCCACAGTGCTCCATCTGTAGGGACACCTGTATTTCGCGATTTCACTTCATGTCAAGGTATTTCACAAAACACTGTAGCTTTTTCTAAGAGTCATGGCAAATTGTGAGGGTACAGCAGTACGGCTGACCACATTCTCATTGGCCCCGTCAAGAGCGGGACGACACCTCTCACCGACCTCAGCCAATAACCACAGGAGAAAAGCTACAGGTGTTTTGTGAAATACCTTGACACGAAATGTATTCGCGAAATACAGGTGTCCCTGATCCATCTGTAGCTTCCGCTGATCCCTGCGGAACCCCGGAGGAGCACGTGACCAGCCGGGGAGCTCGCCGTGCTGTGATTGGTCGGCCGCCCACCTCGGAGAAGGCCGCCGTGCCGTGGTCCCGCCCTCCGATGGCCAGCAGCGTCGTCACGTTGGGGTGCTTCCGGGCGAGCGCCGTGAACTTCCGGTACGAGCCTGGTGGCGTCAACAACAAACACACACGTCACGAAACGTCAAACTCGCGAAACACTAGGGACTGGGATATATATGTATATATATATATATATATATATATATATATATATATATATATATTCGCGGGTTCATTTCGTGTTGTGCTAGAATTCAAAATACGAGGGATGTCTGTAAAGTAAGTATGTACCGTTTGATCATTAAAAAAATTAAAGGGGGTTGTCTGTAAAAGTCGGTTTACGGACGATAATTTTACGTGATTGCATGTTTGGCAAGGAGAAAAAAAAAATCCTGAGAAAGTCACGCAAAAATCAGGGAATTATGTTTTTTTTTCTCCTGTACATTCTGTTACCTGAAAAAAAAGCTCTAGTTATATAATTATTATGCCAATACATAATACGTTCATGTGAGAGTTTTGGGATTGTTTTGGGGACAAAAAAAATTCAACGGCATTATTACAACGGTTTTAGTAGTTTGGCATTAAATATATTTCTTACGTTTTTTTTTGATAAACGAAATACAACATATATTTTATACCTGTTTTATAATTTCATTGTAAATGTTGTTCTAATACGTATGTAGGCTACCAAATTAGGAAAAAATTATTTGTAAGATTTTCATTACGAAGATTGCTTTCAGAACTCTTGACTACATTTTAAGTTATATTAGCAAAACAGAAAAATAAAAATATCTCGCATAAAAATCTCGTGCTCTGGATCCTCCATTAAATATATGAAAATTATTAATCATCACGGAATCTATTTAAGCTGGTTTCAGATATCAAATGTTTTCAGTTACAGGCACAGACACAGACATGCGACACGACCAACAGTGTTATCTTTTCCGAGTCTGACTTGAGTTGGGTGGAGAACGGGGGAGGGGAGAGTTTCAAACGAACGCGAAAGAAAATGGGAAACCAAGGAAATTCCATAATAACGAAGAGACACGCACTAAAGCATCCGACATGCGATGCATAGCTCGTCAATTTTGAAGAATGACCGAGACGAAACCCACGTTTTCTTTTCGGTTCCCAGGGGTGGGGGGTGGGGGGGGGGGGTGACGAAGGGAATATCACTTACTAGCACAGTCACTGAGTGGGGTTGAGCCATTTTCGTGAAAAGTGTTCAACGGCGTGAGAAGCGCACGGAGATGGCATACGACTGCCAAAGGAAGTTGAATTCTGTAAACGGGAAACCTTTATGATTGGGGTTGCGTTGATTGTTGTTCATAGACAAATTTTCTTATGAAAAATATATCGGGAAGGGGGAGGGGTTCATGGCTTAGGAAAAAAATGATTTGACATTTGGTAAAATTTTTTTACTTAGTCAATTAGAAGAAGAGACATTTAATAATTACCTTGAAGCTTTAAATGGAAAACATCGAAGCCAATCACTTTAAGGGTTTGTGGTGAGGGGGGGGGGGTAGTAATAATCACGTAGATAAGTAAAAATAAAATAAAGTAATATAAATAACCTTCGTAGGGATTTTGAATGTATTTATCTAGCTTAGAAATGAGTGAAGATATAATTTAATTAAATTAAACATATTATAACACACAAGTGGGGAACAATCAATGACTGTCGTCAATAGCCATCATTGAAAACAAAAATTAGAAGTCCACACTCAATCTTTCCAATGATTATGCTGTCGGCGGGGAAATTATTGATGGCATAGCGATCTCCCGAGGCCAGTTATTAACAGAAAGCAGCCTAAAGCGTTAGTTGACTTGACTCAAACACAGGCGCATTAAAGGGCCCGCCTCGTCAGGGGTGTATGTGTGTCAGTGAGGCGGGATGATAAGCGCGACGCTCGCTGGTGCTTCTAGCGCGGTGTCGCCTCTGGACTGGCGCGCAGTCTTCTCGTCGTCACAGGACAGCTGGGAAATTTGAGCGGCGATCGTAACATTATATGGCCGAGAAATGAAGATAAAGGTGTAATGCAAGTCCCTTAAGTGCTTTCAAGAATCTGTACCGGTTGTTTTACGTCTAAAAATTACTCTGAAAATACGCGTTTTTTTTTGCCATTTGCGCTCTTCTAAAAATATAGTTTAAAAAACTTAATCCGAAATCAAAAGTGCTTTTCGGCCCTCAGCAAACTCTTTAAATGTTTTTCGTAAGCAGAGCCCACTCGGATGTGTCGAGTAGTTTTGTAATCGCGTTGTTTTTCCTGAAGCTCTGCGCACCGTATGTGTGCCCGGGTGGGCGGGGGCCTTAAGGGCGGATGCTGTAGCGCACTAACAGCCACCTCGTCGGTGGTCCCTGACTCTGAGGCCGCCATGTTCCAGCCAACCAGGCTCTCCTCGCTGTCACGTGACCGCGCGTCCAGGCAGGACAGTGGAACACGGCGTCCAAAAACTAGAGACCGGAAAAATTCGCGGGTTCAATGACCTCCAGGATAGACTCCGATATCCTCTACACACTCGGGCAAATGCCAACTGTTCATCGGCTGCTGACTTGTGAGTCGTCTCGACTGGGTGGCCTGTGATTCGACACTTCAATGAGTGAGGGTCTCTAATTGGCCCTCAGCCCTCCAGATTAACAGTGGACCAATGGCAGAAGCAGCACTAAGGTATAATTATTTGAATTTTAGCATAACACGAAATGAACCCGCGAATTTTTCAGGTCTCTACCAATAACAACACGAGAAATATTTCAGGATAACATCGGTACTTTTCATAAACACTGCAAGTCCAATCTGATACGTGTTCTGAGTCCGAAATGACAATACCGTTAACAACTATCTCCATGTACTTTTCACGGAAAAAAAATTCCAGACCAGCTGCGTGTTGAAACTTTGTAGCATTGTATGTGTTATAATTTTAATTTTGTTTTCTATTTTTTTTTTAAATACCAACTACCTTACGCGAGGCGAATCCCCGTGTCCGTCACTGAAATTTGTGTCCGGAGGCAGGAAGCGCCCAAAGTGAATGCGCAACTGTTAGCAATCCTTCTTGTCCTCCTCATTTAACGCTTGCAATATTTAGCCCCGCATGAATGAGCCAGGGTTTTCTCGGTGTCTATGCAGGTTTCACCTGGGGTTAGTTAACTTAAATTTTTAGTCTCGGGGCGTTAGTCATGGCATCAGAATCTGCCGCGGATGGCCAAATCCCAAACAAAAGCACACGGTTAGGCGGCAGGCATTTTTCTCGAATAAATCTCAGCGCCCATTAGACTGCAACAAAGTATACCCGCACCAGTGGTTTATTCCTTGTGATTGGCAGCCGTCAGCTTGAAAAGTCGTTGCCTTATTTTGCCCGGGCCAATCAGGACTTGTTTGATTCCGCACTGACTCACTGTGATTGGTGTTGTAAAAAATCTACACGGACTTGAAACGGAATCACCCAATAAAGAAACACAGACGACGCTACAGCTTTTTAACTTTCAGCTAGTCTCGGAAATATGCATGCCCCTACACATGCTGCATGATTAGAGCCCGGCAAAATTCGCGGATTCCTTTCGAGACAGGCTGGAATCCAAACTCGTTTATCTTAATCCCGCTTCAGTGATTGGACCGCAATTAACCTGAAGGACTCTGAGCCAATGGCAAACACTCAACATAAAGAAAGTATCGAATCGTAAGAATCGCAGTTGAACAGGTGTCCCGAGTCGGTAGCCGATGACTAGAGACCCGTGAAATTCGTGGGTTTATTTAGTGTTATGCTAAAATTCAAATAATTATACCTTAGTGTTGCTTCTGTCATTGGTTCACTATTAATCTGGAGGACTGAGGGCCAATTAGAGACCCTCACTCATTGAAGTGTCGAATCACAGGACACCCAGTCGAGACGACTCACAAGTCAGCAGCCAATGAACAGTTGGCATTTGCCCGAGTGTGTAGAGGATATTGGAGTCTATCCTGGAGGTCATTGAACCCGCGAATTTCACGGGTCTCTACCGATGACCAGGTGATATAGTTGCCCGAGTACATAGGAGGATCGTGGAGTCTATCCTGGTGGTCGTTGAAACCGCGGATTTTTTTTTCCAGTCCCTACGCATGATACCCTCCCCGGCGCGGACAGAATCCCCCGGGATGCTCAGGCGTGCAGACCCCTGGTGTCGGCGGCGGGGTGAAGGGTGCACGAGGGAGAGCGAGGTGGGCTCACCTGCGCCGTGGTCGTCGGGCGGCTGTATCAGGCCGTCGGCGCCCACACCGGCGAAGGCGTACACGAGGTGCGAGCAGGGGGCGGGGTCCACGTCGGCCGCCGAGAGCGACCCGCCCGCCGGCCGGCCACTCGCCCAGCTCGCGTAGTAGCAGAACGTCACCTTGCCTGCCGCACACACACACACACACACTCCACACTCGCCCGCGAGTCCACTCCCGGCACTGTCCCGGGAGTGTTCCTTGCACTCGCCGGCCGTCTGCAAGAGAAGCCATCGCGTGGAGACCCGGAAAAATTCGCGAATTCATTCGGTGAAAGGCTAGCATTCAAACACATATACCTCTTATATAATTGTTCTATTGGCTTACTGTTCATCTGGACGAATCTCAAACAATTATAAACCCTCAAGCAAAGAAGGATCGAATCACAGACAAACCAGCTGAGACGACTTGCAAGTCGGCAGCCAATGAACTTGCGTTATTTGCCCGAGTGTACAGGGAGAATGTGCAGTCTATCCTGAAGGCCATCGAAACCGCGAATTTTGCAGGTCTCTACTCATACGTCATACGTAGTGACCTGTAAAATTCGCGGTTTCGATGGCCTTCAGGATAAACTGCACATACCCCCTGTACACCCGGGCAAATAACGCAAGTTCATTGGCTGCCGACTTGTAAGTCGTCTCAGCTGGGTTGGTCTGTGGTTCGATCCTTCTTTGGTTGAGGGTTTATACCTGGTTGAGATTCGTCCAGATGAACAGTAAGCCAATAACAAAATTATCTAAGACGTATATAAATTTGAATTCTAGCCTATCACCGATTGAATCCGCGAATTTTGCAGGTCTCTAGTGATAGGCTTTAATACAAGTAGTTATACCTCAGTGCTGCCTCTGCTATGCAGAAGCAGACGCGATTTGAACGGCCCCGGCCAAAAAAGGGCAATGGCTTCTCTTGCAGACGGCCGCCAATTACAAAAAGATCGATAATCAGCGCTGGCATGCCTTATTGCAGTCCGATGAGATATCAGATTTATTTTTCTTCGCGAAAAATACATGCCCCTATCGGTAAGGTATCAACCTGACCGGTCGATAACTACGGTAGTCAGGGCAACCATTGTAGACTATCGCGAAAACCTGTCAGTAAAGTCAATGGTGAACCTTTCCTGACTTTTGATTCGTCATGAGATTCCCGTGGGAAGAAGAGCGTGATAACATCTAGCCGGCGAGGGTCTGGTAAGGCAATTGGGAAAGATACAAACACAATAATCTAAAGATATATTTTTACTCTTTTTTTAAAAGTAAAAATACTATTAAAATTGTAAAAGTACAATTTTTATGGTTTGGTTAATATGTCATCTCATAGCTGTTGGAGTATTTATACATTGTGATGGACGAGTTTGCACATATGCATGCATGTGTATTTTCGCAACTTAAGTCAGTTAATTATATTGCATTGTTAAGAATATTTACATTAAAATTGAACATGTTAATTTGTAATACTTACAATTATTTTAAAATATTGTTGTTTTTGCTTTTAGCTGTTAATAAACAATGTGTACATTCGAGCGCTTTTTAATTTTATGATATTTAACTGTTAAAGTAAACACTTCTGTCAATCTGAGTGAATTAGAGGAGTATCGAACTTACGACCTTTTTTTTTGTTAGTCTACCGTCTTAACCAGTTGACCATCGTGCATACTAATAAATCCGTAATTAATTGGAATACCGCTTTGCAAGCAATGCAAATTAAATGGGCCTTTGTCAGCATAAATGGCCAGTGTACTATTTTTCCAAATTAAATAACAAAAGTAGAAAATTACTAAACCATTGTATATATAACTTTACAAATATTTTAACAGTGTACCCTCTACTCTCCCCAAAAAAATCAATTACTTTTTACTAGACTGTCATTTATGTAAAACAAATTAATTTAACCTAATATTTAAAAAAACAGCAAAAAAATATACCTACATAGATAAATAAGTAAATAAATAAAACAAAGATGCATGCACAAACGTGGATTATTTGGGCACCTGACTCGGGGTCAATGAATATTATGTTTCCCTGCTATTTTCGCCCGGGCAAGCCGCGAGCCACATCGACTAGGTCACGTGAGCAAGTCACGTGGGTTAAGATGGGGGAGGGCCCTTTGGGGGAGGGTAAGGGGGGAATGGCTACAGGGACCAAGTTTCTTGAAGCAGGGCGTTTCCAGTCTATCAGCCTGGGTGCTTGAGTGGGAGTAACCGACGGCCATAAACTTTGGGTTAAAAGAATAGTTTGAAAAGTTAAGGTTTTCAAAAGTCAGCCTCTGTGGTTTTAGGTTGGTGTACTTTACTTCTAGTCCTGGATCCGAGGTCGTGGGTTTGAAACCCACTTCGGGCATGAATGTTTATTTTTAGAATTAATTAGTTGTTAGCCTCACTCACTAAGACAAACATTTTTAACTGCCTTAGCGTAAGAAGGTTTTTTATGGCACTAGTACTAAAATGTTTCGATTATTATTTTCGCTAAGTTTTAACTTTATCTGGTTACGGCGCACGAAAGACAGCAGAGTTCAAAATGAATCAAATTAAACTTACGTTAAAAGCTTCAACAGCAGGTGAAGTGATTTTCCTAAGTGACTTCCTACAGTAAACTTGCTGTTTTCCTCCGCGCACCAAGTTGCGACATTTTTTTTTTTACGTCCGAGATTATCTTGCCCGGCATGCTTTATGCAAATGCTATCTCGCAAGAAATTGCCCCCGAGACTGCTAAGGGCTTTGTCGGGCACTACTTGCAAACTAAATTAACATAAATTAAACTCCTAGAAGCAGCCAGAAGCATGCCAAGTCAGGGACGGTTCAAAAATACGGACGGCACTCGACAGGAAACAGCAGGAGACGAAGAAGGAACAGAGGCTGCGAGAGAGGTCCTAGAACATTTACGTCCTCTGGCTTTCGAAAAAAATTGGTTGTCTGTAAAGTCGGTTTACGGACGATAGTTTAACGTGACAACGTCATAACAAAACATTATGAAATGATTGCATACTTTAATGAATAAAATTTAATCATTTTTATTGAATTATCACTATTTTGTATGTATACAAAGAAGGAGTGAAATGAAATCTACCATTTAATTGATAAATTTACTTTTATTTGCACTCATTAATTCAAATATGTTTATTACTTTAACGAAGATATTATTTGAACTATAACTTTTATACATGTTTGCTATTTAACTTCTTCCAATCTGTGTTATTCTGTTAAGGAAAGGACGATGATAGGAAAAGTAGGAAACGAATGGGAGTGTTTCAAGTTTAATGTGCCTCGAAAAAGTCAAATCGATGGTTGTTCCAATCGAGTGGAAGAGAAATAGATGCGGCGCAAGCGTACAATGAGCGTAACGGGACACAGCGTAACGGGACAATGTGCGCAACGGGACACTTTTTCGTGCGTGCAGCCGGCGTTCATCGATTTATTAGACGTTGTCACGTCAAAAAAGGTAAACAACAAACATTCACCAGCGTTAGAAAGCCTGTTCCGTTAAACGGCATCTAATTTGCAGAGGAGGGCAAGTGAATGAACCGTGTTGTACAGCTCTCGACGACATCGATGACTTTATGGACGTTGGTGAGTGAAGCGATTTGAATGAAGCAGCGAAGGGGGTATATATCCCCACGGTAACGTCCACCACATTTACCACATGCGACAAATTCTGGTTGGAACCGGATCACATTCACTGTCTGGCGCGGGATGGATAAGGAGCAGAAGGGAAGCAGAGCCTTAGGCATTTTAAAAGTTCTGCGTTGATTAAAAATAGAGACCGGAAAAATTCGCGGGTTCAATGACCTCCAGGATAGACTCCAATATCCTCTACACACTCGGGCAAATGCCAACTGTTCGTTGGCTGCTGACTTGTGAGTCGTCTCGACTGGGTGGCCTGTGATTCGACACTTCAATAAGTGAGGGTCTCTAATTGGCCCTCAGTCCTCCAGATTAACAGTGGACCAATGTCAGAAGCAGCACTATTCTAATTTTAGCATAACACGAAATGAACCCGCGAATTTTTCAGGTCTCTAATTAAAAAGAATACTAAAACAGATTTGTGTCCATTCTCCACTGCGGTATAGTATTATCATATTAATGTATTTATTAGTGATGGTTCGAATACCAATTTTCTCAAATACTAATCTCGAATTTGAATCACAAAGAACACTACGTATACACCCATCTTATACGAATCTAGGTCTCAAGGGTCCAAAATAAAATAATGTACAAGAAATGAAAAAAAAAAACTTTAGTGTCGAAATATTTAATCCTTTCAATGCTTGATTAAAGAATTAAGTTTCCAGAATAAACACATATTGTAATTTATTTATATAATTACATAAATAGTAAAATATCTTGGGAAATGGTAACAGGTTAGGGATGCAGAAAAACATCGACCTAGTAAACGTCAGAGGTTATCAGAGTTAATTTTTGACGTGACAACGTCTAATATATCGATGAACGCCGGCTGCACGCACAAAAAAGGGTCCCGTTACGCACATTGTTCCGTTACGCTGTGTCCCATCACGCTCATTGTACGCTTTCGCCGCACCGACAGAAGTGAAAACTTAAAACTTTGTTTATAAATGTGTAATATGAAATAATTTCTACGTAAAATGTACGTAAGAAAATGAATCTGATTACTACTAGTATAATTACAAGTATTTATTCTTTTATCCCAGCTGACGGACACGTGACTGCACGGGCCCGCACGGTCTGTCGCACCTCGTGTCACAGCTCTTCTCCTCCGCAGGCCGCGAGGATCGATGGTAAACGCGGCTTGCAGGCGGCGCCGGCGGGCGTCGACCCCAGATGTTTCTTTCACGACGTCCCTGTGACGCGCCGCGCGGTGGTGGGGGAGGGGGGAGAGCGGGGTCAGGTTCCGGGAAGACGCGGACGGGCCGTGAATACTTCATGGGCCCGCGCTGCGTCTACCGTGCTCCAAGGCCCCGTCTACCCTGCCCAAAGCCCCGTCTACCCTGCTCCACGTCTACCCTGTTCCACGTCTACCCTGCTCCACGTCTACCCTGCTCCACGTCTACCCTGTTCCATGCCTACCCTGCTCCATGCCCCGTCTACAATGCTCCAAGCCCCGTCTACTGTGCTCTAAGGCCCATCTACCCTGCTCCAAGGCCCGTATACCGTGCTCCAAGGCCCATCTACCCTGCTCCAAGGCCCGTCTACCCTGCCCAAAGCCCCGTATATCCTGCCCAAAGCCCCGTCTACCCTGCTCCACGTCTACCCTGTTCCACGTCTACCCTGCTCCATGCCCCGTCTACCGTGCTCCAAGCCCCGTCTACTGTGCTCTAAGGCCCGTCTACCGTGCTCCAAGGCCCGTCTACCCTGCTCCAAGGCCCGTATACCCTGCCCAAAGCCCCGTCTACCCTGCTCCACGTCTACCCTGTTCCACGCCTACCCTGCTCCATGCCCCGTCTACAATGCTCCAAGCCCCGTCTACTGTGCTCTAAGGCCCGTCTACCCTGCTCCAAGGCCCGTCTACCCTGCCCAAAGCCCCGTATATCCTGCCCAAAGCCCCGTCTACCCTGTTCCACGTCTACCCTGTTCCACGTCTACCCTGCTCCGTGCCATGTCTACCATGCTCTAAGCCCCGTCTACTGTGCTCTAAGGCCCGTCTACCGTGCTCCAAGGCCCGTCTACCCTGCTCCAAGGCCCGTCTACCCTGCCCAAAGCCCCGTCTACTCTGCTCCACGTCTACCCTGTTCCACGCCTACCCTGCTCCATGCCCCGTCTACAATGCTCCAAGCCCCGTCTACTGTGCTCTAAGGCCCGTCTACCCTGCTCCAAGGCCCGTCTACCCTGCCCAAAGCCCCGTATATCCTGCCCAAAGCCCCGTCTACCCTGTTCCACGTCTACCCTGCTCCACGTCTACCCTGTTCCACGTCTACCCTGCTCCGTGCCCCGTCTACCGTGCATCCAATGCCCGTCTACAATGCTCCAAGCCCCGTCCACAGGCTGCAATGTCCCGGACTGCGTCCGACGGACGCCTGATCGCTAGGGACCGGAAACATTCGCGGATTCATTCCGTGATTGGCTGAAATTCATTCATGTGTACAATTCTGCCGGTTCTACTATTGGCTCGCAGTTTAACTGGAGCTCTCTGGGCCAATGAGAGACTATCGACCAAAGAAGCCGTCGAAATCACAAGCTACCCAGTAGAGACGCCTCACAATTTAGTAACCAATGAACACGCGTGTTTACTTGGGATGTGCAGAGGATAATGGAGGCTATCCTAGAGGTCATTGAATCCGCGAATATATTCCGGTTCCTACTGATCGCTGATTGGTCCACGTGACCACGCCGCGCGTGGCGTGGGCGATGGTCCGAAACCCCCCCTCCCCCGGTCCAAATTACATCGGTCAACTTGAACATTCTGTTCCCAACCTGCGTTCTTTGGTAGCATTGAACAGAAACATTAGAACACTCGCGATATTGGAGTTTACGGTTCCCGTTGAAAAAACAAAAACCACCGTGAAAACAATAATAAAAAAAATATAGCCAGTCATGGGGGCTGTCAAAAAAAGTGAAAACTTAGTCACAAATAACTTCAAAAAAGACTCGAGTATTGTTAGTAATATGATTATTTATGAATTAATTATTGAATTGTTAATAAATTATAAAAATATAATAAAATAATTAAATGTGACTCAAATACAAAAAAAAAAAAAAAGACGAAAAATTGTATCTCTCGGGATTCGAACATGGTAACTACCGCTCGCCAGTCTTATGCGCTATTCACAACGATACGCAGCCGACTTACAACTCGGCATTTTACTAGTGGTTGTACACCACGCCTCTACAAAAATGACAATGCATTATGTCGAATATTTAAGAGAGAGCAATAAAAGGTCACGATCACATGTAAAATTATTATGTACGTAGTTTGCAAATAAATAAAAGTTGGACTCTATCTTATTGGCTATAAAATATATATATATTTTTTATTTTCTTGTTTTACTTTTTGGAAGATTATTGTAAACAATTGGTTTTAAATTTTGAAAATTGAAATTTTTGATTTTATTTTTATCGGGCGAGGGCTTCAGATGATTTCATACAGATTTTCTCAGCTCTCTATACCTCGATTTCTATAAACATCAGTATGATGTCAGCATGATATCATTTATCCTTACATCATTTTTATAGTCACAACAGATGTCAGTGGTATGTCAAAATTACGTAAAAATTCATTACCTAACTATGATTAAGAGTGATGTCAGACCTAGGTCATATGTTCACTGGGCAATGCACAGTATATACAAATTAAACTTTTTCACGTGTTCAACTTAACTTCAATTACTACTACTACAGCATGTCGGTGACGCGAACTCAATTTATTTTACCCATCCAAAAAGAGTCCAACACGCACATGATACCGTCAAGTATATGCAATGTATTAGTGTGTATATATGGGTGTACATGTACACAGGCCGCTGCGCGTCGCCAGTCTGGCGCAACACGTCACTGGCATGTCGGTGACGCGACCCTTAAGCTTTTCCCTTACCGAAAATCGCTCAACGCGGCTAAAGAAGTTTTACTTAAAAAAATTGGTTGTCTGTAAAGTTGGTTTACGGACGATAGTTTAATGTGACAACGTCATAACAAAACATTGATGAAATGATTGCATACTTTTATGAATAAAGTTGAATAATTTTTATTGAATTATCACTATTTTGTATGGATACAAAGGAGGAGTGAAATGAAATCTACAATTTAATTTATAAATTTACTTTTATTTGCACTCATTAATTCAAATATGTTTATTACTATAACGAAGAGATTATTTTAACTATAACTTTTATACATGTTTGCTATTTTACTTCTTCCAATCTGTGTTATTCTGTAAAGCATAGGACGATGATAGGAAAAGTAGGAAACGAATGGGAGTGTTTCAAGTTTAATGTGCCTCGAAAAAGTCAAATCGTTGGTTGTTCCAATCGAGTGGAAGAGAGATGGATGCGGCGCAAGCGTATAATGAGCGTGACGGGACAATGTGCGTTACGGGACACTTTTTCGTGCGTGCAGCCATCTTTCATCGATTTATTAGACGTTCTCACGTCAAAAACCGAAAAACCTTTACTGGATTCACGATTCGGACAGCGGACATCTCAATTGTAGACTGGGCGGTTCTCCTTGTCACAATGTGATGTCCTTCACATCGGGATAAGGACACGGACCACCCACAGGTTCGGACTGTTGTAGACGAGCCTAGAAGCACATGTTGTTGTGGAGAGGCAGGAGTCTTTTTCTGACGTGACAACGTATAATAAATCGATGAACGCCGGCTGCACGCACGAAAAAGTGTCCCGTAACGCACATTTTCCCGTTACACTGTGTCCCGTTACGCTGTGTTCCCGTTACGCTGTGTCCCGTTACGCTGTGTCCCGTTACGCTGTGTCCCGTTACGTTGTGTCCCGTTACGCTGATTGTACGCTTGCACCGCATTTATCTCTCTTGTACTAGATTGGAACAACCATCGATTTGACATTTTCGAGGCGCATTAAACTTGAAACACTCCCATTCGTTTCATACTTTTCCTATCATCGTCCTATCCTTAACAGAATAACACAGATTAGAAGAAGTTAAATAGCAAACATGTATAAAAGTTATAGTTAAAAAGTAATAAACATATTTGAATTAATGAGTGCAATTAAAATTAAATTTATCAATTAAACTGTAGATTTCTATTTACTCATTCTTTGTATCCATACAAAATAATGATAATTCAATAAAAATGATTCATTTTTATTCATAAAAGTATGCAATCATTTCATCAATGTTTTGTTATGACGTTGTAACGTTAAACTATCTTCCGTAAACCGACTCTACAGACAACCAAATTTTTTTTCGCGTGGACGGAATAGACTAAATCACTTTCTGCATACACATACACGGATTTTTAAACCCACGTAAGTTGTTTAGATTTTATGATTATTTTAGTGAACTAGATTCTAGTATATAAATAATACTATTCCAGATAAAATACTTTGAAGCTAAAATTCTGACTGATTTTATATTTATCTCTCCGTGTGGAATTTTTTACAGAAGTCAATATTGAATTGTTTCAAACAATATACAAACATATTTTTTTTGCAGTACCAGCATAAAATTAAAAAAATTAAGGAAATTGAAATTTATTGCTAAAAATGACAGGCACTCAAGGCACAGCGGCGTGGAAGCGTCTTGCTAACACTTTTCGAGGCGGCAAATGGCGTCATCGGTGCGCCTGTAAGTAGGCAGGCATCGCAGCACCATTGCCCGGCGGGTTGCGTGACTCGTGGCGAACGGAAAAGGCCGACGAGAATTAAACGGAATACTTAATGAAGCGTTCTTGTGCTACTTACTTTTGAACGTACAGGCTATTGGGCAAAGCCACTAACAACGTTTATCCCCTCAAAACTGATAGCACTTAATTTTTTAAAATTTTATTCTCGCCGTTTGGAAAACTCATTCCCCAAAAAATTAAATAGCTTACATTAAAATTCAATCTTTTTTACAGCTCGCTTTAGAGCGAATTTTTAAAAAAGATAATCATATATTACAATATCTGAAAAGAATGTAACATTGATATTAATGGCTCATGAAACCCTCTTATTTTCATTAAAGATCTTTAACGTTGCAGAAGTTGATATTAACAAATTGAGTCAGGCTTGTAATCGCCAAGAGTAAATAATTGCATAATCAAGGAAGGGAGTTAAAGAAAAATCCAACAATACTAGTAACATATCGTAAACGTAAGCGAGATCCCGTGTCTGGTGTATGATGTAATGCGAAATCTGCGCGCTAAAGATTTAAAAAAAAATTCTAGGATGGTTGCAGTCGAAAAAACTTAAGTTCAGCTCTCACCATTTAAAATTATTTTTTTTCTTTCAATTTTCAAGTTTAATTGATCATATTCTTACTTGTAAACTTAACGTAGAGTAATGGAAGTTTCAACCGGGACGGAAAGGTGTTTAACTCACTAAGCACCATAAAGTAGCAGCTCGGAATAAAAGTTGGGGTCGCGCCGTGAGAACATTTAAGTTTCCTTTCCTCCGCTGCATCTGCCATTTGCTGAAATTCGCTGTTTTGCCGGCAACTGGGTAGAGGTCATACTCTCTTTCTCACTCTATTTACCCCCCCCCCCATCTCCATCAAGGGTTAATAACGACTTCACTGAAGTGCCGAGAGCTGCGGATGGTCGGCGGGTATTGGTATTTTTCCTCCGCGATATTAAAACTCCCGAGAGTTTGTTAACGGCTGTTTAAAGATATTGGAAGATTTTCACCGCCCTCTCCAAGTTTGGAAGTAATTTGAACTACTTCAGAGTGGCGTAACCGGCGCCACTTCAAGCTGAAAGTCTTTTTTTTATTATTTAACTTCAAAACTTATGGCAATATAGCAGTGATCGAAAAACGTCATTAAAATTTTTAATTCTAGAAGGGTAAGATTGAATTTTCAACCCACCGTACATGGTAAACGGTGGCAATGAACCTAAATTACGGTAAGCGTGTCGAGACTCAGCTATAAAACATATCTACAGTTACTTATTTTGGTTAATGGTTTTCTTATAAGTCGAGTTATTCCTTTCATGCTGCCAAAAAAATCACACCACTTAACAAGATTAACGCAAGCGTCAAAATAATAGTTTTTGTTTAGAGGGTAATTGTATAAATTATTTAGCTTTTATAATTTCACGATTTTACTCTTTTTTTAAAAGAAATTCACAAAAAAATTATCGTTATTTTTTATAAAAGTTTATATCAATTAGTTTTTATTTTGTAGTTTTGATCACTTAAAAAATTTATATTTAAATCCAGGAAGAAATGGAAGCATGGAATGACGTGGCATACTGTTTTGAATTTATTGTTTATTTATAATCTTAGATGTTAAACACTTTTATTTCTAGGGAATCATTCAGGAATCAATAAAAAATATTTTTTTTCCAAAATCATAGAAACATTAATTCATCAGTTTAAACATATTTCTTATTTATTTAAAATTAGTATTCTAATAATACGACTAAGGCTATATACAAAATGTTAATTTAAAACTGTGTGCCAAACGATTTTATGCTCTTAATTCATGGGATTAAAATATTAATTTAATTTAAATGCTCAAAAAAATTAATGAACTATTATTAAACTTATAAAATAATTTATATATGTTTATATATGTTGAGATTATAAAAAAATAAAACCTATAGACGCAAATTATTTAGGAGACTATCTTCTAAAGCGTGTTGAGAAGAGAATTAAGTGTCGGGAGAATAAATAGCTAACTCTAACGATGATGATTATTTTTCGACCTCGAAAACTTGAGATAGGTATGCCCGCTTTTTAATTCTGAAAAAAAAATCACTGCTAGGACGTCTGGCCTGCTAGCGAAAGTCGATCGTATTTGTTTGTGTAACTCACACGCACGCAGAGCCAAGCGTGTGCCCCTAAATATTAAACAAGCTTTCGTTTTCGTTTTCACTACCCCGCTTTAGATCAACATTTTGGGAAAGTTACCAGCCCGGTTTTTCATTTAATTTGAAGGAAACGCGCCTGGTACACACGTATATCAAAATTGGCTGAGAATTGGGACAGGAAATATGCAAACACATCGGTTAAGTTTAACTACTGAAATAGTTTACTAGTGAGATAAATTTCTTTTTATTTTAAGAGTGTTTTTTACGGTGTTTTGACACGGTTTTGTTCATCAAACTATGCATGTCCTAATATATAGTGGTTTTATTTTAAAGTAGTAGCGAGTAGCGTAAATATGGGTGTGTATATATGTATATACATACACGCATCGCTGGAATAAAAAACACTAAAATATAGTTAAAAAAATATAAAATTTAACTTCGGCGAAAACATTTTTTCCCTTATATCTACGTTAGTGTTAAAGAGATTACAATAAAAAAAACTTCTGCGTGTGTATGTGTGTGTGTACCATTCAAATTAGGACTATAGAACACCCTTAAGGAGTTTTTATAAGGTACGAAGGTGCGATTTACGTTAAATTGCTAATTTTAAAATTGTGAACAGAAATGTTTGAACCAAAAACGATGGCGCGACACTGTCAATTTTTGAAAACCACTTTTACCCTTAAAAAAAAAAGATTACAAGAAGAAATAAGAGATATCGAAAGTTAGTTAAATGCTATTGCCAGTTTTGAAAACCACTTTCACTCTAAAAAAAAAGAGCAAAGGTTTTACGACGAAATAAGAGATATCAAAAGTTTATTAAGTGATATTCGTAAACAGACGCCATTCTTAAGAACTTAGTTTTTTTTTTAAATGGCGCATCGACAGTCGTAGCTTTGCCTACTTCCTGGTGATCTGGCTGTCGAATGAGTAGAGACCTGTAAAATTCGCGGATTCATTTCGCGATAGAACAGAGTCCAAATACTTTTTGACATTATTTTGCTTCAGTGATTGGGCCACAGTTTATCTGAAGGACTCTGGGCCAATGAAAAATCTTTAACAGAAGAATTAGCGAATCACGATCATTCCAGTCAACAGGTGTTACGAGTCGGTAACCAATCAGCAGATGTAATTTGCACGAGTGCATAGAGGATCATGGAGTCTATCCTTTAGGGAATTGAAATCGCGGGTTTTACAGGTCTCTACGAATGAGCTTAATGCCACGCAGTTACGCTCGACATACGTGTACGTACAAAACCATCGGGCCGTTTTTGTCCCACTGTTTGTTTCCGTCACACGCCGGGAAGATGGCGGAAGAAAATTTTTTTAGCAGGGCTGCCGAAAATTGTCAAGTTTGATTCGGTACCCCCCCTCCCCACCCAGGTGCGTAGAAGCTTATTCCCGCGCTAATCCCCTTGAGCGACGAGAGTTCATGAAGACGACGACGACGAAGAAGAAGAAGGAGAAGAAACTGCGGGAAGCCCCCACGGCAGAACTGCCAACTTAAGAGATTTACAACGTTTGCTGTTGCTCCCGTCTCCTGCGCCGACAGCAACCCGCAAGGCACTTAATACCAGTGACGCAGTTCCTGTGTATTGATCTCGCCTCGCGCGCCGGCGGAAGTAGTCGCCCTGCCTCTCCCGACCGCGCCGGAAACGGTCACCTCGCCTGTTTCCCGTCGGACACAATAAGGGAAGCCTTCATTTCACAGACGAGAGAGCCACACCCGAAGTTCCCCGAAGTTCATACTCGCTTTTTTTCCCCCCCGTTCTATCTCATTGTATAAACCGGTGTGGCATTACATTTTGCGATCGATTAGGATAGGTTAGCTACATTATAAATGTATTAAAACATTGTGGATGGTTGGTTGGTTATATTAGGTAAGTATAGCTACATTAAAAATGCTGTAAAATCATTTTATGGTTGCTTAGCAAATAACTTTTTAATATGTAGCTATCCAGGGCTAGGAAACCGTTTAAATGATTTCACAGTATCTTTAATGTAGCTACCCTAACTAAATCAACCGTCCACAATGTTTTAAAGTATTTATAATGTAGCTAACCTAATCTTTTACAATGAACAAAAAAAAAAAAACAGAAGATGCACGATCGGTTGTTTGGCTCTATCGTATGTGAAAAGAAGGCTTCCCACACAATAAGGCTGGGTTCACGACTTGAACAAAAATAACAATAGTAATAGTAACAGAAGGTCGCGTGCGCGTGAGCTGACCGCCATGTTTACCAACCTACCGGTTAACAACCACGCGCAGGACGGACGCGTGCTTGGAAGGGAAATGGACATATTTTATTTTCCTGCTACGGCAGCATGACGGGAAAGCCGGCGAGAGACCTGAGAACCCAACTGCTAAATCAATTAATTCAAATCAAACAAGATAACTAATTCGTGAAAATTTTTCAGTATTTGTTTACTCCTTTTCTACAGCCGTTAATGAATAAACACTCAGTTGCTTGTACTTGCGTACAAAGAAGGGAAAAATAATTACAAACCCAGCCAGTTAGATTTTTTTTTGAATTTCCGTAATTTACTAGCTCTCCCTAGTTATATTAAATATTTAACCATTTTCTTTTTTTTAAGTATTGATTAATTTTTATTTTATTTAAATTAACGATAAAAATATTATTTAAAACTGTTTCTCTTAAAAACTATTTTTTTTTAAAATTGTAAATGGGATAAATAGGACGTATTATTTTTATTAGATATATAGTAGATGGACAGAAATAATATTGAATAAAATTTTATTGATGGATGTAAATTTTTTATTCAAGAAGCTATTAAGCATCTAAAAATTCAATCTATTTAACTGAAAGCAGGTCACGGTTACGGCGTTTTGGTGCCAACAAGGTGCTTTTTCGAGCGAACGAGTTCAATCAGAAACCTGAATGTGAAGTGTGCCTGCGGGAGACAGACAGCCTCCGAGGCATCTGCCGCGCCCCGCCAGCGAGGACGGGCGATTCACGCCCTTATGGGCTCCGGAGGACCGCGGCGTTGTTAGCGACGCGTGGGATAACAGGAGGTGTCTTATTTTAGTTTTATCTTAAGCACTGCACGTCCATCCCTGAGTTGGGTGTTTGCATATTTCGTAACGAAATGCCTAGTTTGTAAGTGATTTATCTTTTTTTTTCTGTCTTAAGTTTCTTAGTTTTATAGGTGCTGACTGGCGGCGGAGTGAGTGGTCAGTGTAACCACTCACCACCAGGGGCGTTTCTGTCCCTGGTCAAATATTGCAGATACAAATAAAATTCAAAGCGGACCACGAGTCCAAGTGCCCAACCCCCGCATGGTAGACTCTTTTCTACGCTGTCCAACACTTCATCCAGACCATCCTCTGTCTCCTGTAAATTCCTACACGTAATGCATACCAATTTGCATCCCGCATGAATGTGCCCAGGATTTTCCCTGTGTCTATGCAGGTTTTATCTGGGCCCAACCTATCTCTAGTTATAGTCTAGATTTAAGAGTGAGGGGAGTTAGTCATGGCGCCAATCGCTGCCATGGCTGGCCAATCCCCTCCTAGCACATGATGCATGCGACCCTCTCCCTGCATGGCTAATCCCAGCATGACTAGGCGTATAGGCTTCGGCCTGAGACGCACCTAGGTCCCTCCCTAACCCGGACCCCTCCAAAATACACTTAGTTTTAGTTAGGTTAGGAAAGAAAATCGGAGGTGTCGGCGCGACGTCTTCGCGAACCACGCGTCAGAACGTGGGTTTGGCGGGTTGTGGAGGGGGAATAGACCCCGGTGGAGGCGAAGGGGGGGGGGGAGGGGGATTGGAAGCGTAGTGCGGCGTCTGCTCCAGCGCCATTGTGACGTCACGCCTTGCTCGTCGCCGGGGCTTCATTGGTTAAACATGAACCAGCGCGCGGCGAGAGGTTCACGTCAGAGATCGCGAGGCGCGACATCCACGGAGGCGTGTGTGTGTGCGTGTGTGTGTGTGTGAGGACCAGAACACAGTGGCGGCTCGACGGATGCGATGATGGTCGTCAGCCGATCTACGTACACTGTAATAATTTTTTTTTGTAAATTTGTATATTTACATTTAAAAAAATTGGTTGTCTGTAAAGTCGGTCCACGGACGATAGTTTAACGTGACAATGTCATAACAAAACATTGATGAAATGATTGCATACTTTTATGAATAAAATTGAATCATTTTTATTGAATTATCACTATTTTGTATGGATAAAAAGAAGGAGTGAAATGAAATCTACAATTTAATTGATAAATTTACTTTTATTTGCACTCATTGATTCAAATATGTTTATTACTTTAACGAAGAGATTATTTTAACTATAACTTTTATGCATGTTTGCTATTTAACTTCTTCCAATCTGTGTTATTCTGTTAAGGATAGGACGATGATAGGAAAAGTAGGAAACGAATGGGAGTGTTTCAAGTTTAATGTGCCTCGAAAAAGTCAAATAGATGGTTGTTCCAATCGAGTGGATGAGAGATAGATGCGGTGCAAGCGTACAATGAGCGTAACGGGACACAGCGTAACAGGACAATCTGCGTAACGGAATATTCTATCTCTCTTCCACTCAATTGGAACAACCATCGATTTGACTTTTTCGAGGCACATTAACCTTGAAACACTCCCATTCGTTTCCTACTTTTCCTATCATCGTCCTATCCTTAACAGAATAACACAGATTGGAAGAAGTTAAGTAACAAACATGTATAAAAGTTATTGTTAAAATAATCTCTTCGTTAAAGTAATAAACATATTTGAATTAATGAGTGCAAATAAAAGTAAATTTATCAATTAAATGGTAGATTTAATTTCACTCCTTCTTTGTATCCATACAAAATAGTGATAAATCAATAAAAATGATAAAATTTTATACATAAAAGTATGCAATCATTTCATCAATGTTTTGTTATGACGTTGTCACGTTAAACTATCGTCCGTAAACTAACTAATATTACAGACAACCAATTTTTTTAAATTCTTTTTATTCTAAACACAATGCCAAACAAACATGTTGTGTTGATATGCTTTACGAAACACCAAGTCTAATATTTTTATAACTGCAAGTGTCTCTGGTGTACAGAAATTTGTGTTCTACATATATAATGTTTTCTTAAAGACTTAAGCTTATAGACAAAATTACACTTCAATGATAAGTCATACTTTTTAAACACATCTTTGAGTTGTTGCGAGTTTCAAACACGATATTGGTAGAGGCTCCTATAAAATAATTCTGAGACTCAAATGTGACAGGTTTATTGTTGTTAACCAGTAATTATTTTAAAGCGAGTTCTTGAATAAACAATTTTGAATTTTTAAATATATGGAGCGAGTCACTATATATTTTGCAAGAATCTCCAGTAGAGTAATTTAGCTGTTTTAATTCACTTTGTTAAAAATACTTTTGCTCATGTCGGAAGCCCTTGTGATTTTGTTTGTTAATAGCTTCGCGCTGTGTATGAGCCAGCGTGCCAAGACGAAGAATGCACAAGGTCTCAAGACCACATGAGGGTCGGATAATATTATCTTGTAAATTGTTTTATTGAAATTTCATGTTAATAAAATATGCGTCTCTCACAACACAGTTTTTTTTAACTCCCTTGTTTCCTTTCTCAAGGGGCAACAAAATATTAGAGCCATTACTACGAATAACTGACGACTGTCATGGATTTAAATAATAAGAAATGATATAAAAGGAACAAGCATGTACCGCAATGTTAAAATGCTCAACAGCTCGTTTCAGTAATTCACATTTACAAGCGTCTAACACGAAACTGCGAGCTAGTTCAGAACATCCCTCGAAGAAACACCACTCTCGGATTTAATTAGGGACTGCTCTTAATTCCCAGTAACTCGACATTTTATTAATTAATTTAGAAGACAAGGCAAACTCGTGTCAGCGAAGCGAGATCTCTGAATCCGCGTGGTATTCCTGGCATCTAGATCATTTGCCCGAGTGGCAGTTTAAAATTTTCACCCCTCTTTTCTTCAATTTATTTATTCATTAAAGTTTCCGCAACGAATTCCTCTAAGCTATGCATTGCACTTCTGCTTTGGATGTTGTGCTCGAAGCTACACGAAGAGCAAATAGCGAGGACTTTATGCGTCTGCATCCACGATCTGCGCCCTTCCCTTTCGTTAAATAGTGTTCGCTACACTGTTGAAAATATTCACCTTTAATTTAAGAAGGATCACGGTTACAAAGTATTCAGGGATCTTCGTAAATTTACTGACACTATGCTCACTTACTTTGAGCATGAATCAAAAAAATATATATTGGGTATATTAATCAAACATTAAAAAAAATGTTAAGCCTGCGGTAAGAACAACTTTTTTTTTTGACCACGTGTGTGTTCACCTTTCTTTAGATCGAAACATATAATTCGGGAGTCGAAACGAGGCGTAGTTGCTACGAAGATTCAGTTAACAGAAATTACGAAGAACCCCTCATTTAGTTGAGTTAAATACTTCTCAGTGTACGCAAGTTAAAAATAAAAATTACTTTATACTTTACAGCCTTGCCAAACTGGCACACTGTAAGAAACTGCAGTAAAAGTACTGACTTTTCACAACGAAGATTGAACCTAAATTAAACGAAGTTCCAGAAAACTGGATTTTTCTAGAAACTACGTTTGGCTACCTCTTAATTTCTACGTGTCCCGTTGCAAACAGGATGAACAAGCCTGCGAAAGGAATAAGTTTTTTTCTCAATAGTTTTAACCAGTTTTTGAAGGTTTTGTTAATACTTCAAGATAAGTATAACAAATCTCTGAAAATTTGTGAAAATATTAGAAAATTTACGAATATACTAGGGCAGTTTTGACCAGCGTTTTCAGTAAATTTACGATGATAATTTAAAACCGTGTAGAAACAATCTATACGGTCCGGAATACAAACTTGCAACGCATGTTACGTTTAGCAAATATTGTTTCAAAAGTACCAACCAGAAATATAATTATAAAATTTACCCCAGGGCTTGCCCAAAGCTACAGACATTGTAATTGTGCAATTAAAAGGTAATAACTTTAAATTTCGTAGTTTAGCGCAATGTAGAAAACAAAGAGAGAGGTAGAAATGAGCTTAAATTTTTGTAGCTTGCAGGCGTTGTTAAGAGCATTTTGGAAATAATGAAATTCATAAATAAATATTGTTAGGAAAGTATTATAAATGTTTACACACTTTCAGAGTACATTCGAATTGCTTTTTGAGGTCGTTATGAGCTAATTTGCGAGTCCCTGTGCGGATTACAATTTTCGTGCTTAGGCTTTTCCCCAGACAACACCCTCGCGACAAGCTGTTGAGTGCGTACTTAAACGTGAACGAAATGAATATTCAAATGACTGCGGAGAGTTAGTTACCTTGACGCACTCTCCTGCCCTTTACTTATGCACAATGGTTTGTCAACAGCGGGCACTGCAGCACTACAGCTAGTCTAAAATAAATAAAATAAAAAGAACATGGGATATGTCCCACCGTTTAAGTGACGTCTTATAGGTGAAACAAAAGAAGTGGAGCGAAGACACGGGGGCAAGGAATCCTGATATAATCAGAGGATGTATCCATAGACTAACAATGATATTAACCGATTATTTTACATCTGCGCATGGTCCCTTCATTGGTGTACGATTTTTCCAAATACAGCTGTCAAAATTACTGACGAATCCGTTTGTTTACAAATGGCATCAACTCCAAAAGCCACAAACTTTTGTCAAAATTATGCTTTGTCAAAATAGGGCAAGGTGGATATTGACTCACCACATGCTTAAATTAATTTACCATTAAACAATGAATACTCAGGCTATTGTCTTGAAATCCACGTATACAGAGTAGTTTGAGATTTTACAACCTAAATAAAATGTGCTTCGTACACCGTGACATGTTTTTTTGTTAGTTCTATTTGAAATACAAGCCGTTCAGAGCAACACAATCGTTAATGCGCAGTTTGCATGCGCAATCTATCCAATATTCGTTCAACGAACGTGCCTCCACCAGCTCTAACGAGAATGTCCTTCCAAAATGTTCCTCCAAAATGACGTTGGAGAGTTACAACGGATGATTGCTCCGAAGAGAAAGGTCGTGAAGTGGCGGATCCAGATGTTGGTGATTTAAGGGAAGGTGGGGGAAGACTTTTGTTCAAAAAAGAAATATATTTTGACGTGACGTCTAATAAATCGATGAACGCCGGCTGCACGCACGAAAAAGTGTCCGGTTACGCACATTGTTCCGTTACTCTGTGTCCCGTTACGATCCTTGTTCCGTTACGCGGTGTCCCGTTACGCTAATTGTTCCGTTAAGCTGTGTTCTGTTACGCTGTTGGCGAGTGCAGTAATAATAGGTCATGTTACAATTGTCTAAAAAATTATGGTGATTAATATAATTGATGATATATATTTGATTACAGTGTATTTATATGAAAACTTGTTCATAATTATATTTAAACTTTATAGCTAAACGCCTTTTTTAAAAATTAATTACAAGTCATCTACACGTGAACTGTTTCGTCGACTGTTTATAAAGTGAAGTGAAAAGTTAATGTGGTTTTCATTGCTTACTACAACAACAATTTCGTCAATAAAGGTTAATTATTCTTGCATTTTAAAAATATGATTACTAGTATAATTTCAAGTATTTATTCTTTTATTATTAAAATAACAATGATTCAATTTTATTCATAAAAGTATGCAATCATTTCATCAATGTTTTGTTATGACGTTGTCACCTTAAACTATCGTCCGTAAACCGACTTTACAGACAACCAATTTTTTCGTTCAAAATGGGTTCTTTTTTTTTCCGTTTCTCCCTTTGGAGTGTAGCGTGGGAAGGGAGCTGGGAATTTTTCAAGAGATGACGTGCTGTAAAGTTGTTAAAATCTTTCATACCACACCACTGCCATGATGAAACACTCAAAAAATTGCAGGAATTATGCTTGACAACGCCTGATGATAGTTAATGCATGTCGTTAAACACATGTCACTGACATGAAATAAAGGCACTTAAAACTGTTTTCATTACGCAAACGCTACACTTGACCCAATATTTTGGGTGCCTAGCAAACACGGCGCAGATCATCAGTAGGAAAAAAAAAAGCGGCTTCACGCAGTATTTGCGTGTGTGTGTGTGTTTGTGGAGACTGAATTGATAATCACCCCCTGGCCCAATTCCTAGATCTGCCACCAGATTCCGCGACCAAAAATAGTCGTTAAAAAATTCTGGGTAGGCTGCATTTTGGACAACGGACGCCAAGAGTTTCTTTCATGAATTTCCATCGGGCTGAACAGGAATTTTGTGTATGAAATAAATAAAATAATTTAACAGAATTGACGTTTGTTTAATTTTTGACGTGACGTCTAATAAATCGATGAACGCCGGCTGCACGCACGAAAAAGTGTCCCGTTACGCACATTGTTCCGTTACGCTGTGTCCCGTTACGCTCATTGTACGCTTGCGCCGCATCTATCTCTCTTCCACTCGACTGTTTATAAAGTGAAGTGAAAAGTTAATAAGGCTTTCATTGCTTATTACAACAACAATTTCGGCAATAAAGGGTTAATTATTCTTGCATTTTAAAAATCTGATTACTAGCATAATTTCAAGAATTTATTCTTTTATTATTAAAATAAAAATAATTCAATTTTATTCATAAAGTATGCAATCATTTCATCAATGTTTTGTTATGACGTTGTCACGTTAAACTATCGTCCGTAAACCGACTTTACAGACAACCATATTTTTTTACATGGATGCGATGAACGTCTTACTTGACGGTTGGGCTGCTACGCCAGAAAAATTGCGACACCAAACCGCAACAAATTCGGCCATAGTTCACGACCACTGGCCCAACTGACTCCACGTCATCAGAATCATCGGAGAGCACATCCACGTCCATTACGAGACAATTCCCTGCATTCCCCGTCGCTTCTCGTGAGGTAGACTTCTGAGGCTCGCTCGAGCGCAAATTTCGCGCCTCGTTCGGGGACTCGATTTGCCCCACTGGCTCATTTCTCTCGGATACTTTTTTGCCTCAGTAGATACCTACGACACTTCTCTACATTTTTAGTTGCTTCTTATCGGGCGATTTTGCTTGCTTTCTTTCTTTTCTCCAAACATTACTTGTTTTCGTTTAGGCATTTTGCGATGAATGGTTTCAAATCCAAAGTTAGTACCTTCATTATTATTCCACTCAACTAGCACCACTCAGTACTCAATTTAGATCAAAATAAAGTTCAAATCACGGAAAAAGGTCTATTACTTTCAGACTGACTTCACTGACTTCATTTAGACCCTCCCCACCGACGCTCATTAAGTGCAAATGTTAACTAGGTGTGTTATAAGTAGAGACCCGGAAAATTCGCGGGTTCATTTCGTGTTATGCTAAAATTTAAATAATTATACCTTAGTGCTGCTTCTGTCATTGGTTCACTGTTAATCTGGAGGACTGAGGGCCAATTAGAGATCCTCACTCATAGAAGTGTCGAATCACAGGCCACCCAGTCGTGACCACTCACAAGTCAGCAGCCAATGAACAGTTGGCATTTGCCCGAGTGTGTAGAGGATATTGGAGTCTATCTTGGAGGTCATTGAACACGCGAATTTTTCCTGTCTCTGGTTATAAGTAACGACCACGAGCCAAGTCTGCTAAGATATATTTACTTCAACTCTGTAGCTTTCTTTTGTTTACGAGTTTTAAGCGGTATCGATTCTTCAGTTGAAGTGACACCCAAACCCGAAATTAAAGTCATTTATATTCCTGTCGGAAATTGATGTCAAAAAGAGTATCGAAAAGAGAATGCAAGTTTTTTTTTTTAAATTTTAACGACCCGTTCTTTTTGCAAAAAAAAAAAAAAAATCCCTTCATTTGTTACCTAGTAAGACACTCTTCTTTTCAGTCTTCCACTCTAACCAATTCGTACAAATGGCGCGGTAAAACTGTTCCTCAACGATAGCTTTTCTCACGAGGTAGGATACACTTTTACCAGGAGGTGGTTATGCATTCATTACACGTATAAAGCGCGAAGGTGCTTATTGCCTGGCTGATGGCCTGCACCATGCTCGCAAGGCACCCAAACAATTGGGTCAGGTGTAGTGTTTCCATCGTGAAAACAGTTTTTAGTGACTGTATTTTATGGGAACGACAAATGTTTTTAACGAAAAAATTGGTTGTCTGTAAAGTCGGTTTACGGACGATAGTTTAACGTGACGTCATAACAAAACATTGATGAAATGATTGCATACTTTTATGAATAAAATTGAATCCTTTTTATTGAATTATCATTATTTCCTACGGATACAAAGAAGGTGTGAAAAGAAATCTACAATTTAATTGATAAATTTACTTTTATTTGCACTCATTAATTGAAATATGTTTATTACTTTAACGAAGAGATTATTTTAACTATAACTTTTATACATGTTTGCTATTTAACTTCTTCCAATCTGTGTTATTCTGTTAAGGATAGGACGATGATAGAAAAAGTAGGAAACGAATGGGAGTGTTTCAAGTTTAATGTGCCTCGTAAAAGTAAAATCGATGGTTGTTCCAATAGAGTGGAAGAGATATAGATGCGGCGCAAGCGTACAATGAGCGTAACGGGACACAGCGCAACGGGACAATGTGTGTAACGGGACACTTTTTCGTGCGTGCAGCCGGCGTTCATCGATTTATTAGACGTTGTCACGTCAAAAAATTCTAATTCATGTACATTATCATCAGGCGTGGTCTAGCACCGTTTCCGCAATGTTCTTGGTGTTGTGGTATGGCGATGGCAAGTTGAATGACTTGGTTTTCCATGAAATATTTTGCATTTAGGACGGGTTATAAAACCTTTTGGATTTTGGATGCGATCGGTCAATCAAAATAGTCCCTGGCGAAAACGGAAATGGCATCGATTTCCGTCACAACGAATATTTAAAATGGCGAATTACACATGGTGGGCGATTAAAGAGGATAAAAATGTTAAATAACGAAAGTAATGTTCATATGGGTGTCTCATGCGAAATAATTTAATGTGTGAAGAAATAAATTATTTTTCTATAACTTTAAAAGACCTCTTAATATTATTATTTTTTATTATGCAACGAATATAATTGTGAGTTAAATGTATATGTACATGTTTAACAAATTTTAAAAATGTACGAATAGCTTAATAAGTTCAGAAATTCTATGCAGCAGTGTGATTAATTATTTAATTTCAAAATGAGATTAAATTTAAAAAAAAAAAGTCTTAGATAGCTCAGACCAAAAATAAACTTTTATAGTTTCACATGATTTAAAACATTTTTTCAATTTATCTGCACAATTTATTTGACGGAGAAAATTGGAAGCCATTTGCCGTCCAACTCTATATTGTCAAATGTAGTTGCGAGACAAATATTTGACATCGTGACTGGGACCTCAACTCGAATGTTTTGGGCAAACACGCGGTTCCCAGGCACTGCAGCCAAAATCCGCGGCGAAGCAGGCAGTCCGCATCCTTCGGTGAGGGGGGGGGGGGGGGAAGGAAATTTCCCGGGAGAGCGGCCAGGGGAAAGAAACGAGCGCCGTGCCAAGGTTGGCAGCCTGCGACGGCCACTGTCCGCCCAAGCCATAGAGCGAATACTTGCGTAGAGCGAAATTAGGTTTTTGTTGTCTCGCATTCATATATTTCCAGTATGCGACAACAGGCAGCAGCATTGTCGAGGTAATATAAGGTGCATTTCTATTGGTGGGCTGGAACAATATAAAGTCGCTACAATCGATTGTGACTTATTTCTCTGCCTCCTCATCTTTTGAATTTTAATAACAACTAAAGAAAAACTGGTATTTAAACGTTAATACAAAACGAAGCAGTTGGAAATATTAATAGGTTTCGACTTAAAAAAAAGAATCTATTTAATATAGAAAGTAATCATGACGAAATAAAATATTTAAACATTAAACTAATATATCAAGCATTTCAAACATTTAAAATGTTGGCATTTTTTGAAAAAAGGTTGTAACACTAATATATAAATATTTTGATATGTGTATTAAACATGATCTGAAATTTTGTAAATAATAATCTAATATTTACGGATTTTTAAATCAACCTGCATACCGATTCGTGTCTGCTGGCGCAGTGTGGATCCGAGATAATTGCTATGCGCCGATCCGGGAGTCGGTTCACGCAAGAAGTTCCCAATGATCTTCGCTCAGCGCCCACAACACAACGGTGCAACAGACAATATGGTAAAACGAAGACCAAACCAGCTAATGACTAGAGACCGGAAAAATTCGCGGATTCCTTTCGAGACAGGCTGGAATCAAAACTCGTTTAGCTTAATGCTGCGTCAGTGATTGGACCGCATTTTACCTGAAGGACTCGGAGCCAATGGCAAACACTCAACAAAAGAAGTATCGAATCATAAGAATCGCAGTAAACAGGTGTCCCGAGTCGGTAGCCAATGACCAGGTGATAGTTGCCCGAGTACATAGAGAATCGTGGAGTCTATCCTAGTGGTCATTGAAACCGCGAATTTTTCCAGTTCCTACTAATTACTAGAGACCTGAAAAATTTGCGGGTTCATTTAGTGTTATGCTAAAATTCTAATAATTATACCTTAGTGCTGATTCTGCCATTGGTCCACTGTTAATCTGGAGGACTGAGGGCCAATTAGAGACCCTCACTCATAGAAGTGTCGAATCACAGGCCACCCAGTCGAGACGACTCACAAGTCAGCAGCCAATGAACAGTTGGCATTTGCCCGAGTGTTAGAGGATATAGGAGTCTATCCTGGAGGTTATTGAACCCGCGAATTTTTCCGGTCTCTACTAATGACTCGAGATAACGCCTGAACTCTAATGGCGGAACTAGACATTAGAGGTGTCCTTTCGCGACTTGGCATTTTTCAATTTTGATGTTCAAGTCGAGATATGGCTGAGACGGCTTATTCACTGCTTTGATAATACATGTACGTTGAAATAAAGAAAACAGGTGGTTGTCTGTAAAGTCGGTTTACGGACGATAATTTTACGTGATAACGTCATAAGAAAACATTGATGAATAATTGCATAATTTTTAATTTTTCAAATATTATTTAGAGTTTTTGCAAATTTAATTTAAATAATTAGTTTAAATATAATCGCGAACAATTAGTTAAAAAAGCCCGCTTTAACCTATATGATATTATAGAAGATTTTCTCGCACGGTGGTTGGCCGGTTCTTGCACGCTCGGCTCAGGCGGAACGTGACAATTTTTCGTGCGTGCAGCCGGCGTTCATCGATTTATAAGACGTTATCGCATCAAAAACTAACAACACGATAAATCAGTACGTAAATGAAAAAAAAGAAGAAAACGTGAAATGAAAGAAGGGTTTAATCCATTGTTGTAATATATCCGGCGCAAGTATTGGCTTCAAGAGAGGAGGTGGAGTACGGGTTTGGAAATGAATTTTTATTTTGGATCTCATAACATATTCGGGGAGGGAAAAAAAATGAGAGAAGAAAAGTAGGAAATGCCAGCTATCCGAACGAAAAAAAGAACGCAAGCAGGGATGAGTAATTTTTTTCCCCTAGCGAAACGCTAGGTTTTTTTGAACTCAACGTCGAAGAAGAAAGCGATGTGTATCGGGAGACGCAATGCCAAAAGGAGTACGGCCTCGGATCAGGTGCCTGTATGCACGCAGTGTGTGAGGGACAGACGAGTGCTCCTTGGCTGTATGAATAGTTGAAAGGAGATTTGCTGAAAAGGACCCGGGAACGATGGTCGATGGGGAGGGGGGGGGGAGAGAAAGTGGACTCTTGCCTCGCGCAAGGGAAGTCGGGAAATGAAGTCGCACGCTGGAGCGAAAGTAGAAAGGAAATCAGATTTCGTGGGAGATTATGAAAAAAAAAGGTGGGAGATGCTTGCAGTATTCGTTTCATGTACACGCTGGTAAATTCCAGGAATCTTCAGGAGGGTAAAAAAAAAAAAAATCCCTGAAAGGCTTTTGGGGTACTGAGATGTGCTACCAGATATGAGGAATTCAGAAAATAAAGAACACGGATTCATAAATTAGAGTTATTTCGTAAGAGCGTTAAAAACAGTTTTTTTTTCATTATGTTGTACCTACATCAAAATTATTATCGGTTATAGAATATATTTTTCAAGAGTTTCCATTTTCAAAAACAGCCACTATAAATAATTCAAAATGTCCAAACATTTATATATTTATTTATGTCTCTCTCTCTCTCGAAATATAAAATGTACGGTAAATTATACGTCACGTGAATATGCACTCAACTGATAAACTGCTATGGTGAATTCCGAAGCTAGTGTTAGCTATCTCGGAGGTCATTATATAATTTGAATCGTGTGTTTTCTTGATTCTAAGTCGTTTGTTCATTGGCTGCCATTGTTTCTTGTGGGTTTGGACTACATCGTATATATATTTTTTTGTAAATGGAACAAAAATATTAATGTAAATTTGTACATTAACATTAAAACATCTGTATCACTACAAAAATAGTGTACGCAATAATATTGGATTCGGATTCTTACCCGGGAAATTATGCTTTGTGTTGTCCCAGCACCTTCAATAGTTAAAGTTATTTGTTACCCGTTTCCTGAATAGCTTTCCAGTATTACCTAACTGCGCGCATCAATAAGCATGATACAACAAAATAAAGTCCGATTATTAAATAATCCATTATCTTTACCATGGTTAAAAAAAATGGGTTGTCTGTAAAGTCGGTTTACGGACGATAGTTTAACGTGACAACGTCATAAAAAAAACATTGATGAAATGATTGCATACATTTATGAATAAAATTGAATCATTTTTATTGAATTATCACTATTTTGTATGGATCCAAAGAAGGAGTGAAATGAAATCTACAATTTAATTGATAAATTTACTTTTATTTGCACTCATTAATTCAAATATGTTTATTACTTTAACGAAGAGATTATTTAACTTCTTCCAATCTGTGTTATTCTGTTAAGGATAGGACGATGATAGGATAAGTAGGAAACGAATGGGAGTGTTTCAAGTTTAATGTGCCTCGAAAAAGTCAAATCGATGGTTGTTCCAATCGAGTGGAAGAGAGATAGATGCGGCGCAAGCATACAATGAGCGCAACGGGACACACCGTAACGGGACAATGTGTGTTACGGGACACTTTTTTGTGCGTGCAGCCGGCGTTCATCGATTTATTAGACGTTGTCACGTCAAAAAAAATGTATGCTTGAAAGAAACATAAATTAAAATATAAAAATATGCACAAATTATGGTAAACTCAGTATTTTCTCGAAAATCGTATTTCATATCAGCAAAAAAAAAAAAACAAAAAAAAACCCCCGCAGCCATGTTTTACACAATGTTACAGTATATTTATTGTAGTATTACGTACTATTTATTTGCCACTGGTTTCCAAAGGAATTTTTTTTGTAAAAATACGGAATTTTTTTTCTGTGTGCCTCGTGGTCGGTCGAAACAACTGCGGCCCATATTGAAGATGTCGCAAAGACATGCAAAAATTCTCGGGATTTAATTCATCGTAAAACACTCTTTACCGAATGACGCGTCGGTGACCTCCCTGTCGCGTCTTTGACACGCTTCCCGCACGTGAAGGAGGTCATCCGAAGAGACCTGACCCGACCCCACCCCCCACCTACCCCCCCACGCACGGAATGGTCCGAGGGCGCTACGGGGTTCGCGCGCAGAGCGAGAAATGCAATAAAATCTCACGAGGAACCTTCAGCCGCGTGGGAGACTCGGAAGACAGAGTATGCGAGGCGGTATGGGCGTGAGAAGGGGGGGGGGAAGAGGTGTCTCGGGAAAAGGCAAAGAAAGAAAAAAAAAAGGCACAGCGATATTGCGGGACGCGACAAACCCCACGCGCAGAGGGACGTTATTAACTATTGATGCTTGTATTGCGCGCGAAGAGGACGGGACCTTTGGAAACGTGTGTCTCCTTTGAGACGCGTCCCACAGCGGCGTAACCTTTTTTTAATTTTTTTTTTAACTTCCCCCCCTCCTCTTTTCCTTGCAATATCTTCTTCTTCCTCCCTGGAGCGGGTATCCCTGCCGCCTCTTCGACGAGTCTTCTTGTCGATGCCTTCTCCGAGTGTGCTCCGATCAGAAGTGATGCCCCGTTCCCGTTCAATTTGCTTTACCTCGGTTAAACTTGTAGATAGAGACCTGCGAAAATTCGCGGTTTCGATGGCCTTCAGGATAGACTGCACATACCCCCTGGTACACTCGGGCAAACAACGCAAGTTCATCGGCTGCCGACTTGTAAGTCGTCTCAGCTGGTTTGTCTGTGATTCGATCCTTCTTTGGTTGAGGGTTTATAACTGGTTCAGATTCGTCCAGATGAACAGTAAGCCGATAGCAAAATTATCTAAGAGGTATATGTGTTTGAATTCTAGCCTATCACCGAATGAATCCGCGAATTTTTCATATCTCTACTTATAGACTTTTTGAGTGATCAAACTTCAAAAAAAAAATGAAAAAAAAAAATGTATGTATAGTGCATAATTAATGCATAATTATCTGGAAAAGTTGGATTTTTAATATTCTTGTGCAGTATGAATAAAGAAAACCAAATTGAATAAATAACTGAAAACTTTCGGGTTTAAAGGCAATGCTAATGGCTACCGCGTGGTATAATTTAATATTGTTTCATAAAAATTTGTTATGATAATAATTTTTAAACACCAGAAAGTGTTTTCAGTCGATATTGAAACTCAGCAGATGAGTCAGCGACCGCATGTGCTGCTATCTTGTGGCAACCTCATCAAATTTTTCCTCGCCGTTTCACAATCTATTTGTAGCGACTTCATATCGTTTCAGGCACCTAATATTTCTTCGCAACACTTGCGCTGCCTGCTGTCGCAGATCAGAAACGCACGAACTTCGGTTCACGCGAGCGAAGATCGTGTAGTCCCAGCGCAAAGTTTACAGGAATGATCCATAGATAGGGGCAGGTATTTTTCGCGAATAAATCTGAGCGCTTATTAGACTGCAAAAAAGTATACCCGTACCAGTGGTTTCTTCCTTGTGATCGGCGGCATGTCATTGTCTTATTTGACCGGGCCAATCAGGACTTGTTTGCTTCCGCACTGACTCACGGTGATTGGTGTTGTAAAAATCTACATTGACCTGAAAGAAACTCGCCCAATTAAGAAACACAGATGATGCTACAGTGTTTTAACTTTCAGCTAGTCTCGGAATATTTTCGCGAAATATGCATGCCCCTACTTACGTAGGGACACCTGTATTTCGCGATTTCATTTCATGTCAAGGTATTTCACAAAACACTGTAGCTTTTTCTAAGAGTCATGGCAAATTGTGAGGGTGCAGCAGTACGGTGAACACATTCTCATTGGCCCCGTCAAGAGCGGGACGACACCTCTCACCAACCTCAGCCAATAACCACAGGAGAAAAGCTACAGTATTTTGTTAAATACCTTGACACGAAATGTATTCGCGAAATACAGGTGTCCCTATCCATAGATTATTATTAGAGTCCCGGAAATTTCGTGGATTCCTCTGGCCTCAGGATAGAATTCAAAGTTATAGGTGTCTTCGACCCATGTTTACTTTCCCATTGGTTGATTTCTTATTGAGAACATTCTTATCCTTGTTATTTGGCACTACCTGATTCGCTTACTTCCTTCCTAGCTGGAAAACGTTGGCTCACGTTCGTATAGGGGAGTGTCCAGATAACTGCGGTCCAATCATGAACACAGTGCGACAGTGTGGAGGTTTGCATTCTAGCTTGCGACTAAATGAATCCGCGAAAATTCCGTGGCTCTAATTATTATTCTCGGGCTGAGGTCATTGGATCACCGATCGAAGAGCGGGATGGTGAAACTGGCCAGTGATTCCGGTCGCCACCGAGTCACAACGCCACTACCGCGTGACGCGCAAACACTCTGTGTTTGCCCTTCCATGTTTCGAATCGTTAGCGGGCCCGCTCCGGGCTCTAACTATACACCCGCCGTTTTCTTATCTCCGTGCCGCGGCGCCATTTCTGGTTTTAACTATCGCCCCCCTGATGTAGCGACGCCAGCGCAGGGGGCGTGGGTCAATGCCATGCCAGGGGCGACATTATGGAAAAGGGGGGACGGGAGAACCCACGAAAGCGAGGAACTGCTTCGTGTCCGGTGTGAGTGGGGGAGGTTGAGAAGTGCCACCTGACCAAACACGGGGATGTAGGTACTACCAACCCTCCCTTCCCTTACCAACCCCTGCTCAACACTACCTTTCCCCTCGTCGATGCATATATACATGGCGGACCCCAAGGGCGGCTATCGGAACAGACCCTCCCAGCCCGGGCGCCCTATGCCCGTCCACCTGCGACCCGCTATCGCGCTCTCCTTGGGGCCAATTACCTCGTGTAATAAGGATGTTAACACGGCTCGCCGTGATTTTCCTTGCGGCCGGGCTTGGTACCTCACCTCCCCCCTCCCCCCCTCTTCCAGAACCCTTCCGCAAACTTTACCCTTGTCCCGCGGTTAAATTACAACCCTGATTAAAATATACAAGACCGACCCGCAGAGTATGTTGCGTGCTTGTCTCGCCCTGGGATGCCTGACCAGCGGCGAAACACAATTTAGTTTTCTTAGACACAGTGTGATTGCAGTATGATACAGATAATTTTCTCGTACCACGCAGGAAATTATTTACCACAATATGTACCCTCCGTGTGTGTTAACATAAAACAGTGATGCGGGCCATTCTTTACGTAAGCCACAGTTTGATTAAATCTTCTACATATTTTCGGGTGTTAAATATTGACAGATACGAAAATTACACAATAAATTATGTATCAGTTTTGTCCATATTTTCAGATAATATAATGTAAATATCTGACACTTAATATACATATAATTTCGTTAAGGTAAACCGTAGAGATCTGCAAAGAGTGTAATGTAATCGTAGAGATACCTAAATCGCTTGATTCGATGGGGAATTGTCATTACTGTAATTTTATACGTCTAATAGAAAAAAAATTTAAAACAAACGTAAATGTTTTCGGTTATTTTTATGCACCCAGATTTAGTATCGCAGTACCTGGCCCCATAAGGGTGCACCTTGAGAGAACGCCAGTCCCTTGCAAAGCTGTTGTTATTCATGTCTGCCGGAGGAAACGGCCACGAGATTCCAATCTCACGTCTAGAAGAAACTCATGTTCCTTCCGATCACAGTGTTGACGGTCCCACAACACGACATATAGATAGAGACTGGAAAAATTCGCGCTTTCGATGACCTCTAGGATAAACTCCACAACCCCCTACATACTCAGGCAAATGCCACCTGCTCATTGGCTACTGACTCGTGAGACCTGACAACTGGGACACTTGCAATTCGATACATTTTTGGTTAAAGGTTTTCCATTGGCTCAAAGTCCTTCAGATAAACTGTAAGCCAATCGCAGAATAAATATAAAGGTACAGTTGTTTGGATTCTAGCGTATCGTGAAATGAATCCGCGAATTTTTCCGGTCTCTACATATAGAGTTAGAGTCCATGGACTTCCCCCGGGCAGGGCCGAGGTCTACACCGAATCTACGGAAGCGTTGTCGTCCACACTTCTGGTCTGAGGACCTCCAGGGCTTGTATCCTCTAGAGGGTAACAGCAAGGATGGGCGATGGCAGAGCCAGGGCCGAGGTCCTTGCTGCTGCTCCACCAGGTCCTCCAGAGGACACCAGACAGCCGCCCTCCCGGCGGTGTTGCCCGCCGGAGACCTGCGAGGACTACCAGGCACAAGCCCGGCCAGGGACTCAGGGAGAGCCTGGGACCAAGTGGTTATATAGTCTGCAGACAAGGCCAGAAACCTTACCGGGCCCCACCTGCCACTTAATTACAAGTGTTTCCATCCTTTACTGCCAGCCACGGGAAGAGCGAGGACTACCAGACACAAGCCCAGCGAGGGACTCAGGAAGAGCCTGGAACCAAGCGGTTATATAGTCTGCAGACAAGGCCAGAAACTCTACCGGGCCCCACCTGCCACTTAACGACAAGCGTTTCCATCCTTTTACTGCGCGGGAGGTGGAGAGGTTTTAGATTACGAGAATATATCATTCCCATCACACGTACTTGCTCATACAGAATTCGGTAATTCACACATCAGACCTTATCGTTTCCATGGTCGCGGAGAGAGCTCTCACGTTTTTCCCCGCGCTGTAGGTCGTGGCACACCAGGTAGTACAGCCTGTTACTATACCACTTCCACAGCACCAACCCTTTTACAACCCGATCACAGACTGGCTGTGCTTCCGCCTACAGAAACACTTACGCCCTTCAAGGTACAACCGCCCCACAAGTTCTCAACTAACACTGCACGATAAAATGTAACACACATATACCTGAGCCCCTACGGCATAACCCAGGCGTGACCTCCCATGAAGCTTGGTGACAGCAGAGTATGCTGTGGCCAACTCCCCTTATACCGGGGTAGTTGCACACGTCCGCACCCACCACGCCAGTCCCGTGTACGCGTCACCACTGACATACTGATACTGAGAGTGTAAAGAAATTAAGTTTACCAGACGCGCACTGACTGGTCTAACATTTGGCAAGTGCGCATAAAAATATATTAGCATACTAAATTTACCGACAGTCCTGGAAACTATATCGTGATAGGTATAATAATGAATTACCAAACCAAAGATGCTCAAACTTAAATACCGTAAAAAGGCAAAGGGACTTAAAAGGTAAATTCTAGGTATCATTTAAATTGGTGTAATTACATTCACAGTTTAACGACATTGGTTTACAGACACTCTTGCAGTATAATTAATTCTAATCCAAAGTCCCAAAAAAGTCTATTACGGAGGAGGGGGGCCGAACCGAAATTATGACGTTATTCAGCCTATATAATCCAACCACTAAATCCCGTCGCCGCACTCTGTTTTCAATACACGTCTTCTGTAAATCGTACCAGCCGGGAAAATAAAGTACTAAAATCCAGTTCTCACACTTACTTGGTACTGAAGCATACCTCTGAAGCCGGTGACTCCCGGGGTCGGGCGTAAACCTCACTCACTATTTGCGCCTCTAGCAGCGCAATGCTTCTGTGGCCCGTGCACTAGCCCCACACCATCGCGCGCTCGTGTACCACCACGTTTTTCGCTTCGCCAAACGTGCCATGGCATTACCGTCATATTGCCGTTAATTCTTGTTCACATAACGTAACACAACTTCCCCATGGCTGGGATGCGATTCTTCATTCACGAGCAGTTCCGCGGCCGGCGGTAAAAAACATACTCCCGTCGCAAACAGCTGGCAGCCGCCTCCCACTCGTCACGTCAGCTGACGTCACCCCCCTCCTCTGCTACCACCCCTCACTCCGCTAGATCGTTCTCGTTACTTCTCGTACGTCCCACTACAGAGTAAGAGTACTTAACGTAAAATAAACCAAGTATACTATTAAAAAGTTACAATAAATACATATTAAAATACACCATTAAATAATATAAGGACATAAATAGTGTTATAAAAAATTAAATCATCTTAGAATAAACATTACGCAAAATAAAAATAATAATAATATCCAAGACGACTGAGGCCGCAACAAGTGGCCTCAATGCCAAACCTTCGAGAAGCCAATACAATATTATATGTAATTTGACCGAAAAGAATTTCGCGGATTGATTAAATGATATGCTAAAATTCAAATAATACTTTTGTGCTGCTTTTGCTCTTGGTTCAGTGTTAATATGGAGGACTCTTGGTCGATCAGAAACCCTTAAGGAACTATCGAATCACAAGTTACCCGCCAGTTGAGACGCCTCACAAGTCAGCAGCCAATGAACAGGCGACATTGGTCCGAGTGTGCATAGGATTGTGGAGTCCATCCTGGAGGTCATGTAACCCGCGAATTTATTTTTCCAGTTCCTTTTGTATTACCCCTGGAGGCTACAGTTCGACTGTGATTGGTGGGCCGTAGCGACCAGCGGACATTCGAGACGAGCTTGATTGTCGGCCCAAAATGGCGGGGCTTAATATTCGCGAGGCTGCGGCCGCGACAGCCCCGCCCGGAGGACTTTAATAAACAAACGAGTTTAATCAGTTAATTATTTATCGGCAAGTTAAACGGAGCAGGTGGGGTTGTTCGGATAGGCCGATAAACAATAATAATCCCAGGCCACGCCCACAAATGATCAGGGGTGGGGGCTGACTGTCACAGCTGACCCACGGCGGGTATCACTTATCCCAGGTCCCCTTCAAACCACCTTGACCAACCTTAATTATTACCCCCTCCCCCCGCCCCAGTCCCGTTGCTTGACCTTAGCCTCCCGCAATTACCTCACGCGCAGCCCGCTGAATAAAATATACACATCCGACACGCACGCGTCTCCTAATAAGATCACCCCACCCTATATACTATGTGACCCCTCTCCCCTGACACAACTACCCCCAGCTACTCCCCCCCTTTTCCCCTTACACCCCGATAATCCAGTGAACCCTCCCCCATAATTGCCGGCGCGCAGTCGATAATCCATCAGAGGGCCCCGCGCGATTTTTAATTAGCGTTGCTGAAGGGAATGGCCCGGTGTGTGTGTGTGTGTGTGTGTGTTTATCACCGGCACGCCTGCACGCACGCACGCACGCACGAAGAGACCGGGAATTTTTCGCGGCATCGTATATGTATAATCTGACGCCAAGGGCAATGTTTGCCACTAAGAAGCTTCAAGAAAATAATACAGGTTGATCCTCAAAAGAATAAAAACGGGGTTGTCTGTAAAGTCGGTTTATGGACGATAATTTTACGTGATGACGTCATAAGAAAACATTGATGAAAAAATTGCATGCTTTTTAAATTTTCAAATATTATTTACAGTTTTTGCAAATTTAATTTAAATAATTTGTTTAAACATAATCACGAACAATTAGTTATAGAAATAAACTGAAATCAAATCAATGCCAGTAAATTGTTAATTTGAAATGACGAAATTTGACAAATAAATCAAATTTTTAAATATTGCTGCTTTTAAAAAGCCCGCCTTAACCTGTTTGATATTATAGAAGATTTCCTCGCACGAAGGTTGGCCGGTTCTTGAACGCTCGGCTCAGGTGGAACGTGACGAGTCATGCTTTTTCGTGCGTGCAGCCGGCGTTCATCGATTTATAAGACGTTATCACGTCAAAAAATTGTAAAAGTTAGATGACTGTGGTAAAATTCAATCAGGACCTACGTATTTTCATCAAAATATTTGTTTTCTATAATGAACGAGGAAAACCAGCTATAGCGGTCTCCCGTGCTGCCCTATGTTAATGATGCAGCGGACCAGATGCACAGGTGAAGTAAGTATAGCGGCCAGGATTCCCTGCAGGCGGGCCAAAGTCTCCGTGTTCGATTCCCGGTCGGGCAACGGAAAACTCCCTTTCTCGTTTCAGGTCTACGAAAGACAACTGAAGAACCGACCAGCCATGAAAACATCCGAATCTCGGAATCAAGCAAGTAAACTTGTAAAAAAAAAAAAAAAAAACATTTAGTGCCAACTTAACAAAAATCCATTAAATTTAACAAAAAAAATAATCAAACTTTCTCGTATTTCCACCAGTCAGAAAAAGTAAATAATTGTTACGTGTTTCCTAATAATTGTATTTTTTGAAAAAAAAAAAAAAAACACAAACATTATACACGTTGTAGGGGATATAAAATCGTTCTTGTTAAAAATAATTATATTTTAAAGCCAAAAATCTTAGTTAAACTGGATGTAGAACGGTGAAAATGTTTTAGAATTCATTGATAGATCTTTATCTAAACAAACAAATACTACATTGTTCAGAAAACGAACAAAATCAATTGAATGGCACAAAATGAAACTTACACAACCGGAATGCACTTGGAATGTTTTACACCACGCAAACACAATACAAAACAAACCATTTATACTGGAACTAAATTTTACTAAAGACTGGTCAAAAATCAATTTTTTTTTTTTGGCCAGCCTCTGACAGCGAAAAATTTTCTACGTATTTACAAACTGAAAAAAAAAAAAAATTACGTACATGGTGGCCTATCTGTTTACTCTTAAAAGTCTGGATGAATATGCATGGCAGGACCCCCGCATGGCCTGTGTGGAATAATCTGCAAATTCCATGTGAGTGGACATTTTATGCGCGGGGTAGGAAAAAAAATAGGGGAGGGGGTGCTTGCCCCCTCTTCCCCTCCTCTCTGCCCGGGTTCAGAATAATATGTTATTTCAATCTGCCCACGATGCATAATTAAAGCGATCACCGCATGCAAATGGTTCGCTAATCTGCCGCCGGCAGCTGACGTGGTCCAGCCAGCTTCCCACACCTCCCCCCTCCCCCCTTCAACCCCTTGCAATCATACAACTCACCCCGTCGTCAGCTAGACCGGCATTCTACCAGCGCTGAAAATGGCTTTCGAGTGCCCTTCAACCCTTCGAAAATAGCTTTTGTTTACAGTTCGTTAATTACAGGCTGCTCATTTGTTTTTTCAACCGCCGTCTTTAGTCACCGCTTCTAGCACACGCACGAGGGGCTTATAAAAAAAAACTCTTGCATATGTCAGTACAGTCTTCTTTTTTTTTTACGTCGAGTGTTTTTGTGTTCGAACCAAGAAAGCAATCATAAACATTCATATTTAACTGAAGGAGCTTAGATTTTTATCACCGTTGAGTCTAAATACACGTGCGTTCGTGCTTGTATGTCCATTTCATTACCATTTAGGTTACGCGTTTCAAAAAACCAGCACTTAGTTTGAAATCAAGTCAATAAAACAAAATTTTGTCATCACAGGATTTACAGTAATAAAAAATATTTTTAATGTCTAATAGCCTAAATAAAAAAAATACGGTTGTCATTTCATACAAAGTTAAATGCGATATTAAAATATTACATTCGCAACTTATTAGGTATGTAGGATCGCACAATTAACGAAGTAAATAAACATGAAAACCAGCGGAAACTCCTCTGAGACACAACAAAGAGCAGACGAATGCAGTAGCACAAAACAGATAAACGGGAGCCAAATAATTCAGAACGACACGCAGACTGTCTCATCCACTTCATGAGAAAGTGTATACAGAGGCAAATGTTACATAAATAATTAATATTTATTTCTATTGAAAAAAATTAAATGAATTAAAGTTCAAATTATTATTTAAATAAATGTTTTAAAATAAATGCATTGTTTTTAAATGTGAATGTTTGTAGGTTCAATGGTTAACATTTGAAAATTATTAACATTTAATATTTCAAATAATTTTTTGTCCTGCATCAGTAAGTATCTATTGTCGTGTGAAATGCCCCAATGTATTTGAAATACTGTAGACAATACTTCATTAGATTAATTTACCTTATTTTAATAACAATTTTAGTTACCTCTATCTCCAGTTTCATGGTTGCATGTTTACATGGATGAGCAAACGAAATATACGATAAGAGCGTACTATAAGTGAAGATTGTGAATCCACATGAAACAAACCGGGTGAGGCGTGTTACCAGACGATGTGTCAGGATTAGGAAGGAGGGGATAAGTATGCTGGCATAGGCTTTGGAGACGTAAGTAAGTAACTTCGTAAACATTTCAAAGAAATAAAACGGTGCAAATAAGGCATTACAGGTGAACGCAAAATATTTCCACTGCCAAAAAGAAAAAAAAGGCTGTTTCGTCGAGAAATTGTATCTCAAGGATACGGAGATACGACAAACAGTCATAGGGCCAAACGTGTAGATCTCGTCATCGATACGGGTGGTGCAATCCGTTTTTTTTATGTTCCGATATGTCTCCAATTAAAAGTCTGCACCTTACTTCAAAGTTGAGCCCAACAATATGAATTTTTTATTGGGCTTAAAAATAAATTTTTAACTTGTGGAATCATTACATTTAATATGGGTTGAAAACTATGATTTTTGTAAAATTTCAAATCTCTAGCTCATCTGGAAGAAGAATAAATGAGTCACTCGTCGCAAATGATTTGTATATATAAATTATATACAAGTATTCACATCTTAAAAAAAACTAAATACAAATTTTTTATAGGGAACGGGAAAATGGAGTTTTTAGAAGTATAACAAAAGATAGTTTTTTTTTTAAATTTTAAATATACAAAACAGTGAAATCTGACTGCAAATACGTTAAAACTGCTCAAACTTAATCACTAAATTCCTGAAAATTATTTGAATGAATAAATCCGACTGATTTTTACAGTGAATCAGACTAACTTAACCACAAATTCGTAGCAAGGTCCATTAACATGCCAGTCAGCAAACAGTTAGTTGGCATAATTTTCAATTTCATACACTTCACTAATTAAAAAAAAATTGATTCATATTGTAGAGTATGTTTGGATAAGCGGCTGTGGCGTACGCCTATCAGAAAACTGCGACATACTCGGTGATTACTGAGAATTCGTTCACAGTGTTGTTAGAAGCTAATGTGGCATATGTTAAAAAAAAGAGCAGTAAGTGCCAATCTCATTATTCAATTTTTTCAATTTTTTTTAAAAGATTACTTCGGAAAAAAGTTGCAAAGAAATTATTTGTATTACTATAAGAAATGTATTGTAACTTTGCACAACACATGTTTATGGATAATTTTGCATGCATGAAATAAGGATTTAAAAAATTGGCGCATAATTTTGTATTTTAATATATGTTTCATTCAAGCATAACATTTTAAACCATGGAGAAGATAATGGAATTTAAAATAATTGTTTTATTATGCTTATTAATGTGCGCAGTTAATACAGGGAAGCTATTCAGGGAACGATTTATAAACAACTTTAACTATTGGTGGTACTGGGACAACACAAAGCATAAATTCCAGGGTAATAATCCGAACCCCTTATTACTGCGAACACTATTTTGCAGTGGTAAAATTGTTTTCATGTAAATATAACAATTTACTAATATCTGTAATTTTACACGAATATTTATGTTTCATCTACAAAAAAATTACAGTGTAGATGTAGGCCAATATTCGTTACTTATTCAAACCGCGGAGTTGTTTAGATATATAATTATTGTGGCAGTTTTATAACTGGCTTCATACGAACACGAATACACACACACGCACACACACCGAATAAATTCAAAGCTAAAGATGCAAACTAACAAAACATTATGGGAAAATTTCTGATTGAATTTTATTTGCGAAGGCATGTATATAGGGATGGTGGGTGGGTGGGTGGGTGGGTGGGGAGAAGAGTGAGGGAGATTTTCAGTTAATTATCGACTGCCTAGAGCTGTGTCGTCGTTGGCGAAATTAACTTCCCCTGCATGGAGGGGCCAACATTTATTACGTTTTAATCCGCAGCAACAAATTAGGACAGCGGCGCTTCCTATCGGATTTCGATGCGATTTAATTTGTGAGCCAACAGTGGCAGACGATATTTATTTCACGGCGCGCTGTAACTGATGCAGGCTGAAAAGTGTGTCGTAATTTTATGAAATTGGTTACATTTAAAATGATAGGTTGGACTCAGGTGAGCACACTCGTTCCACGAGGCTTATGAGGTCTACACACTTGCAGACTTTTTTGGTGTTTTGAAAATTGTAGATTTTTATGATGAAATATTTCGGAAATGAGATTATAGAAGGTATTTTGTATGTGTTACTTAGCGTTGGGAACACAGAAAACTACTTCTAGTGTCGTAATTAGGTGGAAAAATATTATGAATACTTTCCTGTAATTTTTTACAAATCTTAGATAAAAAGTAACATTTATTTGTCTACAAATTTTGCCACAGAAAACGAAATGATAATGTTATATAATTTTACATGATAAAAAAATCCTGCATTATATTCAAGTAACGACAAAACGGCGGATTATGCCAAAGCCTTAAAATCTATGTCTGGCTATTAATCAACTCGCTGAACTGAAAATCACTTTGTCGCCGTGAAACGCTCGCGCCGTGACGACGTCAGCGCTCGGACAGCTCGGGCAGAACGATGCGGCGCTTCCGGATCGAGTTACGGAACGCCGACCCGCTGCGCACGGTGCGCACGAACTTTGGCAACGAGGCGCACCGACCCCGGCAGCCCGCGCGCCGGGCGATGGAGTAGGGTTGTTGGAGTGGGGCGGGGGAGGGGTCGGGATGCAGGGTTGCCAGGGTTGCTCTCGCGCGGCCCGTGAGGGCGGCAGGAAGAGTAGGGGGGGGTTGGGGGAGGGAGAATAGGGGTGGTAGAGGGATGTTGCAGATGTTGCGTTGCGCGGAGTAGCGCCGCGGGCTCAGACGTGATTTATACCGTGTCGGCCAGTAATTACAAGGCACCACCCCCCATCCTCCTAAGGCCGACGAGGGGCGCACGGCTGGGGGGGTAGGGGAACAGGAGGCGGAAGCTTAATAATACAAGCCACGCCGCCACCAACCAACCAACCAAACCATCCACCCATTCCACCCCTTCTACAGGTAACCGACATACCTCGCCCCATTAATTCTCCCCTGATTATAGGCGCGCTGCTGTTTTAAAATTACAGCCATACATTACGGACCTGGCTCCAAACAACCCGAGACCACCTCTCCTAACCCCCCCCCCCACCCCCGCGGGGAGCCCCCGGCAGGTGCTTGCACCCGGTCGCCGCGGAGGCGCTAAGGGCCACACTGGCTCACGCGTCGCACGCCTCCTCGCCTCTACGCACCAGACACCAAACTGGCGCGCAGTCTTCGCGTCGGTCACGCACCTCTAAGGATAAGGACCGTTAAAATTCGCGGGGTTCAATGACCTGTAGGATAAACTCCATAGTTATACGTACACTTGGTCAAATGTCACCCACTCATTGGCTGCTGTCTTGTAAGGTGTCCCAACGTAGCAGCTTTGGTTGAGTGTTTCTCATTGGCCCAGAGTCATCCAGGTGAGTTGTGAGCCAATAGCAGAGGCAGCACTGAAGTATACCTAACTATTTGTATTTTAGCCTATCGCGAAATGAATTCGTGAATTTTTCTGGTCTCTATCAATGGGACTTGAAGCGGCGACCCAATTTCTCCTACCTGAAAACCTACGTTTTGCCTGTCCAACATATACACACCAAACCAACCAACCAACCATAAAATGAAACTTGCATAGATAGGTTCAATGGTTCTTTAATGGGAATCGTAATCAGGCACGTTCAAGAAATATTTAACAGTTTGTAAATGGCGCGTTAACATCTAGAGATCTGCAAGCAGTTTGATAACATTAGCCAGGTGGCTACCTTAGGGACGAATAGTCACCGATGTTTTAGATTTTTCTATTTTATGACGTGACAACGTCTAATAAATTGATGAACGCCGGCTGCACGCACGAAAAAGTGTCCCGTATCGCACATTGTCCCGTTACGCTCATTGTACGCTTGCGCCGCATCTATTTCTCTTCCACTCGATTGGAACAACCATCGATTTGACCTTTTCGAGGCACATTAAACTTGAAACACTCCCATTCGTTTCCTACTTTTCCTATCATCGTCCTATCCTTAACAGAATAACACAGATTGGAAGAAGTTAAATAGCAAACATGTATAAACGTTAAAGTTAAAATAATCTCTTCGTTGAAGTAATAAACATATTTGAATTAATGAGTGCAAATAAAAGTAAATATATCAATTAAATTGTAGATTTCATTTCACTCCTTCTTTGTATCCATACAAAATAGTGATAATTCAATAAAATTATTCAATTTTATTCATAAAAGTATGCAATCATTTCATCAATGTTTTGTTATGACGTTGTCACGTTAAACTATCGTCTGTAAACCGACTTTACAGACAACCAAGTTTTTGCTATAATTATAATTTTGTACATTTTATCGCAATTTTTTGGCATGTCAAGGGATGAATCATTCCTCCCAACCTTATATCCCTTGTTGCAAACCACATACTTACTAACAGGCTATAGTCTGTAAGTGCCATGAGAGTAGTAACTTATTACTTCACGCAGGTGACTACAGCTGCCATGACAATCACACCAGGTCACAAGTGTTGACTTCAACAAGAAGCCAAAGCTAAGTCCGGTGCCATATCAAGCAAAAAAATAAATAAATAAAAAAAAATAATTCGGAATTTTTACTGAAAGCGGTATCAACATATGTGAAAATGCATGATGGAAAGGTCAAATCACCCTTTAGCTGATCTTTCTATGATCCAACACGTCCGTCCGTCATCAATTTGTCCGTCATCTGTCTGTCCGTTAAAAATACGAGCGATTCACAATGGTCCGCACGTCCACTTGTATGCTGCCAAGGCTCAAATGTTATAGAAAATTTATTTTGTCAATGCCTATTAGTCTAATAATCATGCACGCTAAGCACTAAATCATTAAACTATATATTTCGTTCTAGTATATATTTTAATATATTTTAGAGTTACGGTACGTTATTAAATACATCTTCGTGATGTTTGGGTTAATTTTTGTTTCAAATATCAAACTTTTAAACGTGGAAGCATCTAAACAATTAAACACAAAGAAAGGCCTTCAGACATTTTTGATGTGACAACGTCTAATAAAGCGATGAACGCCGGCTGCACGCACGAAAAAGTGTCCCGTTACGCACATTGTACCGTTACGCTGTGTCCCGTTACGCTCATTGAACGCCTGCACCGCATCTATCTATCTTCCACTCGATTGGAACAACTATCGATTTGACCTTTTCGAGGCACATTAAACTTGAAACACTCCCATTCGTTTCCTACTTTTCCTATCATCGTCCTATCCTTAACAGAATAACACAGATTGGAAGAAGTTAAATAGCAAACATGTATAAACGTTAAAGTTAAAATAATCTCTTCGTTGAAGTAATAAACATATTTGAATTAATGAGTGCAAATAAAAGTAAATATATCAATTAAATTGTAGATTTAATTTCACTCCTTCTTTGTATCCATACAAAATAGTGATAATTCAATAAAATTATTCAATTTTATTCATAAAAGTATGCAATCATTTCATCAATGTTTTGTTATGACGTTGTCACGCTAAACTATCGTCCGTAAACCGACTTTACAGACAACCAATTTTTTTTGAGGTTATAATTTCATCCGTCCGTCTGTCGAAAGCTAAAGCTCAATAAGGTTTTGAGCGCACGGACGGACGGACTTGTCCGAGCAATCTGGTTGGCTGCCGGTGACGTGATCTTCGTGTCCAGCTTGCGCGCACTCGCCACAGTGTGAGACGTTCTTGCGCAAGTCTCACCCAACACACACTCCCCTCCGATCCCGCCAGGAGAGGGGTTGTTAGACTTCGGCATCTGGAGGAGGGGTCGCATAAGCAGTAGACCTCCCACCACGACCGCAAGTGACTTCGGCAGGTGGGAGGAAACACACAAATCACGCATTACCGGCTCGCAAAAAAAAACTCACCCCCCCATTCTTCCCCCCTCCCCTCTTCCACGCAGCGGTGTCCGAAGCAAACATTTCTGCGGCTGACTGCAGCGCTAAAGACTATAGATGGCGAAATCGAGCATCTCATAGATGGTCTGTATTGTGAAAAGGGGAGAAAGGGGTGTGGTTTGAAAGAAGAGAAGGGTAGTGGAACCTATTTATCACTATAAAAAAAAGGGGAGGTTGTAGGATAATATCGACGGCAGCAACGAAAAAAAAAAGTAAATAAATTTTCATCCGTTCAGTGATAGGAGAGTAACATTGGCTTTGAATCACATCCACAAGATTTATGCAGATATTTTTTCTGGTAGCGTACTAGATTTTTTTTTGCTTGAGAAAATGGCAAAAAAAATTGTATTAAAGTCAAACGAATGAACCTGATGTTTGAAGGTAAGGTATCAAGAGCATCACACGCAATTAACCTTCTTCCCCCACTACCCACATTATGTTTCAGATGCTTTTCAGAAATGTATCGTTAATTTACTGTAACATTTCAATGTTTATGCAGCATTACAAAATACGTCTGAAAACATCTTTTTCTTTTGCTGTATGGTACGGAATGATTAATTTTTACGCATGGAACTAGTTTTTTATATCTTACAAATGAACCTTGCATATATTTCGTTATTTTGAAAAAAAAATGTGTAATTTATATCTTGTTTTAACATGCCTACTGAAATGTTTGAACTGAAATTTTACCCTTGAATTAATCAGTCAGTTCCTTTCGCTATTAATGCCATTAATTTGTTAAAGTTTTAAAGCCTTAAGTTTGAATAACAGAGATAATAGAGTTCAATAAAATACACTTCTCATCACAAAAAAGCAGCGTTTACATATAAACAGGGCTGATGATTAAATGTTTAAAAAATTAGATAAATACTTAACTCATTAATTTATTTATAAAGTCAATTCATACAATTAAAAATAGTTGAAATCGACGCCCTGATAAAATTAAAAAAAAAATACGGTGTTAATAGTCTCCATGGCCGATTAAAGTTGATTCTACGGAATTGTATCACCGTTATTGGTTCCTCCTCCACAAGCGTTACATTTTACAGTGTCATTATAACTGTTGAAGATAAATTAATTCAATTGGCCTCTAAAGCGTTGTGATTGTATAGTGGTTTTTAATCACTTATATAATTTTGATGATGTTTTTAATGGCTTTAGGTACTAAATTTTTACACCCATGAAAAAAAATCCCCACTATTACGATTTGAAGATATAAGATGCCCATATTATGTATGGATTTGTGGGGGTGTAGATTAACTGATTTCCAATAAAATGTATCTACGACTCATTCACCGTTCATAGTATGTCATAGAAATAAATGTTCTATTTGTGGTAGATGGAAAATTACAAGACTGCTTTGGAATCAGTAATTCAGTAGTTAAAAGTCTTAAATTTTTTATGAATCTTTGTCTTACAAATATGTATTAATTTTCTTTTTCTAAAAAAAATTTAACGTGTTCAGATAAATTACATAATTATATGTTTATTTTCGTTTGCTCGAATGTTGAATTACTGTTAGATTCCCGGAAAAAATTTGCGGGTTATTTAACGGTAGACTATAATTTAAAGAGTTTTATCTTTGACCTGCTTTTACGATACGCCCACAGTTTATGTGAAGGACTCTGAGCCAAATAGAAACTTTTATCAAAACAAGTATCGAATCACCGACAACACAAATAAGAAATCCCCCAAGTAACTAACCGATGAGCAAGGAACGTTTTACCAAGTTTACACAGGACTGTGAAGTCTATCCTAAAATAAAAGAAACCGCCAAATTTATTTGCCCATTTACCGTGTTTTAAGTTCAATAAATCTTCTCTTGGTAAAGCCACTCCCCAACGGTTTAAAACTTGAAACATTCCTAGAAAATGTACGTAGCTAAACGAAGGAAGCACATAAAATATGTAATTTGATCAAAAAATATATTTTAAATAATCGGAGGATAATTCAATCTTAATTTTGAAGAATTTAAAAATGAAATCACAAAAGATAATTGTACATTCACAAAATACAAGTGTTTTTTTAAGTACGAAGCTAAAAATATTGAGTGAAGATGGTCTTCAAGGAAGCATCGAATGACTTGTCCATGACGAAGAATTGATGAGGTAGCTTCAGTTCGAAGCAGCATCTTATAATACCGCAGAGCTTACCTTCCCCACCATAAAAAGTAAAAAAAAAAGCGACTCAATATTCGCGGTTGTTTCTTTAGGGGTCACCACAGGCCATTTATACTGTTGGTACCGACCTCTGGTAATACAATTTTATGGTGGAGCGCAGAAAAAAGACCACCATCTAAAGGCTGGCTTCGGGGTCTACAATCTAATAAAAGAAACAGAATAAAAGATTTTTCTTGCTTTCTGTCGCGTTAAAATGCTTTTAGAATTAAATGAAAAAAGTAAAACAAAATTACATAGGTTTCGTAAGTGGCCGACTGCTTTAATAAACTTGAAAATAATTTTTAAAAACTTAACGCAGGCTTTGTACAGTTAAGTAAGACATTTATATGTATTTTCCTGTAAATTAATATATTACGAAAATATTTTAAAATAAAGTTTAGGTCGCAATAATAGTTCCGTTCCCGCTTTTAGTTTCTAAATCGCAAATCTTAAGAGAAAGCGAAAGAGGCAAAAATCTGTGTTTTAAAAATATTTAAAGATGAAAATTACATAACTGAATAATGAAATCAACCATAAAATCCTGAATTACGATACTATATTTCCACAATATCGTCACAACTATCATTTCACCCCTGGTAGGCGGCCCCTTTAAATCGCTATACATTTTGGGATTTCTTAACATTTTATCACAGCATATTACATTTTTTTTGACTCGACAGGGCATGGATTAAGCTAGCCCTGGAAAACAGTTTAAGCCAAAATTTGTGAAATAGTATAACAAATGAGAGACGCAACAATAGTTTTCCGCGCGAAGTTCGTAACGGAAGTACGTTGCTGAAGCACTCACACATTCATTCGATTATGTGCAATTTTTTTCCGGTTATTGCCACATTTAAATTTCTCTCTGTATCGCACGTGACAAGGAGGTGATTTTTTTAGTAGTTAACAAGTTTTTATTGACTCGTTTTTGTCTGCTCGGTACAAATTAGTATGGTTTTGTTAAACATTGCCCCAGGATTCGTTGAGTTAGGCTACGAGCACAACAGTATAGTGTTGCGGGAGGCATGAAACAGTCCTTCACAGGCGGTGCCTACATCACCAACTGCTCAAGTCAAAATGTTTAAAATAGATTGAAAAATTTCACACACACACACAAACAAACACAAGATTAAAAAGCAGAAAATAGTAATAAAATAAAAAAAATAATATACCACGTTCCTTAAACGTACCAAAAGTATAAAATAATTTCTCCTAGCCCCATACAGATTTTTAAACCCATACAGACTCCTAACCTCATCACAGATTGGCCCGAAAACTTGTGATTGTGAATTTTTAATAGCTATGAAAATACTTGTAATATTTAAAACAAAAAAAGTGGGATGCACGCAACAGATAATAGTAAGGAGTGTATGGAGTAGCTGTCGATGAGAAAACTCACACAGCAGTTCACATCATTTGCAGTGCATACACATTGTCAGTGACATAGGCGAACTATTCCTGCTGAAATTTATGCCGTGCTTACTTCCAATAAACATCGAGCCTGAAGAGCTTTAGTCTCACGGGATGGCCAGCCGCGAAAATAAAACCTAGTTCCGACCTTTTTAGAGCTAGGAAAACAACTTCTGCAGCAATGCTAACATGGCGAATAAATTAAACAGCATTTTCCTTAAAACAAAAACTAAAGACGTGACAATGAAATAACACAACGTGGAGACGCATAGTCGACAAGCTGGCTGAAAGGTCGCATGTTGGGTTTGAATTTGTGGAGGGGGTCAGCTGCAGATTTTCGAAAGAAAAAAAAAAGGCCCAGTTTGGGGGGGGGGGGGGGGAAATTAGCAGTGCAGCGGTGCACTAAAAGACCAGTAATTTTTGAACCCCACGTGTTCCTCACGTTTTATAAGATGGCCGCGAGGTGGCGGTAGGACATACAAGACAAGGGTCTGGGAAACGTTAATGCCTTGTGGGTTGTTAAGGGGGGGGGGGAGGAAGGGGTGAAAGGCTGATTGAGTTTCAGCCCGCAGGAGCAATTCCTGCCACGACGTGGTTTTTTTTATATTCTCTCTCTCTCTCTGTCTCTCTTTCCACATCCCTTGGCAGGCACTGCTGTCCGAGAGGTAATTAGTTTACTTGTTGCTGGAGGCCTGACAACATGACGCGAGGGGAAGTTTCTCCCCGGCTTCCGTCACGGCAGCCATTAGGCGGTGCCCCCTCCCCATTCCCCCTCCCCCCTTCCCCTAACAGCATGCATCAGGAGGGACGCGCGACGGCGAGAGGCGAGTAGTCGACGATAAAAAAAAATTCACCTCTACGCTAGCAAAAAAAAAATATTACCTCTACGCTAGCCGTCAAGACGCCTGCCCGTCATCGGTTCGTTTGTCGAAGAACAACTCTGATGTTAATTAACATCGGTGAGATTTGTCAGGAAACAAGTAAAAAATGCGTGTCCGAAGGCTTTGGAAATACTGTTTATTCAATCGGTTTATCTTTACGAGTAACAAACGCATAAAAGCATGGCGAATGGAGCTATTATGCGCTGCGGGCCTTGACTGTCTACCTGCGCGAGCACTGTTTATCCTCGTCAAGATTATGAGTTTACATTTCTACGAGAATTTACATGGATAGTGGTGACGAGTAAATTATCTTATTTTTTGCAGTTGTAAATTATAGCTGAGGAAATTAGGAATGCTAGTGGACCTGTAATGAGCCGCGGCGTTTGACTGTCTACGACTGTGAGCCCTGTTTACCTTCTCGGAGTCTACGAGTTTACAGACCAGCGGGAAAATGCACCGAGATTTCCGGTGCATATGCCAATTTTTGGTTTTTAACGAAGAAATCGGCGGGAGGTGAGTGAAGAAAAGAAGTTACGAGGTGCGAGCAGAAGCTGTCTACGAGCTACGAGGCGGCGGGAAATTGGCTTCGCAGCAGTGTCTACAAAGCAGCGTCCCAGTATGACGGATGTCACAGCTTTAGATTCTGCGTGGGTGTTTTTAGTGAGCCTTCATTTCTGCTAGAAGATGCCTGAGGTCGCATGTGGAGGTCGATGGATTGCAGGATGCAATCTATTCCCGTGTCGGCGTAGTTGGTAACTTCATATAAACTGTAAGTTAGACCCGCCCTATTTTGCATGTTGTTTTGGGAGTCGTTTGTGGTTATAATTATTCATGAGAAATTGCCGACAAGTTTCACAACTATATTAATTGTAATGTTAATACTACGCTTAGTTTTATAAAACTTTATTTATTCCTGCAGGCATTTCTACTTTGGTTATGGGAATAAATATTGGCAGTAGAGTTGGTACTCTGAGAAACGACACATGTACATGATAATGTTTAAAGTATCTATGTTTGTACTAAATAATCTTCCTGGCAGAGTTGGTGCTCTCGTACTTTTGCGAAGTTAAAAGTAATCATAACAACCTTGCTAGATACGCTTATTTTGTAATTAACATACAACGGACTGGAATAATGTGTACAATTTAACTTTATTAGAATATTTTCCCCTATTGTTATATTCTGTAAAGAAGTTTGTAAGTAAACAAAGTATAGTAGTCGGTGCTAAGAGTTAAGAGTACAACCAGCACACTTAAGAAGGGATTTGTTTACTTGCGTCAATTTAGTGGCAGGTTCATTTCTAGTATAAAGCCTGCAATTTCAGAAATTCTGTAATTTGAATAATACCGAGTGTTTTAAAGTAGCATGGTACATGGTGTGCCAGGTTAAATAGCATGTGTATTCACAGTTAATGTAATCAATTTGCCAGATGAGTAATTTTAGATAAGGAAGTATCTGAGCCCAATTTAATTTTAATAAAGGTTGTTAAAGCTGTGAGAACTTTAGTTAGTGTGTTTGCTATATTAAATAACCTTGTATGTTTTTATATTTCCCGTGTGTTAATATTTTAGGGGGATGTAGGATTTTTATTTTTTATTTTTTATTTATCGGTGTGCACCAGAGGAGGGAGGCTTTTTGATAAAAGCTGGCATTGGTCCGGGTCTGTGGAAATGTGGCCTGTTCGGCAGGGACACTTGCAGATGGTAAAGCCTGTCACTCTCCTGAATGCAAAAGACCTATTGTTCCCCTTATAATTTTTAGAATCTTTGTATATCTTGAGAGTTTGAGTTATTTAACTATATAAGTGAGTTTGTTGTCATTGATTATTTCCTTTTTGGCTGATGCCTTGTATTGCATTTGTAATTGTGGAAGTAATTTTGATCTTTAAATACAAACTAGCCATCACCCTAGATTTTTCTTTTATTGAATATCCTCCCCTTAGCTTGTCTTTGGTTCCTACTTTTGGTCAAGCGTACAAGAGGAGGGTTTCAAGTCAAATAAAAACAAAACAGGAAACGTAAAAGTTTACATATTTTACATTCAAAATTCACTCCCTAGTGGAGTGAACCGGACACGAAATCCCGCTTCCCAGTTCAGACACTTGTGCCTAGAGGTGATACCGCAAAATATCCACCAGCGAGAGACGCACATTTCATCTCGCCTCACTCACATAGATACACCCATGGCTAGGACTTTAGGTTGGACGTGTGTCGTATATACAAAGAAGCACATATTGAACATTTCTGAAAAAAAAAACTAGCTTAGTTTTACCTCCAATTTGATGTATGAACTGTTGTTAATAGTCTAAATTAAACTGTTATGAAACACCACTGAACCTGGGACATTATTTTACGGACATGCTGTTTAATGAAATATACTAAATAAAACACTATTTAAAACATTTAATTTAAATTTTTAATCAGAAGAGCACCTACTATGGATTTTTATGCGCAAGGGAATAAGAGCACACCGCGCCACAGGATTTACAGGATTAAGTTAAATGGACATGAGCGTTTCATTCAATTGCTCTAATGCAAGATATTCACAGTAGCACATGGCTTATTTTCAAAATAATGAAAAATGTTGATGCAACTAACAGATTAAAAAAAAAAAGGTTAGGGGATTTACATGCGAGCGTTAGAAGTTATACTTATTTGGCATGATTTAATAAAAATATAAAAATTAATACTTTGTGGCGCAAGGAGTTAGAAATTGTCAGGAGACGGAATGCTGTCACGCAGTTGAAGTCATTTTTTTAACCTCGCCTTTACCATATTTTTCCGTCAACAACATTGCGAAATGGTGCCTGACCACATCTGATGATGGTTAGTAAGTATTAACTACAATATAGGACGTAAAAAATATCAATTTAAAAAAAAGTCAAAATAAAACAGTTTCCACTATACAAACACTACATTCAGCCAATGTTTTGGGTGTCTCACTAAAATGACGAAACAATTTACTGAAGGAAAAAAAAGGGCTTCACACACTATGTCCCTCGTACCGCCCCAAAAAATCTAAATTTAAGCACGGGCTTATTTTAATTTTTCCGTGAGGGTGTGCTTTTGCATGCACAGGTGATCGTAACTTAACGATTTGTTGGTTGGGTAGGGTCAACGACATTTAAAACACTCTAATATCTTGGTAAATAATGGATTATCGCAAAATGACGTCTCTCTCTCTTATCTTTCCATTTCGACGACGAAGTTACACGAGAGAAAGGCGAACTTGAGCTTATGTCCGGGTCTGTTTCCGGGGTCAGTGAATCTCAGCGAGGTCGGTGATCGTAACTTAACGAATGGTTGGTTGGGTAGGGTCAACGACATTTCAAAACACTCTAGAATCTTGGTAAAGAATGGATTATCGCAAAATGACGTCTCTCTCTTTTCTCTTTCCATTTCGACGACGAAGTTACACGAGAGAAAGGCGAACTTGAGCTTACATATGTTCGGGTCTGTCCCCGGGGTCAGTGAATCTCAGCGAGGCCGGTGAACGGGCAGTCTGGCAAAGGCTGCGCCGATAAATTTCCCTCACCTTCTCCCGTACTTTCCCCTCTCCACCCCAGGTTCTGTAGAGGTCAGCGGTTCTGTTATTCCTTGAGTGAAAGTCATGCTCACACGCGGATTCCAACCTCAACCCCCTTCCCGTCATCGGCAGCCATCCTTGTCTCACCCCCCTCCATACACCCAAAACCCTTCTTGACGAAGAACGGCGAAAATTAACACAGGAATTTAATATTCTGGACTAATGAAATAGCTCGGCAGGAGGAATACATTTTTTCCCCTCCCTCCTCTCATGCCCGTCGCTAAAAATATCCCATCAAACTGCAGGGGGGGTAAAAAAAAATAATTAATGGCGGAGCGTGGTGGCAGAGAGGATGTTCGGGGACAGAGGCTGCGAGGTAGGGATTTGATGAAGCAGCGAGCCGGGTGTAGATAGAATCCACGGGCTTCCCATCAGGAATCATCCGAGTCATAATTAAAACATGGCGAGACCTTGGAATACGAGACGGGAAAAAAAGGTGAGGGGTGGATCATCCTCCGCGCGTTATGAAAATTAGAAAGTCCAGGCAAAGAGAATTGGATCCCGTTATTAAATAATTTTAATAATCCTAACAACACTGCACCTTTGAGTTACCATAACTCACGTATTATTAACTCAGCTGCATGGTGGATGGTCTACAGTTCAAAAGAATGAAAGCCACTACCACAACTCGAATGGATCCGAAGTTTACCGAAGTAAAATGTTAGGTTAGGTTAGATTCGGTCAGTGTAATAAATAACTGATCTCTATTTTTGTTCCAGGAGGTTAGGATAGGTTAACATAACTAAAATGAAAGTTTGGCAAGGTTAGATTAGTGTTATTTTAAATACTTTATGAACTTAAAATATATAAATCCTTGTAATACGGTGGTTCTTCACAGGCCATCGACAAACTTCGGAGAATTTAGGAACTTTTCTGTTTAGCTCTCTTCCCTGTGAACTGTAGGGTATTTAGGCAATCGATCATCCAGAGTCACGGCAGAAGGAGCACAGTCTGATTAAAAAAAAAGTATGAGTCAAACAAGGCAGCATTTTAGAGCCGGTTCTATTAAATACTTATATCCATTATATGCCTAAACCCGCACACAGTCCAGTTTGGCTGCTACGCAGACGATACGGTATTGTTTAGCCGATATTGTCTTTTAGAACTCATAGCAGACAGCTTGAAAAACGCTTTAAATCCGATAGAACAGTGGTGCACAAAATGGCGAGTTAAGGTAAACCCTACTAAATCAGAAGCTATAGTATTTACACGTAAACATCTTCCGCCACTCGATGATAGTCCACGACCAACACTATTAAATGAACAAATTCCTCACAAAAATGTTGTTAAATATCCAGGTGCGCACATGGATAGGAAGCTACTACGGCGCGATCACACAGACGTGAAAAGAAAAAGCAGCTTTCATAAGGCTCATGATCCTTTACCCTGCCATGAGTAGATGATTAGGTAGCTCTGTTGAAAATGATAATTTATAAGCAACAACAGCCGAAAAGCATTTCATAAAGTTGCAGCGAATACAGAACGAGAGCATTCGTATCGCGTCAGATGTGTATTGCTCCTCCAGGGCCGTGCACAGAGAGCTCAAACTCCAACTTCTGAAGGATTATTACATCACAACTGCCCAGAAGTTCTATGTTAAATGTGCATTTAGTATGAATCCTCTCAATTATTCCCTTGGAGAACACGTTCCAGATTTGCAACGTTAAATATCAAATGCCGATTGCGATTCTTCAACGAAGACCTCCGTAAACGCGCTGTGGTTGGCCGGCTTGTCTGGCCAATCAGAGCGCGGCGTGAAATCCTAGAGGATATCCCAGTTACGCCGTTGCGGCCTGGTAAGAAACTTTTAAATGGTGACGCGAAGCGGTGCTGTCATCGTCCGAGTTTTTTTTTTTTCTCGTAGTTACGGGGCCAACCGACAGATGGCGTCACGTGTCGCGCACTGCAAGAGTCGCACTGCCTACATCTCGCTCCTTGTTCTTTGGGCGCTGTCACCGTGCCACTCACCCATGTGCTGGAAGATGGGAGGTTGGGGCGAGCCCCGACGCGATGGCCGCAGGTACAGAGTGCTGCCCGCGGTCGCCCGACTCTTCTGCAACACCAACACCAGCACACGAGTGAATTACTTTATGAATGATGGACAGGGACCGGAAAAAATTACGTGGTTTCGATGTCCTTCAGGATAGACTGCACGTTCCCCTGTGCACTCGGCAAACGCAAGTTGATTGGCTGCTGACTAGCAAAGTCGTCTCAGCTGGTTTGTCTGTGATTCGATCCTTCTTTGGTTGAGAGTTTACGATTGGTTGAGATTCGTCCAGATGGACAGTACCCCAATAGCAAAATCATCTCAAAGGTATAAGTAGAGACCGGAAAAATTCGCGATTTCAATGACCTGTAGGATAGACTCCATGATCCTCTATGCACGCAGGAAAATAATTACTTTTGCTCATTGGCTACTGACTCGCGACACATGCTAACTGGGACGCTCGTGATTCGATACTTCTTTTGTTGAAAGTTATTCATTGGCCGAGTGTCATTCGGATAAACTGTGGCCCAATCACCGATGCAGTAAAAAGGCAAACTTGTTTTGATTCTAGCCTATCACGAAATGAAAACCCGAGAATTTTTCAGGTCTCTAGGTATAAATATTTGAATTTTAACCTATCGCCGAATGAATATGCGAATTTTTCCGGTCTCTAATGATGGAGCTAACGCGATCGCTAGAGACGGTTGTACGTTAGAAACTATACGAAGCAGGAGCAGCGAAGGAGCGTGGATGTCGAGGAGGGAAAACGGAACACTCGCCGATACGTTATCTCCACCCAACCCAAGTACCGATAGTTCCGTATTCGACCCCCTTCTCCCCCAACGAAATCAAAACACCACACGGACAATCAGCAGCAAATCCGCTTCATCCCGAATCATTCACCAGCAAAAGAGCATGTCGATATTTCGAAAAATGAATTATTTTGCAGACGTAGTCTCTGAAACCGGACTCCCCGAGATGCGTGTCATTATTTCAGCTCTGAGCGTGTCAATGCGAATTTTCCCCATTTTTGCTTCCTCTACGCTCTTCATAATAAATCACTTACTTAATCCTAAAAGCTATTCCCATTCACATTGAGGTTCTACTAAATTTCAGCAACCTAAGGGTAAAATAAAAAAAAATATTAAAATTTCAATGTTTTTTATGTTCCCAACCAAACAAATCTTGCGCGGTTTCAGTAAACAGTATTTTAATTTGGTTGCTTTTGCGTCATTTTGCATTTCGGCACGCCTCTGTGTGCGATTTATCAAACCTTTCGAACAAACATTAGCGATTCAAAGACCACTTGGAATGAATCTGTTTTATCATAAATGGCCATTTATATATATATATATATATGCCTATATAAATTTCAACTAACTTCTTGGGTTTACGACGTACTTTCAGGTGAATAAGTTTTGCAGAATATTTTAAAAGTAAAAAAAATTGAGATATTAAATTACAGCCATTAAAATTAGAGGCATAGGATACATGTCACACAAAATGAAAAATGTATTAGCATCGAAGCAGACTAAATAAAGACTTTAGAAAATCTATTTGCTCTCGTATATGACCCACTTCGAAGTGCATTACTTAGAGATTGAAAATAAGGGCGATAGATTAAAGTACGTATATTTGAAAAGAATAAAAAAAGGGTATTTATTATAAAACGGTGTGTTAATGAGTAAAGTTGGAAGAAAGTGAAGCATTAAAAATGTTACTAGAAGATTGGTGCATCTAAGAAGTTACTGTGTACAGAGAAAAATCATATAAATAAAAAAGGGAGGCATATGGGAGAGCCAGATGAATACAAATCAATATTTTTAGCTATATTCAAGAACGATAGTCTAATATAAATCTCACTTATTGAGCCTACAGTGGACAAAATTAAAGAAAAAAGGGGGTTGTCTGTAAAGTCGGTTTACGGACGATAATTTTACGTGATAACGTCATAAGAAAACATTGATGAAAAATTGCATACTTTTTAATTTTAAAATATTATTTACAGTTTTTGCAAATGTGATCCAAATAATTTGTTTAAATATAATCACGAAAAATTAGTTAAAAAGCCCGCCTTAACCTGTTTGATATTATAGAAGATTTTCTCGCACTGTGGTTGGCCGGTTTTTGCACGCTCGGCTCAGGCGGAACGTGACAATGAGTAATGCTTTTTCGTGCGTGCAGCCGGCGTTCATCGATTTATAAGACTTTATCACGTCAAAAATATTAAGGACAGAGACAGTTTACTGCTTAGTATTATCTCACAATAAGAAACGCATTTTCATAATAACAGAAATTTCACATCCATTTTTTAAAAATAAATGGGTTCCGAAACTTTTTATACATTTACCACGTTTAAAGTGTTCCGTAATATTACGAAATATAGGAATTAAACATGTCACTGTGACAACTTTGACAGACTAAGCCCACGGTTACAAGACATTTCGAATAACATCATTTGTTTCAGTATTTTTTATTACATTCTTTGTTACATTTATTGCGTACATCCATGTATTATTCACTCAGCAGCTTGGTAACATTTATTCTTAACATTTTCCAGTCGGGGTTATTTCTCGATCAAATTAAACAAGTTTTACAATAACTTCAAAACAACATAGCTTCTATGCTTTCTTGTGATTGGCTGATTTAACGTCAACCAACCATAACATTAAAAAAAGACGACAGAATGTGTATCAAGCAGCAGCAGAAAAATCAAAAGGTAAATAAATTTTATGATCTGATTGGTTGTGTGTGAGTGAATGACAACACAGAATAACTGCGGGGATATTATGGCTTTAAGCATGCAATGTAAGACCCATTCTATTTAATAAGTACCGAAGCCTAAACACTGCGGTTGCTTCGATCCGTAAACGACCGATTTCCATGTAACATGTACACAAGTACATAATTTTTATAAAATATATTTAGTTAAACTAGTTCAGACATGAATACAGGAGAGGCAATAACCATACCCAATTTTGGTGTGTCACCGCGGTCGGGCAGTTAATTTTCTTAAGAGCTTGAGCGAAGGATAAAGCAACCACCTCACCTCTACTGGTGTGCGATGATTTTATGCACATGGTGCCTGTTTAAAACCTATCTGAAATCTGTTGAAATGTTGTATTATATTACCTACCATTGTGTATATACTAAATGCCAGATAGCAACCAAGGTTATGGTTGTTATGGTTATGGTTGTTTGACGTTAAATCAGCCAATCACAAGAAAGCATAGAGGCTATGTTGTTTTGAATTTATTGTAAAACTTATTTAATTTGAGCGAGAAATAACTCAGACTGAAAAATGTTAAGAATAAATGTTACCAAGCTGCTGAGTAAATAATACATGGATGTACGTAATAAATGTAACAAAAAATGTAATAAAAATACTGAAACAAATTATGTTATTCGAAATGTCTTGTAACCGTGGGCTTAGTCTGTCAAAGTTGTCACAGTAACATGTTTAATTCCTATATTTCGTAATATTACAGAACACTTTAAACGTGGTAAACGTATAACAAGTTCCAGAACCCCTTTATTTAAAAAAAAAATTGTATGTGAAATTTCTGCTATTATGAACTATGTTTTGTGAGTAGTCTTCAATGCATCATCAGACACGGGAGAGTTTTATTCGAGCAAGTTTATAAGGGGTGTTCAGAACAACGGGGAGCTTCCTGCGAGGCGTGCCCCCCTCCCAAATTGACATGTCGCGGGGGGAAAAAGTTAATAAAGTTGTTCGCGGGGGAGGACGCTCGTCCATAGAGCAGTAATTTGCAAAGAAGGCTCCCGCGGCAGCTGCGGCGTGGTTTTTTGGACGGCGCGATGTAATCTCCCGGCGCGCCGTCGTAGCGGCAGTAACGGAAATAAAAGGAATGGAAAGAGTCCCACTTTCTTTCCCTCTACCCCAAACACTGTCGTAACCCTGGCACAGAGAGGGCTTGATTCATAACATCTCGGGCAAACTGTTGCTTTTTACAAGCTCTCGTTGTCTGGATGTCTCTCGACTGTTCCGCACGGCGCTTCGCCCCGAGTCTGAAATTAAACCTACAAAACACCGAATTTCACGAAATAGCACGATCATCGTGTCGCGACGCTGGTAGCCTTCCATGTTGAACTCCTGCCACACTGTCAAACTTTCGCTTCCGACACCTTCCCGTAAAAAAAAAATAGGTTGGCTTGGATTTTGGGTTCTAGCCACGTCGAAGGAGAATATATTTCACGTAAGTTTCAGTCGAGCTTGCAGTCGGCATCTTCGGCATAGCAGTTCCCATAAAATTGGCCAGATAATGTCTCGAAAACGTTAGCAGCGCAACCATGTTTGTGTGGCAAGTTGGTAGACCTGAGTCTCCATCAAATATTTGATGGAATCAATCAATGAGGGCCGTGCCCAGCGGTAAAGGAAATGACGGACGTTTCCATTGCTACGAAAATTTAAAATGGAGAAGGACACACGGGAAATTGCAGAGGCTATAACCATAAAATAATATTAATATGAATGTAGCGTGTAAAGTAGTTTATCTGGTAAAAGTGAATGACGTGTCTGTTAATTTTTTTAAGAAAGCAGAAAATTCATTTTATTATGCAACGAGTATTAATAAAATCCAAACTTACAATATTTGGAAAAGTTAAGAAATTCATACAAATCATAGGTCCAAATTATTCATCAAGCACTGTGATAATATTTTATATATAAAATAATTAATATTATAAAGTTTGAGCTAGCTCAGATAAAAAATGAACTTTTATGATGTAACGTCTGAGTTTATCTGTCCAACTTTATTTGATGTAGAAAAATGAAAGTCATACGTCGTTCAATATTACCTTCAACTTCGTAGTCGTAGTACAAATAAGACCCTGGCCTTCAGTAAGATCAATTTCAACAATAATTATACTAATAGGAACAGATAGATTCTTTCAACAAATATCTAATTCTATTATAAAATTAGGCCTATTAATAGCAATCATAACAATAATTCAATGATGACGAGATACCTATGACGAGATACCTCAATATGTAGTATTTGCATTGTGGAAACGGTATTTTATGGAAATAACTGTGTTTAACGACGAAAACTCTCATACTTTCTAGCCATCACCAGGCGTGGTTGAGCACCACTAGGCATTGTTTTGGGTGTTGCGGCACGGCGATGGTGAGGCAAAAAGCGACTTCAAATGCGTCATGGCATGACATCTCCTGACCATTCCCAAAGTCCATGACGTCAAGTGAACATGAGATCGGCAGCGGGAGTGGGAGAGGGACCATATTTATCCGATCGCGGGCCCACACTGGGGGACAGAGCGACAGGTGGAAAGTTTCCGAAGGACGTGCGTTCGGGCCGTTCCATCCGCCAGTCTGCGACATGTTCATTCCCCCGAAGTTGGCAACTGCGCGTAATCCCCGCCGCGCCTACCCCCTCCCTGTGCTTCAATCCACGGTCCCTGGGGGGCGATATTCCCTCTCCTTCCCCGCGCTGGATCCCAGCCGTAATCTGGGCGCCGGAGGATTAATGGCTGCCGCCCGCGCGACAGATGGCGCGAGGCGGGACCGTTAAAGGGAGAACTGCCGCTCCGGCGATCGCAGCGCGCGTGCGGCGGGCTTCGACAACGACCAACCCCCCCTTCCTTCTTCCCCCCCCCAGCCTAGCCCGTACCATCATGAACATGCATATAGTCACTGGGTAGCAGGCACCAGACCGAAAGTCATTTGACTGAAATTTCAGAGAAATTACTTTCGGCCTAGTGCCTTTCGGTATGGTGCTTTTCGGCCAACTGCCTGTTAGATAAATGTCCAAGTTTTCAGTCTAAGGCCTTTCGGTCTAGTGCCTTTCAGTCAAGTGCCTGTTGCCAGATTTAAGACGTATTACCAGTGACATAAATATTAAAGTTTTCGGTATAGTGCCTTTCGGCCTAAGGCTTTTCTGGCTAGTGCTTTTCGGTCAATTGCCTGTTGCCAGATTAAAGACATATTCGCAGTAACGTAAATATTAAATTTTTCGGTCTAGTACCTTTCGGTCAAATGACTTTCTGTCTAGTGCCTTGTGACTAAATTATTTTCGGTCAAGTGCCTTTCTGCTGAATGACTTTTGGTATAGTGATTTGCGGCCTGCTGCCACGTTCCCGTTTGTCAAGTGTCCCATGGCATGAAATAACAGAATGAAGCCAAATTTTCTTACACACCTTGCCCACACCATGCGCACAAAAGCATCGTAGCTGTTCCGAAACCACCTGAAGCACATCAAGTGCACTAACCTTACTTTTTGTTCTTTTCAGCCACCCGCCTACACCACGCGCGCACGAACTCCACCATAACTATTCCAAAACTATCCGAAGCGTATCAAATGGACTCGCATGGAAGGGGTTAATTAAGGGGGTGGGGAGGGAGAGAATGATTAGAAGCTTAAGTCTCGGTCTCACGCGCAAAGTCGGTTGGTCATTTAGTTTTACTTTTCATTTCTACTAATCAAGAAATCTTTCTGTAAATTAATTCCTAAAACTATCTTTGTATTGTCTGCGCTTTCTACCCAGATATATTTATGAAAGCTATTATTCGCGCTGTATAAGGTGAACACTTGCATGATGTTTTTACAGATATTTTTTCATTTTTAGTAAATGTCTATTGACAAAATTTGTGACGAAATTTAAATTCACGAGAGCTATCGTGATTTTACAAGACAATCACTTAAATATAAGTAGCGCCAAAAAATTAAAATAACCTACTCACCTTGTTAGACTATGCATTAAGGTAAATAACACTCAGTATTAATCTATTAAAAAAAAAGTCTCAGCTTGCAATATAAGATGTTCGATGCGCTTCTTGTACAGAAGTCGTCCAAAATATTTCATTTAATTATAATATTTACGTCACTCAAATTTTCATGTTTTATTTTTTACTAAAATGTAATTCATGTATCTATAGTTTTTATTGTTCTTTGGTATTTCAAGTCACTACATATGCTAAGGTATACATTTTTTAAATGTCACGTAAATACTAAACTTGTAATATTTGATGCAAAGAAAACCTGCTAGAAATTTTATTTTAAATACTTCATTTTCTGGTTGTTTCTGATGTTTTTAAGTTAGGTATGCTGTCATAACAGCGTTGTCACGGAAACCACGTCCCTTACTTTTAAGATGCGAACAACGTTATATGTTTGAATTAATGAACATTTGATTGTTGTAATTTTAGATTATGATTATTAAAAAAGTTTCATAAGTCTCTGATTCAATATGATGCAACGGTGGCATAGGCCGTTTTACTGACGAAAATTGGAGGAACAAGCTACGCATCCACTCAATTAAGAGTGACAGCAACAAAATTTCAAGCGTTGGTTCAGTATTCTCTGCAAGGAATTTTGTCCGGTTTGTACTAGAATTATTTTCATTGGTAAGATCGTAACTTTAGCCGCACACGATCGGGTACAGCTAACCCACTGGCGAGTGATGCTCTGACGTCGCCGGGGCTGATCCCGTTTGTAGGGGTTGGAGTCCCGGCTGCTCAGACGGGTGGTAGAGGGGGTTCGAGCATCGTGGCCTGGGGGATCGAGCCTAGCGCAGGTGTGTCACTGTCCTACTGGGTGTCACTTCCCGCTGTGTGTCACTGTCTTGGAGAGTACCGCACGTTCTCGTCGTGGAACGAGAAGACGAACCTGAGAAGTTTCCTTGCCGTGACTTGATGTAAGCTTTTGGACATACGCCATTGCTGAGCACATGTAGGCCTATGTGTGTAAAAGAAAACTACAAAAAACCAAAAGACAAAAAACACAGATTAAGCAAAAAATTGCTGTTGTCAACAGGATATAGGCCTATACACCACATAATATTCCATAACAGGAATATGGTTTCCAAAATCGAAACAAGAGACGTTTCGGGAACTGCTATCTGTTCCCGTCCTCATGGCAGAGACGCACATGGTACGAAAACACAGGTGCGACTCCTCCAAAACAGAAGGAATCGACGTTTCGGGAACTGCTATCTGTTCCCGTCCTCATGGCAGAGACGCACATGGTACGAAAACACAGGTGCGACTCAAGCAATGGCGTATACGTCCAAAAGCTTACATCAAGTCATGCACTCCCATTGCACAAATCTTTCAAAGATAATTTCCTCGCCGTGGTTGCGTCCCGCGTCGGCCGAGGCGTCTGTCCGAGACCCACAGCCACTCACACTCTGCTGCTCCCGCGGCAGCTGCGCGACTTGCGATCCGTCGTCTTCGGCGGTAATTCAATAAAAATGATTCAATTTTATTCATAAAAGCATGCAATCATTTCATCAATGTTTTGTTATGACGTTGTCACGTTAAACCATCGTTCGCAAACCGACTTTACAGACAACCAATTTTTTTTTTGTTTTGACATGGCACACGACCTAGCCTTGGCTACTTGTTGAAACCAACACTTGCGAACATGGCAGTTTTAGTCACCCGCTTGGAATGATACGTTATTTCCTAGCGGCGCTTACAGACTGGATACTCTTATTAAATACATGTGGTTGCAATGAAGGTATAAGAGGTCTGGGAAGTATGATTTACGCACTTGACATGCCATAAAAATTGGGATAAATAGTTCGAACATAGAATTATGGCAAACAAAAAGAGGGAAAAAAGCCGAGATTGCAGGGGCCGAATCCCGCGTGAGGTGACGGGACATACAAGAGTTGACTGGACTCGTACTTGATCACGTGCCCGAGAACGCGAGCCATGCTCGTAGTTGGGACCCGAGCTCACGACCTTCAGTCCAGCAGACAGGTCTCCGGTACCTGGACTCCACGACCTTCAGTCCAGCAGACAGGTCTCCGGTACCTGGACTCCACGACCTTCAGTCCAGCAGACAGGTCTCCGGTACCTGGACTCCACGACCTTCAGTCCAGCAGACAGGTCTCCGGTACCTGGACTCCACGACCTTCAGTCCAGCAGACAGGTCTCCGGTACCTGGACTCCACGACCTTCAGTCCAGCAGACAGGTCTCCGGTACCTGGACTCCACGACCTTCAGTCCAGCAGACAGGTCTCCGGTACCTGGACTCCACGACCTTCAGTCCAGCAGACAGGTCTCCGGTACCTGGACTCCACGACCTTCAGTCCAGCAGACAGGTCTCCGGTACCTGGACTCCACGACCTTCAGTCCAGCAGACAGGTCTCCGGTACCTGGACTCCACGACCTTCAGTCCAGCAGACAGGTCTCCGGTACCTGGACTCCACGACCTTCAGTCCAGCAGACAGGTCTCCGGTACCTGGACTCCAAGAGCGCAGGAGGCGGGGAAGGGCACGAGAAGACGGCGGTGAGAGATGGTGGAAGGACGTGGCAATCGGCCAAGAGATAACTGCGAGGTCAAGGGATCTACGCTCCTTCCTCCCCTCTCATCGTCATCCCCCCTCTTCCTCTTCCTCTTCCCGAAAAACCCCCTGCCTCAGGATGGAGTGTCTCCTTATTTCATGTTCTAATGACTCCCCTTCCCCTTTCTCCTCAGGTCACGTTTTGGGCATTGTCCCGCCATACCCCCTTTGCTGGCTAGAGGAGCCGGGAAAAAAAAATGTTATTCGCTAATAGACCATTGGTTCTAACGTAACCTAATGGTTACGGAACTTGGCACCAGATCAAGAGATCCCAGGTTCGAGCCCGCATGTAGGAGCCTAATCATCCTATAAATTATACTGCACCTGGTGTTCGATATCCTTTTGTGAAAAATAAAAGCTCGCGCGCACACGTGTGTGCGTACACACGTACACACACACACACACACACACACACACACACACATATATATATATATATATATATACACACACATACACGGTACCTTGTCCGAAGGAATGATTCTATTCTGAACTGGCATTAATTTGTGCCGAAAAAAAGGTTTCTGAAGTCTCTCTCACATTTATAACCATGGCATAGAAAGCTTATCAAGTGAAGAAAAAAAAAACCGTATTCTTAAAATAAAGCACTAACCTATCTTAACCTATTATACACCTAGATATAACTTATTCTACCACTTTTAGATTTTCAGTTAATAGTTAGAAAGTAATTAAGATTACTTATTCAATTAATCCTAATTAAGACCTTAGAAAAATGTCAAAGGAATGGCTGTTTGTAATATTTAGACATGCATTAGTTTTCTAAAATGGTAATGGTGATGTAAAGCTTTTTTCGTATTCTGAAATACGACTGACTTACTATTTGCCAACATAATTATCAAAATTAGCTGGTGTAAACAATGATCCATTTGCGTGTTTACGAGTGGTACTCTTGTTTAGTTGTAATTACTAAATGCAAAGTTGTACTCTGACGCAGCCCGTATTTTAATAATAGAAATCCATTAGTATGCATTTATTGTTCAGTTGTGCAAACACAGAACCAGAACTTATAGTGGATGCTCAGGAGGCAATCATACAGGAAAAAAAATTTAATTATGAATATCCGCCAACATATTTTTTTAGAATAACATGTAAAATACATACAGTGAAAAAACATACAAACAAGTAACAGCTAGAAGCAATATGCGATGTGTACACACACATATATAGTACACTCTCGTACAGATTGCAATATATTGTCGCGGGTTGAAATTTTGCAGGGTTGTTGAAATCAAATTTAGGGACTTTACTGACGGGACTCTGGGCTGGCTGCTCTGTTCACTCGTCAGCGCAAGTGGCGTGACCATGTAATTGGGGCACGGGGCCGGCGCGGCGCGCTGCGGGCTTGCAGAATTTTGTTTGTTTGTTTGGCCGCGCGCTGGCGCAGCCACGGGCCGCAGTTACTGGGGCGCGCTGTCGTAACAAGCCGCGCGGTGTGGCCTGCACATTGGGGTAGAGGGGGGGGGTAGTCTTCCCAGATGTTCTAGTTAGTTGTTTAGTAAATTTGACTTCAATAACGAGCTTTTGTTATGCTAGGCGCGGCAGGGCGCGCGAATTTAAGCGCAAGTGATTGGTGACTCGGGGCTCACTCAGGCGGAGGCTATGCGTCTCACCTGTGGTCACGAGTTGTTAGTTCGTTCGTGATGTAGGAATTCAAGCTTTCGGGCGGAAGCTATGGTCGACGCCAGAGGCCACGAGTCGTTTAATTTAAGTTAGGTCATAATGTAGTCGTCAAGCTTTCGGGCGGAGGCTATGGCCCTCGTCAGGGGTCACGCGTCATAGTTTTTAAAATGTAATGTTCGTTCGGGATTTCAAGGGCAGGAGAGGCCCCTACGTTATTTTTTTAAAGTAATCGATCAAGAAAGGCTTTTCGGAAAATGTGAGTATGGACTTATCTTTGTTTTAATTTTAAGTATTAATTATGATTTGAGGTATTCGGAAGGACTAGGGAAGTGTTTAGTGAAGTTCTCTCATTCTCTCTCTTGTAAGGTCGTTCAATCGTTAAGGAAGTAAAGAGATTATTGTTTTAAATTGTAATCCCGCTATGTAAATGTTCTTTAAAATGATGTTGAGTATTTGACTTTAAGAATAAAATAATTTTAATTAAGTATTATGTTATTTTGCAAAATCTCCTTAGTTCAGCTCTCACCAGACATCCTGTACGGGATGACGAACCTATGATCCTAGGTACAGTAAAGTATTTTATGAAGTTAAGACTAGTTGATGCCAAGCGAGTTGTTTCTATGTAAAGAGCTACGATTCTCGCCCCCCCCCCCTCTGAAGGTGAATCGTGACAGAAATGGTGGTGGCACCGGCTAGGTGCAACGTGACAGAAATGGTGGAGGCGCCGGGTAGGTTCTATTTCTGGAGAGAGAGAGAGGTAGATTTTTATGTTTATTATTAAGTTAGTTTCAGCTTCTGATAGCAGGTTATTAAGAGTTTACTTGAGGAGAGGATTACGGAATTTTAGTCTATAGTGGAGGAAGTCTTTGAGATTTTTTTTTTGACGTAACAGATGTTTATTTGAGTATACTTGTAAGGATAAAGTTTATAGTGATAAGTTGTTTTAAGTCGTTGAGTTTATCAGGGATTTTTACGTGAGGAGAATACGTTATAATTTAAATGATTAATAGAGATAATGCAAGTGGTTTAATTTAATTGAAATTAATTTTAAGATTGTAGGTTAAGAGAGTTAAAATTTAAAATAAAGTTTTTTTCGTAAATAGGAATTATTTTCAAGAGAAGTTTGTTTTGTTTTCGTGCGCGTAGGAGACGAGACGTACGAATTAAATCAGTCGAGGGAAGGATAAACGTTAGAAAGGAATTAAAGAGAAAACGAGAGTTTATGTAAAAGAGAGTTATAGAATTTATAGTGATGTTTTGTTTTAATTAGAAAAATGTTGAGAGTTGTTTCAGAACGACACGTCAGTGGACGTGGCAGAGTGAACACGTGACGGGGAGGTGCTGAGACCTAGCGGAGAACGGAGGAACCGCAAGCGAGGGTTGGCGCACCTGATGGAATTCGGTGACGTCACGGGCTCATACGGAGACGTGGACAGGCCGTGACCTTGTTTTGATCAGCTGTACGGTAACTTAGCGATAAGAAAATAGACTATTGGTTAAATAAATTTAAATTTAAGTGTGTTTTAGGAGAAGAGGAACTTTCAGTATGTAAGTAATTTATTTTAAGAAGTGTATGATGTATAGGCTAGAAGTGTTTCGTTGTAAGTTGTTTATGTTTTTGTTAGTTAAATTCTACCTCGGTTTTAAAAATATTTTTTTGGGATTTGTAAACATTATTAAGGAGGTACACTATAAAATCGATAAGCATTGAGAAAACTGGGAAGGCTAGATTTTGTGTGTAGAGGGAATTTACTCCAAAAGAACAGAGAGACAAAATTAATGTTTTCATTAGGGCGAGGGACCCTAAGGTGAGGCGTTGTGTCCCTGGGAAGAAAGGGAATTGTAGCGCAGACCATAGGAGATGGGCTGACTACGGAATTAAGGGTTAGGAGAATCCTGAGAGTTGTGAGTAGTTTGGGGCAGGAGTTCCCCATGTAGTACCGAAGTGGCTATCCTGTATGGGATAGGGTACCATTTCAATGAAGTTTGTTGGTGGGGTTAGAGCCCCCTGTGTAGTGGGCCTATAGCAGATAGGCACTACAGTGAATTTGGTTATTTTGTGAGGTAAATTCCCTGGAGGTTAAGTAAGATTGGATTCAGTTAGGAAGGAGGGAAATGAGAAACATTGCTGTAGAGAGTTAGTGTACTTGCCTAATGTGAAATTGAATTTTAATAAATTAATTAATGAGAAAGTTTTTTCTGGTCAAATAATAATGGAAGGGAATTAATTAATTTTTTTGAGTAAGGTGTTTTAAGTAATGAAATAAAATAAGGTGAAGTAATTTGAATAATTGGGGAGGAGTTTCTTTAAGAGTTTAGATAATTGTTTTTGAATTTATTGAGATATTCAGCCAGTGAAGTTTGAGTGTGAGAGATACAGTGAGATTTTAAGGAAATCGGTTGTTTATTAATTAGGACAAATGAGATTTTATGATTAAGAGTCAGTAAGCATAGTTAAAATTTACGACATGATATTTGTTGACAGTTTACAGTTATTAAGGAGAAAACAGAGTAATCTATTTATTTTTATTTTAATGGTTTGAAGATAAGATTATGAATTTTTTTTGGAAGTTTCTTTGGCATGTTGGAATAATTTTTTTTGATTTTTAGAATTTACAGAGAAAATTTAATTGATTTACATTAGTTTGGAAGTATGGAGGTTTAGTGTTCGATTAGCCCTAACTTGATGGTCGGATCCCAAAAGAATGCCGTAAAACCGATAGCCAATTGAGAGGAATGCGGTAGGCGCTTGTGTAGAGAGGGGTTGTGGGAAAACTCCTTGGGACTGATGGCAGATCAGGGGCCCTAAATAGTGTGTGATGCTGTAAAACCAGTGCAGGGAAAGCCTGGTATGCTTAAATTTTTGGGCACAGGTTAGGTAAACCTGGGGTTCCATGGGATTTAGTCATGTTAGCTGCTGTGAGACATTAAGATTTCCAGGCTCCATAGTAAATTCAATGTAAATTTTTGTTTTCTTAAAATAATAAATTTGTTTTTAATTTTTTTGAGATATTTGATTTGTAACAGTGAATACAGACCCCGAGGAATAAGAGTTGTCATGCTGTGAGAGGAGAAGGTGGTAGGCCTAAAAGGGTACAGGCACCACAGAGGTTATGTGCATTGCATAATTTAAATATAAGGAAACTTGAGAATTTGAAATTTTGTTGTTGGTTTGTACACCCATAAGAAGAGTATAGGCAGAATTTTTATTGTTATGAGATGTCTAATTTAATTGAAAAGAAGAAAGTTTAAAGATGCAAGGTAACATTATTATTGTAATAATTGAAAGAGATTAAGAGGTAGAGAGAAATAGGCAGTTTTTGTTTGTAAGTACTAAAGTTTACATATAGAAATTTAGTAACTAAGAATGAATAATAAGTTAAGTCTAGTGTAAAAGTTTTTTTTAAGTTTGTTAAGTTAAGAGTCACAAGTAAATTTTTTTTAGAGAGAATGTCTTTGATAGGAAGTATTAGAAACTTATGGGAAGTTTAGGGTAACATAAATAATGTAGGTAATGAATAATAAATAGATGGTAGGTCTTAAGTTAGGATTAACATTTGAAGCAGAATTTAATTAAGAAGAAGGAAAATAAATAGGCCTAATGAAAAGAACAAAAAAGGATTTTATGGTAAAGCATTTTTTTTTAAGTAATAAACAATGAATAATAATGTTGTTTCAGGGTAATGTGTACTAATAATACAATTTTTTTTAGGACCAAAGAACAGGAATTATGTAATTTAAATTAACATGTATTTTTGAAACTGTTACAGATTCCTTAAGATGAGCTGAGCAGCAGTCCAGTTTACAAGATGACAAGAGTTCGAGAGACAAGATACAAGATCACTGAAACAAGAGCCAAGACTGAAGATTCAAGAGAAGAGAAAGCTGGCAGCCATGGACTTACAAGTGGAGATTAATAAGGTCATGTAAAGTTTTATTTTTTTTTATGGAAGACAGTAACTGGAGTTTTTTTTGTTATAAACATTATTTACAGAACTTTTTAGGTTATAGTAATGTAATGGAACTAGTGAGTTGTGGTAGCTGTCAAAAAGAACTAATACCTTAAGTTTAATTTTTAAAGTTAATTTTCTTAATTTACAGAGGGATTAGTAGTTTTTTTTTAAACCTTATTTAGGTTGGAATTTAAATACAATAGCTTATTATAAATGTGTACGAACAGTTCAAGTTCACAGTACTGATAGGTAGGTCAGATGATCTTATTGATTTTGATGATTTGTTGTTTTGAGTTGATTTTTAAGTGTTGTGAATTAGACAATGAAATAGTTCTGAAAACTTAAATTATTTCAAGCTAAGAAATAGTAAAGTTAATTGTAACTCGAAGGACACCAGAATGTAAATTTGTTTTGAATTAGTAATGTTTGAAAATTTTATACTTTACAAGAAAGGTTATAAACAAACAGATCGGATGGAACAAGGATGCAGTAAATCACAATTTCATTTAGAATTATTGATTTGCTTTTGAGGTTATGAAGGAAAAGTAGCTATAATTTAAAAATTTGAATAAAAATGGTTTTTTTTTAATTTGTTTGAAATAGAAAATTTAAAAGTTAATTAGTCATGATCTAGGTGGGTGATGGGGTGGGAATTGGCCACTCTTTTTCCCTATAACCTCCCTAACATGGCCTTCTATTACATCTAACAGAAAAAAAAGAAGAAAAAGAAGACTTATTATTAGTTAGAATGTTTTTTTATGAAGATACCTGATGAACTTTTTTTTTATTGTTGGGAAGAATAGTAGCAAGGTTAGTCAGATATTTTTACTCAGAAGAAGAAGAAGATAAAGCAGTTTTATGACTCGACAAGCCAGAGATTGGTGTTTCCCCTCTGCGCTTCTATTGACTACGTTGTTTACTCTCATGGGATAGCTGGTTCGGCACCATGGAGAGAGATTGGTGGGCATTGTGGTTGCCCCCAGAAGAAAAGAAGAGTAGAAGAGGTTATGGGTGGGTCATGTGAACTGACCTTCAACCCAGTTACTTCGTGGGGACTATTTGCTGTATAGAGAAGATCAAGACTCAAGAGTTAGGGAAAATCATTGGAGGTCATGTTTCCCTTCCTTAAGTTTTTCCTATCAAATTATTTGCCTGATTAGATTATGCTAAGGGTGGGATACTTTATGTTAGCAGTTGAATTAATTAATTTTATTTTTTTGTGTGTTTGCATCCTTGCCCATCGATTGCAGTTTAGTAGTTAGTTTTGTATTTGTCAGGCGTGATGGTAATGCCTGTTGATGATGTTTCAGAATTGTAATCTGTTCGTGATGAGGATGGCACAACTCCGAAGCAGATGTGGGGAGAAGTTGTGAGCTGCCCTGGAAGCCAGTCCAGTAGCTGTTGGAGTTGAGTGGTGTTTGCTGATGGCCAGCCCAGGGAGCTACTCTTCTCGACAACACTGACTTCGAGGAGTTGCACCAACCTTCACGAGATAAGAGTTTAATTAATTGAAACACTGTAAGGACACTTAATTTTTTTTGAAGAACGAAAGAAGTATGGTAATAAACGGAAACTGAAAAAAAAAATAATAATAATTATCAAGAATTTGCACATTGTTTAACGAATACTGAGAAACTAAGAACAGTAATTTAATTTGTAAAGAGATTTCACTAACAGAACAATTTTTTTAGAATTGAGAACTCGAGCCTCTGAAGGTTCCTGTGAGAACAAACCAGATAAAAGTTTTACATTTAATTTTATGAATACTTGTTGTTTTAAAATAAATCTTATGCAGAATCTAGATGTATGTTCAGACAGCAAGGAACTAAGAAAATTATTATTTTTGTGAAATGAGGAATTTATAGTTATGGTTTAATGGAAAAAGACAATTTGTAATTTTGAGGTAGCTCGATGGGGCTCGAGCTCTGTGAGGGGAGGGTTATGTCGCGGGTTGAAATTTTGCAGGGTTGTTGAAATCAAATTTAGGGACTTTACTGACGGGACTCTGGGCTGGCTGCTCTGTTCACTCGTCAGCGCAAGTGGCGTGACCATGTAATTGGGGCACGGGGCCGGCGCGGCGCGCTGCGGGCTTGCAGAATTTTGTTTGTTTGTTTGGCCGCGCGCTGGCGCAGCCACGGGCCGCAGTTACTGGGGCGCGCTGTCGTAACAAGCCGCGCGGTGTGGCCTGCACATTGGGGTAGAGGGGGGGGTAGTCTTCCCAGATGTTCTAGTTAGTTGTTTAGTAAATTTGACTTCAATAACGAGCTTTTGTTATGCTAGGCGCGGCAGGGCGCGCGAATTTAAGCGCAAGTGATTGGTGACTCGGGGCTCACTCAGGCGGAGGCTATGCGTCTCACCTGTGGTCACGAGTTGTTAGTTCGTTCGTGATGTAGGAATTCAAGCTTTCGGGCGGAAGCTATGGTCGACGCCAGAGGCCACGAGTCGTTTAATTTAAGTTAGGTCATAATGTAGTCGTCAAGCTTTCGGGCGGAGGCTATGGCCCTCGTCAGGGGTCACGCGTCATAGTTTTTAAAATGTAATGTTCGTTCGGGATTTCAAGGGCAGGAGAGGCCCCTACGTTATTTTTTTAAAGTAATCGATCAAGAAAGGCTTTTCGGAAAATGTGAGTATGGACTTATCTTTGTTTTAATTTTAAGTATTAATTATGATTTGAGGTATTCGGAAGGACTAGGGAAGTGTTTAGTGAAGTTCTCTCATTCTCTCTCTTGTAAGGTCGTTCAATCGTTAAGGAAGTAAAGAGATTATTGTTTTAAATTGTAATCCCGCTATGTAAATGTTCTTTAAAATGATGTTGAGTATTTGACTTTAAGAATAAAATAATTTTAATTAAGTATTATGTTATTTTGCAAAATCTCCTTAGTTCAGCTCTCACCAGACATCCTGTACGGGATGACGAACCTATGATCCTAGGTACAGTAAAGTATTTTATGAAGTTAAGACTAGTTGATGCCAAGCGAGTTGTTTCTATGTAAAGAGCTACGATTCTCGCCCCCCCCCCCCTCTGAAGGTGAATCGTGACAGAAATGGTGGTGGCACCGGCTAGGTGCAACGTGACAATATAACAAATAATGACGTGGAAAAGCAATATCCCAAAATGGCAGGTAAAGCCAATGTTTTATATGACTTTAGACTTAGAAATTTCACGGGTTAAAAGAATTACGGGCTAGACTTGTTAGCGCCGTGTTTTCTCTAGCCGCGGTCGTTATATCGTTGGCTGTATGGCAGAGGACAGTCTTTAATGACCTGAACCTAATTTGACCGTTGGGTTTTTTTTTCTATTGTTTGGACTATATTATGGCTAGAGCCCGGGAAAATTCGCGGAATATTTCGCGATGCACTGGAAACCAAAACTCACGCTTACCTCTTTGCTTCTTCAGCGACTGGGCCGCAGTTTCTCTGGAGGACTCTGAGACGATGAAAAACCCTCAACTAAAGAAGTATCTAGTCACGAGCATCCCAGTTAACAAGTGTCTGTTTGTGTTGTACGTCAGTTCTTAGGTGTCAGTTCTTGTCTGTGCTGTGTCGTTGGTTGTCGAGATTGCTTATTTATAGGGGCACGCAGATTTCGCGAAAAGATTTCGCGACTAGCTGAAAGTTAAAAAAACTGTAGCACCGTCTGTGTTTCGTGATTGGGTGAGTTTCTCTTGGGTACATATATAATGTAACAACACCAATCACAGTGATTCAGTGCAGAAGTAAACGCGTCCTGAGTGGCTCGGTCAAATAAGGCAACGACTTCTCTGGCAGACGGCCCGCCAATCACAAGGAAGAAACCACAGGTGCGGGTATACCTTGTTGCAGACTAATAAGTGTTCAGATCTTTTCACGAAAAATGCCTGCCCCTACTTATTTAGTATAATCGTTGGTACATCTATTTGGCACTCTTGTTTTCCGGGGTAGTTTCTTGTCTGTATTCACTGTCATTGTTGCAAAAGTCTTTTCGTTGTCGTCAGCACACCGTTTTTGTCTGTGCTGCAATATTTTTTCCCGACTAATTCCTTCCACCATAACCTCTGTGTTGTCTTAGGCATTTAAGAGAAGTCCTTTAGCCCAGAGCACATACTCAAACCAGCATTCGAACGTGTTCTAGTTTTTTCTCGGAAACAGATCAATGAACTTGAACCAAATTTTTGCAGGGAATGTAAAAATATGTATATCCATGATTATATTAATGTAGTTTTTTTAATTAGAGATCAATAAATAATAATTAAAACATATTGAATTTACCAAAAAAAAAAAAAGACGATTTCGTATACATTTTGTGTGCACTTCCTAAAAAGGATTGTGAAAATAAAAAGTTCGAGACATAGCTACATATGTTAGCTACAATTTGATGTAATAATATAATTGTGTCACCGCTTTGGATTTTGTGTAACTAGAACACAACTAAATGCATGTTATGTGTTAGACATCAGCTCATCTTGGCTTGCTCTTCGCGTGTTTGTATATTCATCGCTTTTGAGGTTTCTCTGCGTAATACGGCGTAAACCAGCAATGGCGTAAGTCCATATAAAACAAAGGGGGGGGGGGGCTTGTCTGTAAAGTCGGTTTACGGACGATAATTTGACGTGATAACGTCATAAGAAAACATTGATGAAAAATTACATACTTTTTTTAATTTTCAAATATTATTTACAGGTTTTTGCAATATTTAATTTAAATAATTTGTTTAAATAAAATCACGAACAATATTAGTTAAAAAGCCCGCCTTAACCTGTTTGATATTATAGAAGATTTCAGGCGCGGTGGTTGGCCGGTTCTTACACGCACGGCTCAGGCGGAACGTGACAATTTTTCGTGATTGCAGCCAGCGTTCAATGATTTATAAGACGTTATCACGTCAAAAAAAAGTTTTCTGATGAATAGTAATTGTAAGTAGTATCATTGAAGGAATTCAGGAGCACTCACGTTGTTGACGGCGGCGGCCGCGTAGCCGGGGCTGGACTGCAGCACCAGGCGGTACTGCTCGCGCTGCTGGCGGCCGGAGACAGAGTCGCCCATAGAGTCGAAGATTGCCTGCGCACACACACGGAGCGACGGGGGAGGTTAGGCACTGTACTAGTCACTCGATGAACGCTGCAATCCTAACATAAAACTGTTACAACTGTTGCAAATCATCACGTTTTAAAACATCATGTTCCACATTGCTACCAATGGCGAGTGTCCAAAATAATGTTTTTTGTCATCTTCTCCATTGAAATAATCATTGAGAGATCGCAGAATGCACGTTTACCAGACATGATGCTTCTCTCTGTATGTGTGGGTCAAGTCTGTGTTATGTGACCGGTATTCAATACGACAGTTCTAAGTGGTCTACGTACACAGTAATTTTTTTTTGTAAATGAAACACATATATTCATATTACAGATACTTGTGTGCATATTTACATAAAAAAACATCGCAAAAAAACAGTATTTGTAGTAATACTGTGTAATTTTTGCCCGGGAGTTTATGCTTTTTTTTGTCAAAGTACCTTCAATAGTTTAAGTTATATATTTATCAACTGTTCCTTGAATAGCTTTCCCCTAATCACATACACGATACAAAAAAATAAAGTCAAATTCTTAAATATTCGATTATCTTTTCCTTGGTTTAAAACAAATTATGCTTGAATGAAACATCAGTTAAAATATAAAATTATGCGCCAATTTTCGTAAGACTCAGTATTTTCTCGTAAAACGCATTTAATGTATGCAAAAATAACTATAGCCGTGTCGAAATAACTTCTAATATCCTTCTTGTAGGTTACAGGCTATTTACTGGCAACAAGTTTTACAAAGGAATCTCTTGTAAATGTACAGAAAATGTTATTCTGTGTATCCGCCTTCCGATGGTTTTCTTTCAACAGTGTTTGTAAACAACTTCATTTGGTTGTCAGCGTTCGTTAACGAAACCTCATGTGTTGCTTTGCAAATGAAATTTATAGCACTGGCAGTACTTACGAGTAAGGACCGGAAAAATTCGCGGGTTCAATGACCTGTAGGATGAACTCCATAGTTATACGTACACTTGGTCAAATGTCACCCACTCATTGGCTGCTGTCTTGTAAAGGTGTCCCAACGTAGCAGCCTGTGATTCGATACAGCTTCGGTTGAGTGTTTCTCATTGGCCCAGAGTCATCCAGGTGAGTTGTGAGCCAATAGCAGAGGCAGCACTGAGGTATAACTATTTTGTATTTTAGCCTATCGCGAAATGAATTCGCGAATTTTTCCGATCTCTACTTATGAGCACTGCGAAACGAGACAGGGTACATGACACGGGTAGAGTGGTGAACACGATTACGCGAACTGGTATTTACTTGGCTCATTTGGCTAATACGTTTTATCCAGTGGCAGTATCCGTGCTTTACGCGGGTCCTATCGGACGACAAAGGCTGAAGAAAGTTCGCCTCCAAGGCCGTAAGTAGAACGCACTGGCTCAGAGCTACTTGTCATTCTGCGACAGAAGGGGAGAAAAAAAAGTGCCTTCGAAGACTGACGCGCGGATCATTACTGAAAATCCGCTTGAGTGGACTTGGCGGAGGAAAAAATAAATCAATTTGGGACACACAACACAGCAACATTTTCCCTTAATTTCCTTATTCATTACATAACAAGTATGACATATGTGTTTATTCCATTTTCACTTAAAATTGTTAGAGATCTGGAAATTTCGCTTTTGTTACGTTATGGCGTATTAGTTGGATCCTGACAGTTCAACACGCCCAAATGACAGCAAACTGATAATAAAATACTCAAATTCATATGATCCTGACGTATGCAATACAGACGGAAGGTTAAATGTGACAGAAGCTGACGAGTAAATGGCACAGATTAGTTTATTGTAAAAAATGTGAGGTGTATGGCCTAGTACACGCAATTAACGGGTACCACACAGGTCCGTTCCAGTGCAAGATAACTGTATGCCATAACTTTCTGCTTAGTTTCTGGTAAGAAGGCTAGACGTAACTCATATGCTCCACAACGTGTCCTTGCACTTGAGAGTACGAATTTTTTTTACTTACTTATATTTTCATACGAGTGATATATCGCACTGGATTCCAATCCGGAAGGACTTGGGCTTAGATAAAGGTCCAGAAAACTGTTATCATTTTACCACGGTTTTCCTAAGATTAGTCCAGGAGAATGCTAGGATTTTTTTTAAACACAGTCCATATCCGATTTGTAACTCATGAAAACTAATTTGTGTCTTTGTCTATAATAATTTCGCTGTTTACTGGCAGAGAAGAAAAAAAATAGATTGGCGCTAATATTTCTTTGAGTAGTATTTTTCTTATCCTTTAGTTACCATCGTGTCACATTGCTCTATCCGAAGTTCCTTCGGAACTTAAATTTCTTCAAACTCAACTCCCATTTTTCTGTAGATACTCGGCTACTACCTTCAGCCAACTAAGCCTTGGCCCTACCTACAGTTGCCTGTCTGGCAACAAAATCTACTATCTGGCATGCTCTTCATTTAATTTCAACTTCTAAATGCACAATCTAATTTTTATACCGTTTTCTGCTTATCAGCAATTTACTTTCACAGTGTAATTTTTTGTGTAAATCACATATCTTCAATTCTCATGATTATGTTGCAAATCTCGGTATGAGATTTTATTTGTCCTTTACATCCTTTATCATGGAAGCGAATTTCCTAGTTTAAGCTTGTCTTTAAGTTCCAACCAATAAAATTATTTCCTTCCTTAATTTAAAAAAAACTTTCCTTTTGGATCCCTTTTTTTTGTCAGTCTACAAAGTACTTCACAATTTCTTTGCTTTTAAATACTTTACGTATCCAATTCCTTCACAAAAGAAAATGAGTTTTTATGCCAGGAATTCATTGCTATTATTAAAAATTTGTTACCTGATTAACCGAAGTAGGACTGCATTCAGCAACTAGCTTGCTTGGGAGTCCAAAGTTTGATAAATGTTCGCTTATGTACAAAAAGCACGGTGGAATGAGACACACTATTTTATACGACACTAGCTGAAATACACGCGCTTCGCTACGGCAGTCTACAGGCAGAACACTCTCGCATCGCTCATTATACATTCCCGTGCTAGTGAGTGTGACACTCCCGCGCCTCGAATGGAAAAATAAAATCAAGTACTGCAATGCCCGCTGCCATGGATACGAAAAAGGCATCCACAATGCAATAGTCCGTTGCCATGGATAAAAAAAAGGGGTTGTTTGTAAAGTCGGTTTACGGAAGATAATTTTACGTGATAACGTCATAAGAAAACATTGATGAAAAAATTGCATACTTTTTAATTTTCAAATATTATTTACAGTTTTTGCAAATTTAATTAAAATAATTTGTTTAAATATAATCACGAACAATTAGTTTAAAAAAAACCGCCTTAACCTGTTTGATATTATAGAAGATTTTCTCGCACGGTGGTTGGCCGGTTATTGCACTCTCGGCTCAGGCGAAACGTGACAGTGAGTCATGCTTTTTCGTGCGTGCAGCCGGCGTTCATCGATTTATAAGATATCACGGTAAAAAGCCGAGTGTTTGTTTGTGGTTTAGTCTTCTATACGAGCGCATCGTTCTCCGATTTATTGAAACTTTGTACAGTTGCTGTTGGAATCATTTCGCGATAGGCTTAACTCTCAACTCGTTCACCTTCATGCTGCTTCAGTGATTGGACCACCGTTTACCCAAAAGACTCCAAGTAAATTTAAACCCTCAAAAAACCAGAACCGAATCGCAAGCATCCCAATTAACAGGTGTCACAAGTCAGTAGCCAATGAGCTGGTGTAATTTTCCCGAATATATAGAGGACCGTAAAGTCTATCCTAGAGTTCATTGAAACTTCGAAATTTTCCAGTTCATAAGGATAATGTATATGTATATATACATACATTATCTGATACGACTCGCATGGAACCTATTGTATAATGGTGGTACTACGTCAAAAACCTTCGCGAAAGTGCCAAAAAAAAAAAACTGTAAAACGTTTCAATCAATCGGATGACGATGCGCGAAAGTATAGAAGACGAAAACACAATAATTAATTTTATATATAAGATAACAACAATGAAAAAGTATTCAGTGACCTAATTCGTAGTTTAATTTTTAATTAATCGTGCATGTCTTGATCTCTGAACTCATAAAATATACACTTAGAGTCATGGAAAAGAGCTAATGGAGAAATGTACAAAAACGCTTGAGCTTTATTACGGAATGAAATTTGAGTAAGTTTTATGAGGTATAAAAATCCTCTACAGCCAAATAAAACTTGCCGTTAAAAGTTTTATGATTGGATAATGCTGGATAATACTTTCAACATGGGGTGGGGGTGGGGAACGAATAGTTAACGATTGTGCTTGCGAAAGAGGAGAGGACACACATATGCTTATTCACACACTATTTCAGCACTTAGAATAAATGCTGAATGTGACACGTAGCAAACTGACTTAAACACGGTCATCGCTGTTAGATGCATGCTTCTGAAACCCCTGTTTGAGATCTGCGTTCACACAATCTTTTAGCTAACCACCGCAAGTTACAATAAATATTGACATTATTAAATATTGCGAAGATTATTTATATATATTTTAAAGCAAAATAAGTCAATACCAGAGTCCACTAAATTTAACATTCACACGTCCAACAAGGCGGCCACACATGAATCTATTTCCCCAGCTGACTTCCATCAAAGCTGGTTGTGTGCAAGGCAGTGTATAAGGTAGTAAATTAACTGTAGTTGTTTGTACGCATCCTCAAATGTGATGCCATAAAAATACCCGAAGTTGTACATGAAAGCCAAACGTAAAAAAAATCGAAGATAAACATCACAGTAAGGTCCCTAATAGTGATTGAAAAAAAAAAAAAGAATATTCAGATTTTCTTCAGAGCAAAGACGATTTTTGGAGGATGAATACCTTAAGATGGTTAAGTATGCTTCACGTTCCACAATTTTTAAACATAGTTCCACCAATAACACAATAGGTGCCAAGCGAGTCGTATCAGATAATTTATCCTTAGAAAGTGGAAAATTTCGCGGTTTCAATGACCTCTATGATAGACTTTATGGTCGAGAGAACTAACGTAACGGGTTGGTGGGAACCGTTTGTAACGTCATCAGTAGAGACAGGAAAAATTCGCGAATTCATTTCGCGATAGGTTAAAATACAAATAGTTATACCTCAGTGCTGCCTCTGCTATTGGCTCACAACTCACCTGGATGACTCTGGGCCAGTGAGAAACACCCAACTAAAGCTGTATCGAATCACAGGCTGCTACGTTGGGACGTCTCACAAGACAGCAGCCAATAAGTGGGTGACATTTGACCGAGTGTACGTAGAACTATGTAGTTTATCCTATAAGTCATTGAACCCGCGAATTTTTCCGGTCCCTAGTCATCAGTTCGCTGGCTACCGCCAGCCGGGTGACTCGCAGCGTTGGGAAGCAGAGCGGCCTATTCACCTTCACAGCCACGGCGAGACATGACACGAGGTCCATCCCTGTAGGCAATTCATATATGTTAAAATATCATAGCTCTCGCCCGCAGAAATAACATTCAACACTAAATATTTCCGCTCAATTACAAACTTCCACAGTAGATTCCATCGAAAGTGTCGTGAAAATGTGAACTGACCTATTATTCTGATTGCACTAAACCATTTTTTGTTAACTTTTAATCCTCATGATTTTTCACGATCGAAAAAACCAGCAATACAAATGTGTTTAAAAATATGGTCATTCGCTAGGGAACAAAAATAAAACCTACCATACTCGTAAATATATCCTTCACGCGATACGAGACGAATAATTACACGTCGTAACATAATAAACGATCACCTGTTTAGAGATATAATATAGGGTTCTGGATTTATATTACAATCCAGGTTCAAAATGTATATATATATATCCACTAGGTGGGTGTGACGTGAATTCGTGGGACGCGAGAAAATATCGTCGTTCCAAAATTATTGCAATTATCTCCTTTTGCAGGAAAGTCACGTGGTTTAAATTGCGGCGCCATCGACGCTGTAATATCGCATGCAACAATATTGGAAAGTAATTACTAACAAAAGACGATACTGAATATTAGGTTTTGTTGTCATTGAATCAGGAGCTCGTAAATAAGGGAATATTTGCTTGGTGAGAACGGTTATTTTACAAAAAGTTAGTTTTTCGGATATTAAAATATGAAATTGTTTTACAGAAACGTATGGTCGTTTTACATGCCATCGTCACAAATATATGCATTGTAGCAGTTAAAAAAATAATCGAGTGGACTAATATGAATCAAGAGTTTCTTTACCAAGAAGGATGGCACTACTATTTAAAACTCTTACGAAATACGTCACAAAAAATACAAGTTAGAATACATAGGTGTTTTTGAGTTTTACCAAATAAAAGAAAACTTTATAATGGTCCAACGACGCTTTCAGCATAATATTCAAGATAATGTGTTATTAGTATGGTATATAACATTTGTAGATAATTTGTTATTGAGAATCAACTTTAATGAGTTAATTTTATAGTTTCGCGCACAGACAGAGGAGTTACTTAAGTTATTATTTTAGTTCCCCGAAGTTCATGCTCGCTTTTTTCCCCCGTACCACAACATGTGTATTTATTTGGGATGTAGCTTACTCATACGTCAAACGCCGTTCTATCTCATTGTATAAACCGGCGTGGCATTAACTTTTGTGGTCGATTAGGATAGGTTAGCTACATTATAAATACCTTAAAACATTGTGGATGGTTGGTTATACTAGGTAAGTATAGCTACATTAAAAATACTGTAAAATCATTTTAGGGTTGCTTATCAAATAACTTTTTTAATATGTAGCTATCCAGGGCTAGGAAACCGTTTACATGATTCACAGTATCTTTAATGCAGCTATCCTAACCAAATCAACCGTCCACAATGTTTTTAAAGTATTTATAATTCAGCTAACCTAACCTTTTACAATGAACAAAAAAAAAAAAAACCCCGAAGATGCACGATCGGACGTTTGTCTCTCTCGTCTGTGAACAGAAGGCTTCCCGAAGGCGGTGACCCGCGGCTATTGGGGCGAGTCCTGGTGCAGGGGAGGGGAGGGGCGGTCAGATCCTGGCGAGCGGAGGATAGTAGCCCCTATTGTTGTCCGCGAAACAATTTGTAACCTTCAGCTACATGTGACTTCTGGAGCCTTCCTCCCCTCGCCCTTCCATTCCCTCTCCTATACCCGAGACCCGTTTCGCGTTCGGAAACAATTTACTGGTAGGGGCCGGGAAGGGAAGGACATGCCAGGAGATCTCGGCGGCCCTGCTGAGGCGGATCGATGGCCTCCAAGGAGGATGTATGGAGTTGAAACATCTGGAGGGGACACGGAGCGGGGCGGGGCGAAGCCATTCTCTCGGCTTCCCCCGTCACGCTGACTGCAAGAAAACGGAAAGCAGCTTTCGAAAAAAAAAAAAAAAATTCTGATCTAAACTCATGATTACTAGAGACCTGCAAAATTCGCGGATTCGATGACCTCCAGGATGGACTCCAATATCCTCTACACACTCGGGCAAATGCCGCCTGTTCATTGGCTGCTGACTTGTGAGTCGTCTCGACTGAGTGTCTGTGATTCGACACTTCTTTGAGCGAAGAATCTCTAATTGGCCCTCATGAATCCAGATTAACAGCGAACCAGTGGTAGAAGCAGCGCTAAGGTATAATTATTTGAATTGTAGCATATCACGTAATGAATCCGCGAATTTTGCAGGTCTCTAATGATTACTCAAAATGTTATCGTTCAAATGACTAAAAAAATACATGACTATTTGTGAGATATTATTTTTTGTATTTCTGAAACGATAAATTACACCTATATTCTTTAATCAAAATATCTTGTATTATAAAAGACTTTAAAAAAATTCAACTGTTAGCATAAAAGTAGGGACTGGAAAATTCCTCGTTTCAATGACCTCTAAGATAGACTCCTTGATCCTATACATACTCGGGTAAATTATACTTGCTCATGGGCTTCAAACTCATGAAAACTGATAACTGGGTTGCTTGTGATTCAAAATTTCTTCCTTTTTGATGTGACAACGTCTAGTAAATCGATGAACGCCGGCTGCACGCACGTAAAGTGTCCCGTAACGCACATTGTCCTGTTACGCTGTGTCCCGTTACGCTCATTGTACACTTGCGCCTCATTTATCTCTCTTCCACTCGATTGGAACAACCATCGATTTGACTTTTTCGAGGCACATTAAACTTTAAACACTCCCATTTGTTTCCTACTTTTCCTATCATCGTGATATCCTTAACAGAATAACACAGATTGGAAGAAGTTAAATAGCAAACATGTATAAAAGTTATAGTTAAAATAATCTCTTCGTTAAAGTAATAAACATATTTGAATTAATGAGTGCAAGTAAAAGTAAATTTATCAATTAAATTGTAGATTTCATATCACATCCTTCTTTGTATCCATACAAAATAGTGACAATTCAATAAAAATGATTCAATTTTTTTCATAAAAGTATGCAATCATTTCATAAATGTTTTGTTATGACGTTGTCACCTTAAACTGTCGTCCGTAAACCGACTTTACAGACAACCAATTTTTTTCTTTTACAGTTTTTCATTGTGTCAGATTTCTTAAGCGAAACTGTGGCCCAATAAATTAATCACAAAAAAAAAATGCAAGTGTTATTTTCCCGGTCTCCCAAGTATAAGCGTTATGAAATGAAGATAAAACTTTAGGGTTTATTTTCGTGCTCCACCCAAAGCATTCCCGCCTCTGCTGTTCCGTCCATCCTCCTTGACGACCGAGTGGGTGGAGGAGGGTTGAAGAGGGGGGGGGGGGGCGGGTGTTCAAGAAGACGCGGCAGGTGGTGCGGAGGGAGAGAGACCTTAATTTCACGACGTTTCTTGATTGGAGTTCCGTTCGTGCGCGATGAATCGAGTTCGTCTGGACGGCTTTGTGCGGGTGCCGGCCTAATGACGTGCACTGCAGAGCATCTCGACGCGAACACTGGTTCCATTTTGTATTTTCAAACCGTCGAGTATTCACATCGCTTCTAGGTCCAGACGTAACAAACATGCTGGCACCAGTGTGCTCGGTATAGGTTTGCCGTATCTCTGTATCATGCTATCTGTTTTATTGAGTTTACTTAGGATTGTAAAGATATGAGAATTGCGTAAGTAGTATAGTTTGGTGGCTCCGGGGACATGGCGCTGGCACGTGTTGCCGAGTGCCGGTTCGCCACCCTGGATTGTGACGCCATGGCGGCCATCTTGGATGACCGTGACCTTGAACTTACCTTGACCTTGGACCTTCAAAATTTGCCAAAATTTACCCAAAATCCCTAAAAAATCACAAACATTTCCATTTTTTTTGGAAAAAAATTCCGCCAAAAAATCTCAAAAAATTTGTTGATTCAAAAATTAGGATTTCGTAAAACCTCAAAAGTCGTGTTGCCTTAGAAAGAACACAAAATACTAAAAACGGCTTAAGCATCCATGTCTAAAGCCTCCGATAAGCCATTTCTAGGAATAAGGATACCATGACCGCCATCTTGGATTATGACGTCAACGTTGCAATTTCCGTTACGCCCGCCATCTTGAAAATCTTCATTTATTATCCGATTTTATTGAAAAAAATTTAAAATTTATAAAAAAATTCAATGAATAAAAATTAATAAAAATATTTAAAAAAAAATTACTTTTTCGACATGGAGCTCGGAGTCCTCGGATCGAACCCGGTGAGGGCAAAAAAAAATGAAAATGGTGACCGATCCTTCCCTCACGGTGGCTGCTGGCAGACTGACTCCCCCCACCACTTATGTCAAATTATATATATATCGTCACCTAGTATGACGTCATGTACGCCATATTGAAAATCCATAATTTCAATGCTATAAATTCCGAAAAAATTCCAAAAACTATTTTTAAAAATTGCCTACTTTAAATGTTTAGTTGCTTAATTGTTTCGGTCCTCGGTTCGATTCACGGCGAGAGTAAACCAGTAATTTATTAATATATTTAAAAATTCTCAATAAAAAGTAATAAAAACATCTTACACCACACCCGTTGTTTTGAATTATGTCACCACTGTATCAATTACCCTTAAGGACGCCATTTTAAAAATCTTTATTTATTATTCGCATTAATGAAAAAAACGTTCAAAATTCATCATAAAAATAACTTATTAGAACACTGATTGATTAGATCGATTCCCGTCCTTGGTTCGAAACCGGTAAGAGCAAAAAAATAAAAAAAACAACAGATCCTACCTCCACGGAAGCCACCTAGACTGACCTCACACCACCAATAACAAGGTATATATCGTCAGCTGGTATGACTTCATGTCCGCCATCTTGTCTTTATCCGCTGGAGGCCTCCATCTTGTTTTCGTCTGCTTGAGTGTGCTGGTGACATGTTAGTATAATATTCTGTTCACCATACTTTTGACCTGGATTGTTGACATTGCACTTTTTCCTTGACCTTGAACTTTGACCTTGACCTTGAAATTTGACTTTTAATTAAAATCGGATAATAAATATAGATGTCCAAGATGTTCAGTGACAAGGTCAATTCTAAATAACCACGCCAAGGTTCAGGTCAAAGATCAAGGTCATCCAAGATGGCCTTCGTGACAACACTGTCCAAGATGGCGGACACCGACACCTCACGAGAATCTGTGCTCGGAGGAACAATGTAAACAAGCACAAATTTACAGCCAGAAGGCATGCCTCGAAGTTACTATTATACTCTACCCAGGTTTTCAAAGTTCTTTCAAAGGTTCTTGAGTGCCTCACATCCAAAGGACAACATGTTAGCCGGCTGCGTTGAAGGAAGAAACCTGAACGAGAGATTTTTTTTTTTTACTCTACAGTTTGATTTAGAGAAGTGCTCAGATCAGCATGAACACTCCGCACGGCATGTTCCATCCATCCGTCACGGCCTGATGCCCTAGTTTTGAAGGTGACGATGTGTGTCGTACGTAATGCGCCGTCAAGCGTCATGGGGTGACTCCACAGCAGGGGTGGGGGTAGCAAGTTGCAGCGATGTTTAAGGGCAAGTACACGACGTGAGGAGAGCTCTCCGGCTCTCGTCCTAATTACTTCCCATCTTCATAATGTCGACGCACCGAAACTTCCCTTAACGACGTATGGCGAAGGGTATGGGGAGGTGGGAGGGTGGGTTGGTGACAGAACGTTGGTAGCGAGGTTTCGGAAGGGTTGGGGGATAGGGGGGTCGAGCTCTGCGAGGTTCGTAGGTGAAGAAAAGGGGAAGGGGGTAGATGGTAGTCACAGGGGGTGTCGGGGATATCACAACTGCAGCTGGCGGTGCCAAGAAATGGCACAGGGGCGCAAGGGTTCACTTGTAAGCCACACCCTTTCCCTGCTCCCGTCGCACCTTCCCTCCCCCCCTGTGCCAGCCACGCTCAACCTCCCCCCCCCCACTATCCCTGCTTCGCCAAGGAAATCCTCTGCCCCATTTTCGTAATGGGGCCGGCACCGCAGCAAGTGTCTCGGAAGTATTAATCACGCGCTGTGGGAAGGGGGGGGGGGCGGGCGAGCCATCGTCGGGCGCGGAAGGGTTTCAAGATATTCCGCTCTTGATTAAGAAGCAAGCGGTACCCTCCGTGTTTGATATTTCCGCATCCTTGCGTGAATTTATCACGAAATAAAAAAAAACCTTAACATAAGAATTAAATAAAAATACATCCTTTAGGGTACAGCCTTTAGGGTGACCGCTAGAGTTCTAAAGATACGTAATTTCCTTTCGGATTTTCTTCGTTTTTTATATTAAATGCAATTAAAATTATAAATTAAAAAAGGAAATAATTCAAGGCTTGATGTGGCCAGATATAAAAATAATCTAAAAATAATTTTATCAATACAATTTCAAGATAAAATGATTCAAGCCAATTATTCAGTAAAATTAATAAAATGTCCGGCCAAATGTTACTCTCGGCAACACCATTTTAGTCATAGCAAAAAGGTTTTGCATTGAGCAATGGGTAGTAACTTTTATTATTCTTTTAAATATCCAACATAATAACTCATCTTAACGTTTATTTACGCCAATTATATAGACACGTTAATCAAGTTTACATATAAGTCTCATGTATTATTGCCACAGATTATTTCTAATTTTTTATTAAATGAGTACGTAATATTTTTATTACATAAGTACAAATTTGAATATATATCTCCTCAGCGTAATGTAACTAAAAAAACATAATTTTTTACATTGTTTGTTACTTAAGAACCTAGGTTTTTTTGTATCAAAATTTTAAATGTAAACCTTACGGAGGTATGATGTTAAGTTGATACAACAGAGCCATTTGACATTCAAATTTCGAAGGCTTTCACAGTTGTAGCGCCCACACTCAGATGTGTTATGAATGTTCAGTAAATTAAGATACTTCGTGAATGTTGGGCCATTAAAACACACATTTGGTCAGTTGGCTATCAAATGCAAATAACGAAGAAACTCCCCCCTCCCCCCGAAGGGAAACTATTGACAAGAGTGATTCCAGGCGGGAAGGGGGGGGGGAGAATCTTTACGGCCGTCGCACTAGAACTTATCTACTGCGGAAAATTTCCCACTTTTCATTGTAGAATTTTGACCGAAACCCAAATCCAAAGGGCAAAGTTTGGCCGGTGCTGTCCAAAGTGGCTGTCATCCACAAAACCGACCCCCTACCTACATTCTCCACACCTATTTGGTACGTTAAACTAGTGAGAATGCTGCAGGCGTGGACATTTATGGACGCGGCACTGTGCACTGGTGGACTGCGAGATAAGCCCACAATGACGGCGGTGAATGACGTCACATTTCAACCCCGGCGCGACGGTGGCGCTGCCAATATCGCGATGCACCGCGCGTGTGGCCCGCTCTGCTTCCGTGAAACATTTGAAAAGGCTGCTGAAAGAGGGGGAGGCGGAGGGAGGGGGGAGAGGGGAAATGCTGGACTGGACGAGAGGGGCTCGTGTGAAATATGTTGCCGATACTCACAACAACCCAGGGCAAACAACACTTCGTCACAATGGCTGGGCCGTGAAATATCGGTGCTTTTAAGCTGCTGATGGTAATTATCTCTTATCTAATCCTGTTCAATTTAGCTGATCGAGGAGCTTAATCAAATAAGCTGGCAGAACTCGGAAAGGCACGTATTAATGAGCTGCTCGGAAATTCCCATGAAATTGATGATATGAAAAACAGAGGTGCGAACTCACCCTCCTCTTCCCATTTTACCATCACAGAGCCTATATCGGGATAAAATTCCGGTGCAGTTATAAAGATTTAATTTTCTCGTTGTTTTGGTAAGTCGCTTGAGGAAAATGCTGGAATGTTTTCTCACCATAAGACCAAGAAAGATTCCTTCCTCAATATCCCTGCAATGTGTTCATGGTACGAGTTCGTCTCTGTTGACTTGTCCATGGGAGAGAAACTTAAGATTCATTGAACCCTAGTCACACGCACGAATAATTCGAGTTCATGCATCCTAGGATTTACTTTTTTGCTGTTGTAAAAGTAACTGATATGCTAGGTTAGGTCTGTTACATAAATAAAATTCTCTAAAAATTCTCGTGCATTATTTTTTTTCTTCACACACGAGGGTAGTTTTCTACGCATTTATATGTGACCTTATTACAAATTAAAGGCTGTTTGGGTTGGGTAAAGAAAGATTTTAAAACGGAACACTCAATATCTGGGATTTTTTTTCGCAGCCGTCCAGTCGCCTAAATATTTCTTTTAAACAATTGGGGCAACACCTTCTGACGTGTTGCAACCCCCAATTATTTCACCCCCAATTATTTCAATAAAATGATTTTGCGACAAACGAAAAAACTCGCGGTGGTTGCAGAACTTCATCCGATTAAACAAAATCGAGACGTCTAGTGTTCCGTCTTAAATACTTTCACTACTATTTACAATAAAAAAATAAAGGTTACTCAATCCTAACCTTAAAAGACGTATACCATACTTGGTAAGCACTAAAGACAATATGGCGTCAAAAATGTTTTCAACTTATTTTGTCACGATGAATCAGCAGCTGAAGTTTGTCGTTCGATTTCAAACTCATTCTGCGTGTGTGTATATATATATGTTTATAAACAAAACATTTCCGTTAATGGTCTTCAAGATTATCTCGCTACGTCAAGTGATCGTAGTGATGGCAGTAGACAGGTCCATTTTGTTCGTATGTGTTCTCCGGACGTTTCGAGAACGTTCCAGAAAAAAAAACACGGGAAGCGGGGGGGGGGGGGGAGGGGAAGTATAATTTCCAAGCACGAAAAAAAAAAATAGTAAGGAACGTTTCAACAATAAATTTCGGCCGTTAATTCCCCCGCGCGGGCTCGTTTGCTGAATGGAAACAATGAGCTCGCATTTCTCTTCTGGCTTGAAGCCACAGCCCACGTGGCTGGGGACGAGCCGAGTGCTAATTAGGTCCCCCGCAGCCGGTGGGGGGGGGGAAGGGGGCAAGGGGATGAAATATATTGTACCGGCCGGTTTGAAGAATGAGCAAAGGGCTCTTCGCGGCCCAGCGAGCAGGAACGAAAGAGACTTGACGTCAGCCGCTGCGGCACGCGCTTTCCGGATGCAGCGGTGATCGCCAACCGCGACGATAACCGACTAGATCACACCTTAAGTATAAATGACAAGTCTGCGGGTGATAAGTTACTGAAGAAAAAGGGGGTTGTCTGTAAAGTTGGTTCACGGACGATGATTATACGTGAGAACGTCATAAGGATAACATTGGTGAAAAATTTGCATACTTTTTTTAAATTTTCAAATATAATTTAAAGTTTTATTTGCAAAATTTAATTTAAATAATTTGTTTAAATATATTCACGAACAATTAGTTAAAAAGCCCGCCTTAACCTGTTGAGGCGTAGCTCGAGGTACTCCGACTACGAGTCAGGGTATGCAGTCGCCTATGATGTCTATAAAGCGTGGAAACTATGAAACCAAGACCGGACAGGATGATACCAGAAATAAAATAATTTAATTACTGCCCTGAGCACGTTTAATCACACACGATTTGCGGCATGACTCTGACTTGAAGTTAATTTACAAAAACACAACTTCACGGTAATTTACGGGCTGCAGCCTTCGCGAATAACAGTACAAAAATATAATACTGATACAACTAATTTGTTACCTAACAAAAATTTTACAACAGATGGGAATAAAATAAAAGAAAAGCTATATTTAAATAAAAATATAAACAGAGTCCTAATTTTGTTACTCCGGACCAACTAAACCGTCCAGTCTATATTTTTGGTTTTCCTCCTTGATATTACGAAAGTTGCCGCGCACTAGGTCTGTTTGTCCAGTTTCAACGAGCGTGAGTATTCAAATTGGGCTAAGCTCAGCGAGGCAGGTCTCAGCACCCTCAGCCGTCGCAACCATACTCTAGAGTGATGACGTAGTTTAAGGTTTGAAGTCAACAAGCACGCAGAACTATTACTGCCACAACTGCCGTGCTTTTAGGAAAACCATTTTTGGAGTTTGTATTTTTAACTGTTTATATTTTATTCTAATGAGTTAGCTTTACACGAAACTTCGTAAAAACAATCTAACAGCATTTCACCGCGCCGCTAGTCCAATGACACTCAACCCGGTGCTTGGTTGAGAATCAGGGCAGGCCAACTCTTACTTGACAGGACGCTGCGTTGTAGAGCAGACCCGGCATGGCTTCTATTCGTGACGTTAACAAAAAACCAGGCTCCCCGTAGTTGAAGTCCAAACACCAGTCTTCCCACAACACGCAGGTGTGGCTTGCTCAAGAACTTCTGCACAAGTGTCGCCGCCGCTGGCTCGTACTCGTCAGCCCCGTGACGTCATTTGACCGGCGCGCCGTGCGGTGATCGCGAGTTGAAACAAAAACAGCGAAGCGCTAGCATTCGTTATGCTGCGGCGCATTACATGGCGTTTGAAAGCACCATTCTTTAGAACCGACGACCAAAAGAAACTTATCTAGAATTTAACACTAGACCTAGAGCAAAAACAATTAACATTATTATTATTATTTATATATAAAAAAACTAAAGTGAACGGAGGCGTGTGAAACGCCTCACTGTTTGATATTATAGAAGATTTCCTCGCACGGTGGTACGCCGGTTCTTGCACACTCGGCTCAGGCGGAACGTGAAAATTTTCGTGCGTGCAGCCGGTGTTCATCGATTTATAAGACGTTATCACGTCAAAAAAAATCCAAACAAGAAAACTGTAACCGAAATTACACTTACGACAAAATGCTGTCGTTTTAAAATTCTAAGGCCCAGTTCCACACGCCGAGATTGCTACTTACTTTTATTATAATCGCTATTATTTGTGAGATTTATCTGAAAATTTATTCCAACAGATCTTTAGACACTGTGGCCTCTTTGGCCACAGTAATATTCTCACCAGTTATGTACTAATTATTTTTTTTCAAGCAGTCAAAGTCTTCATGATCCTGAACACATGCGCGGATTTTTACCGCTATGAAATAATAATGATGTGGGTCCCCGTGCAAATAATCGCACAGTGATTTTGGACGTGAAAACGTCTTATAAATCGATGAACGCCGGCTGTACGTACGAATGATTGTCACGTTCCGCCTGAGCTGAGCGTGCAAGAACCGGCCAACCACCGTGCAAGGAAATCTTCTATAATATCAAACAGGTTAAGGCGGGATTTTTAACTAATTGTTCGTGATCGTATTTAAACAAATTATTTAAATAAAATTTGCAAAAAATGTATATAATAACTGAAAATTAAAAAGTATGCAATTTTTCATCAATGTTTCTTATGACGTTATCACGTAAAATTATCGTCCGTAAACCGACTTACAGACAACCCTCCCTTTTTTTCTTTAATTATCGCAACATGTAATAAAAAAGTTATCAACCGTGAAAAAAGATTGAATGTGATAGAATAAATAAATTATATTATGTATGTGGTACATAATAATATTTGTATACATGGGTATGGTAGAAATTTTATTTGCACTTGGCTGTGTAAAAAATTGTGGTTTTATTGTTATATATCCGGCTCCCGTCATCGTAGCGAAATAAAATGTATACCAGTTTTTTAATTATAATCTAAAGCATTTTGAACACAAAAAAATTCATCAAAATTGGTCCAGTTGTTTTTGCACGATACTCGAGCAGTCAGATAAACAGACCAATATTCAATAATAATACACAAAATTCAATAGAAATTAATTAAAAAATAAAACTATTTTAACTCAATTAAAAAGTCTATATAATTATACCAAATGTATATGGATTAACTGCGTGGTGTTTGCTAAAAAAAAGATTAATTCTTTTGAGTTCTAATATCCCGACCACGCGTTTCTGTGGCTCATTCCATTTAAATAGAAAATAAAAAAGAAAGACCAGATATTTTTTTTGTAATTGTCAAAAACGTATTATTGATATTACGTGTACTGAGTTACATGAGCTGACTTCTTTATTTGTTAATTTTTTAATTATTAATTTTTTATTACATAAAAAAGACACGCGTATACGAATGCAGCATTGTGTCAAAATTAAAAAAGCAATCGGTGAATAACTTTCGGAGATCATATATTTTGTACAAACGAAAATTTAAATTTTTATTTATATAGATATACTTCAGTATACATTCGTTGAGCAAAATTTCAGATGAAAGATAAAAGCGCAAGAGAGCTATCGTGATAAATTTCCTGGGAAAGTCAATTTAAATAACACACATCGAGCGTGAGAAGGAGCCTTAAAGTGGAAATGAGAACCAGGATTTGTTGCTCGTTCAGTATTACTAGTTAGCAAATGCAAACAACATAAACAGTATGTAATGAATATGAGGAACATCAATGCCAAAAAACTGCTATGTTATCGTATAATTTCACACATCAACCCGCATCGAATGCAAATAACTTATTAGTACGATTTCCTATGCAATTTCCGTTGGAAAATACCGTTGGCACTCGTCGCTGCAATCGAATTCCGCTAATGCATTCATCAACATATATGGGCGTTTGTGTGTTGACGTGACGTAAAAAGGGCAATCAGAATTTATTGCATCAAAAACACAGCAATAAAACCGAATTTAACGCTACGCGAACTGAGATTTAATTAGATCCACGTCCATTTAATTTTATGACGGACATGGCAACATGCGTTCCGAGTAAGTAACTAGTAACTGGAGGATAACTTGATGTTACATATATACTTTTGTCGACATTTGAGACTGTGAAATTTTGTGGTGGACACTCAACCAAAGAAAAATAAATATAATTTTTTTTGAATAACGGTTTATTAAAACTAAACTCTATTTAGGAAAACTGCAAGCCTGGAGGTGCCATCTCCTTAGCATCCTGTGCGTGACCGCATTACTTTACTTATTTTACTGCAGTTACTGGCACAATCGTAGCACCAGCCGTAGCCAGGATTGTGTGAAGGAGTATATTATCCATACATATATTATATCATATATTACGAGTAAGTGTTCACTGTAATGGAACTTTAAAAGAAAATGTTTTGTCAAACTAAAATCTCAGGCATTAGTAGTCTTACTTAAAATAGTTCAACGTTGAACACATCAAATTATTAAGTAATGTTTTTGCTTGAGAAAAGAAAACGGGACATCTTATGTTTTGTTTATTTTTATTTAATTAAAAAAAAACAACAACTTTGTTTCTAAGTCTATTGTTTGATGATTTCGTTAATCCTAGACATTAATACATATCAAGAGACACACATTTTAAGTTTGTATGCAAGACAAAAAGTAAAACATGTGCAAACTATAGCATGAAATATAGACTGTAATTGGAAACACAGTTCCTACCGCTTCTGTGTAGGAGGGCGTTAATATGCAGGAAATACTTTATTGTTGCCCACTATGGATTACAATAATATTTCCAAAAGGATATATTTGTATTCTTATGTAGCTAAATTCTGTTATTTTTGACGTGACGTCTAATAAATCGATGAACGCCGGCTGCACGCACGAAGAAGTGTCCCGTTACGCACATCGTCCCGTTACGCTCATTGTACGCATGCGCCGCATCTATCTCTCTTCCACTCGATTGTAAGAACCATCGATTTGACTTTTTCGAGGCACATTAAACTTGAAACACTCCCATTCGTTTCCTACTTTTCCTATCATCGTCCTATCATTTACAGAATAACACAGATTGGAAGAAGTTAAATAGCAAACATGTATAAAAGTTATAGTTAAAATAATCTCTTCGTTAAAATAATAAACATATTTGAATTAACTAGTACAAATAAAAGTAAATTTATCAATTAAATTGTAGATTTCATTTCACTCCTTCTTTGTATCCATACAAAATAGTGATAATTCAATAATAATGATTCAATTTTATTCATATAAGTATGCAATCATTTCATCAATGTTGTTTGTTGTGACGATGTCACGTTAAACTATCGTCTGTAAACCGACTTTACAGACAACCAAATTTTTTTTTAAGTTCCGGAAGGGAGGGGCCAGGGCCCAACTACGCATGTTTCAGTAGAGCGAATGTACGGGACAAACTGCGCGTAGTTCTAAGCTAAGACTTATCGTGTGCCAGTTTCGACAAGTACTATTTGAATAATGGCCTTATTACGAGCCACACAAACACACAATGTAGTGCCATCTGCGCACGGGTCGTTGGGGGGGGGGGGTAAATGAGACCATCTGGTGATATCGCGCGCTCGTTAAGAGTTTATGCTTCATTAACGATCTGCATCCACTGTTAGCATGAGCTATCTATTCTTTTATGGAAGGATAACTATACCAGAATTACCAGCACTCGGTTTTTCCCGCAAAATCTTACGAGTATAAAATGATGAAAACAATGGGAAGTTCATAGATTCACGATGCACCGAGGGAACTTTTATTTCTGTTCAGGGTAATGCTCGCTCGAATGCCAGAAAAAAATAAAAGTCACGAGACATAATGTTGAATGAATAAACCAACATGGCTCAAAACGGGTTTCAACCTTAAAAAAAAATATTGAATCGTTCGCAGGTATTTCGTCAGGAGCTTTGAGTCGAAGCGTTGAAGTTGTAGAAGTGAACATATAATCAGTCGGGTACTAGGAAACTTTTTATGTGTAACATCTTAGCTGCCTGTATATAGCATTTGGTGGGAGTGATTTCGTGAATGGAACGGTGGAGCCATATATGGGAATATGGCATATGGCGCGAACAAAAGTTCATATAATACACAGGGAAACGTCAAAGTGGCCTATTAACTGTTTAATGAATTTTTAACAAGATGGGTGGTATTTTAATAACATTCCATGTCGGAAATATAGTCCAAATCCAGGGTTGAATTTTTTTAATTTTTTTTTTACTTTCCTTTCATTATATAGTATAACCTTTCGCTCTACAAATTTTATGATTCGATAGTCAACGTAGCTGCTACGGCAGAGAATTATAACGGCGGGTGCGGAAACTACATGTAGTTGAAAACACATTTTGACGTGACAACGTCTAATACATGGATGAACGCCGGCTGCTTGCACGAAAATTTTCCCGTAACGCACATTGTTCCGTTACGCTGTGTCCCGTTACGCTCATTGTACGTTTGCGCAGCATCCATCTCTCTTCCACTCGATTGGAACAACCATCGATTTGACTTTTTCGAGGCACATTAAACTTGAAACACTCATTCGTTTACTACTTTCCCTATCATCGTCCTATCCTCAACAGAATAACACAGATTGGAAGAAGTTAAATAGCAAACATGTGTAAAAGTTGTATTTAAAATAATCTCTTCGTTAAAGTAATAAACATATTTGAATTAATGAGTGCAAATAAAAGTAAATTTATCAATTAAATTGTAGATTTCATTTCACTCCTTGTTTGTATCCATTCAAAATAGTGATATATCAATAAAAACGATTCAATTTTATTCATAAAAATATGCAATCATTTCATCAATGTTTTGTTATGACGTCACGTTAAACTATCGTTCGTAAACCGACTTTACAGACAACCAATTTTTTTTGTCTGCTATCATGTACAAGGTAACCAAAAATAGCGCAAGTAAAAAAAAGAAAACGGATTGTTTAATTGTAGGCGATACGTTAAAAAAAAGTACCGAATGTGCTGTTGGAATTATTTCGTCCGCAGGAACGGACATCCCGATGCATAGGCGTGCGGCTGTTTTACAACGCCTTCGGTGGCCCCCAGCCTCACGCGACGGTATCGGCGCGAGACAGGGCCGTTTCGGAACACAGACGCCACGGTTTCGATCCCCCATACTTCTGCAAGTGGAAGGGGTTGGAATGGTAGTTGGGAGGGAGTTTTGAAGAGGGGGGGGGGGGTCCGCCAGACAGCACACGGGGGAAGAATGCAATTTCATTTCTCCCGTGCCACACACCCACCTTCCCCGAAGTTGCTCTCCTTTGCCCAATCCATTTTACCCTTCCTTCTGCCCACCCACCCATTGTTTTTTTTCCCCGGGAGAAACGCGAGAGACAAGGAAGGACATGGCTAAAAGGAGGGACGGAAATCAGCATTACAAGCTACGTTCATTTTTTTTTCCTCTCTCCTTCGTGTAGTGAGATGGAGCCATCTTGGTAGGTCCACGTATTCTTCTCACACCCATACGTCCCTGGTCCTTCTCGTTGTACGGGACGGAAAATTTTCAGCTGCTGGTGGCAGGTTGGCAATCTTGTCCATATATACGCGTACGAGCGCTGTTCATTCACGCATTCGCCTCGCGACGGAATACGCGCCGGAGAATCTAGCGGGAGGAATTCCACGGTGCCCCAAAAACGATAAGGACGTGACCGGGGTTCCAGAGGACCTTTTACTCCTTAGACTCGTCGAAGGGTGGTGAAGGAAAAGGAAGGAGGGGGGGGGTGTTGTGGTGTGGGGAAGACCTGTACCTACGACGCATGAGGTGTTTGTGAGAGATACGTGCAGGGTGGTTGCAGCCAGACTACACTCTCCCGTTTCCACATCACACACACATACCTACACACGCACACCAGGTGCTATTCCAAAGAAGATTCTCTCCCAGAAACTCGAGTTTCCCCCACGGCTCGAAATCAGCATGCGTCACGAAACACATGACAATTTATTCAAATTTACATTCCGTAGCGAAACATGACTGCCTCTGCAGGAAACGTGAATTTTTTTACTGAATAAACCCCGATTTTTTTTAAATTTATATATCTTTTAAAAGATATTCAATGAGAAATTAATTTAATGAAGAAATATTCAAAACGGTTTTTCTTAATCTTAGCGGGTTTGTTGATTAAAATTGTATCACAGAAAAAAAATATTACAAATAAGTCTACGTAGAATCTTCATGATAAATCTTAAATATAAACATAATGGAAATTTCAAGGTCAGAGTAGCCTGTGAACCACCTCTTGGACAACAAATAGATAAAAGTAATAAGTTGAGGCCAGGGGAAAAAGAGGCTTGGGATTTGAAGGTTCAGTTACAGTAGGTATCGTAGGACTTTAATCGCTGGAAGCGTAAAGGTTTGCTTAAAAAAAACCGAGAGCAAAAATATCGTTCGTGAAATAAAAATATACGTATTAACCGCTTAAAGGAATATACAAAGGGGAGTTGGGAAACAAAACAGGAAAAGAATTATCTAGGATTAAAAAGTATTAGGATAAAATATTTTTTTGTATATTATTAAATTTTGCTTTCGTCACTATTATAGATTATATGAGGCCGAAAAAGAATGGCTACAGACAATTTTATTACTGTTTTGGTCATTCTTGAAAATGTGTTCAATACTGAACCCGCTTATTCCACAAGAGAACATTAAAGAATGAGGCTTATTTAGATATTTGGAATAACTTCAGGAAAAAAAAGTGCTGGTTATTTTCCAAATAAAAATTAGGGATATAGGGGAAATAATCATCCCAAAATGTTCCTGAATTCATTTCAGGATCCCACTGATATACCAAAATCAGTATGATTAGTCTAAAATTCTAACCTAGATGTCTCGTTTTTTTTTTAAGTGGGTGAAAGTCAACCTCGATTCACTGCATATTTTTTTGTAAATTGAACATAAGTATTCAAGTAAAATTAAAGATATTTGTAAATTTACATGAAAACAAAATAGTGTTCGCAGTAATACTGCGATGTATTGTACAAATTTAAAAAAAAGGCGCGGAGAAAAATATTTGCGCCGACTGTACCAGGCGTCGAAGCGCCGCGGCGAGATCGCAGTTTTTATACAGCGGGACCGCGCCAGGACCGCCAACTTTATATATGTGTATTATTTTTTTATCACCAGCCGCGATATTTCCCAGGTTAGCCATACTTCCCTGTTCTCCTCTCCCCCCCAACCCCCGGGGTGCAGCGCACCTTTATGACCTGCGGGAAGAGCGGACTTGCGTGGTTTTTTGTAAAAAAAAAGGGGGGGGGGGTCACCAAACCCTTCTCTCTCTCCCACCTCCTGCTTCACCTGACCCAGGTACTCTCTATTTCTCTCGCCGAAGCCTGAAGCAACAAGAGAAGAGCTTCGCTTCGTTACGATACACAAATCTAAAAAAAAAAAAAAAAGAAATTGCAGATACCAGTCTTTTTTTCCCTATAAGTCGATTTTCCTGCAATCGCGGATGATGGACAAAAAAAAAAAAAAGGAAACGAAGTTGGGAAAGAGACCTACATAGAAAAAAAAGAGCTTCGTCTTCTGGAAATTTTTCACAAATAAGTACAAAACGTGTGCTACGGACGAGGAACCTCGCCTACAAACAAAAGTAGCGAAGCGCTCGATTGCAGGGGAGGATTGTATCTTACTACATTTTCATCCACCCTTTCGTCTGCAAATTTTCTTTTTTTTGCTCCAGTTCTCGCGAGACGAGAAGAATAACAGCGTTGAGATATAACGTCATTTAAAAAAAAAAAGACGAGCACGGCAGAAAACAAAAGAGGGACGTAGGGGCGGGCTTAGAGAACTAGTGTGTTGCGTGAAGAGAGAGGAAAAGGGGGGGGGGTGAAGTTGAGCACGTCCCTCAGCAGCAATATTCCCAAACTGATTTGTATTCCATCGTTTCAATCCAATCCACGATGAAGGAAAAGGAAAGGTGGGTGGGGGGACGGAGCGAGGTGTAATATATTTCCACGCCGGGGCGCAGTTGTTAGAACGCCCTCGGTCATGAGAAGTGGGCGAAGGGCTTGGGTGGGGGGTTGGATCGGAGGGAAATCACGGGGTATGATTACCGCCCGGGAAAGGGGGAGAGATTGATAGTTAAGTTGGCAGCAGCGGCACGTGCGGATCGTACGTGCGTTTCGGGGCTGCAAGGTTGCCGCACCGCCGAGGCACGAAGAGAGAGAGAGAGAGAGAGTAGATGGAATAGGTGGGACGAAGACGACGATAACCAGACGTGGATGCAGTTCAAAGGGCGATGATGCGGGGAGCGGCGGAGGCGGAGCCAATCAATGAGTCGAGTGTTCCGTGAAACACCAGGGGCCGCAGCGTGAAGCCCTGTGCTAATGGGAGTACAGGTTTACTAATTCACCGTCACCGTCAAAAAGAATTTTTATTTTTATTTTAGGTATTCTTTTAGACACTTCTTTTCAGAACTTCTGTTACACGTGGCTTCAGAAGTTTCAAAGCTCAAAGAACCACGTAATAGGAGCCTACTTTTTTTTTTAAAGGATGATACTAGAACTTGTAATAATATAAATCAATTTGTTCTTGGAATTTACTTGCCTGCCTCTTGAATTAATATAAATAATGGACAGTTTATTAACGTCGTAGCTAAAGAAATCAACGGCCAAAGGAAATGCTGACAATATCATTGAACTCGGTAATGTAAATTATGCCGGGTAGACAGTTTAATATTCTTGCTTATTCGACACATGTTATCACCAAGAACCACAAATGTAAGAAAACAGACTACATGGATGTGAATAAAGGAAGGGTCATACATGATTTCCAATCTATTTGGGTGCGTGTACTTAATGTACGCGCAGTAAATGTTTATACTCACTTGGTGTAATAAAAAACAAAGTTTAATTTTGCATGCAAATAATATAAATACTGGCGAAATAATATAAATACCTGTACGGTAGGTAAAGTATAAATTCAATCAAATTAAATATTCCATAAGCGGGCATAGTCTATGAACTTGGGAAGTCGCGCCTACCGGAAATGTCTATACATATTGTCGCAATTTTAGTGCCAACACCGGATCCAATCTCAGAGCTGAGAGTTTAGAATTGCGAACTAGAAGTTGCGAAAGTATGCGACAGTGTGCAAAAGTATGAGGAAGTATGTAAACGTTTACAAAGGTTTTTGGAAGTATATGAAATCATACACTGTTGCTGCCATCAGTAACCTCGTGCCATTGAGCTATATTCGTGTATCGCGCCATAAAGCAATCAATCCCCTGCTCGCTCTCTTTATTTTCCCCCTCCACGTCAGCGTTAGAAAGTTACACAAATGTTAAACGCGACAACCTCGTATAAGAAGTATAACTTCAATAATAATATAGTAGGAAATTGCCGTGAAAATATTTCACCGAAACGATTTGTAAGACTTGTTTAGACCTCGATAAATACCATAAAAAAAAGGAAAATAAAATAACAAAACCATTGATAAAAGTAGGAAGAAATCATATAATAACCAGAAACACTTGGTTCGTAATTCAATTCCCCTTTTCTGATTTAACATACATGTAACATATCTGTATGCTCTAAAAGGTTTTCTTATTAATAACCTATAATTAATTTGTAACGGTATATTACTAATAAACCAGCATGCAGGTCATAAAAAGATTGTATCGTCAGAACCCTGTCAAATAAATTGTTTGCTAAGACACCACATGTTTTATTTTTGTCTAGTTAAATAAAGGTAGATCGTTGAATAGGAACGTGTAGTACCCTCGGAAACGCAACAAATAAATGACCGACGTAAAAATAAGATTTTGCGTGGGTCAGATAAAAATTATTTTTGACGATATGAGGTTCAATGCAATTTGAAAAATTTCAAGCGGAAGGTCAAATAGTAATTTAACTTAAAAAAATATATAAGAGTAGTAAAAACTAGGGGAAATATAGTTTTAAGTTTGAGGGAGTTAAGTTGGTTATTTTCTACTTTCAGAGAGAAAAAAAAAGGAATGTCAATAATCATTCCTCCTGAAATTGTTCCGACTTCTAGCCAAAAAACCTCTTTGGTTACGACCAGCGGGTTACCAGAGCATGAATCTTATTACTCAGAGTGTAATGAGAAGAGGCGCAGTTGATGAAGGTGAGGAGGTGAAGGGGCGAAGGGGGTTCAGGCACGCGCAGATGAATAATGCGATTGGAATTACGTGCAAAACGTATCCCCTCAGGTGAGGGAAACTAAATTAGGATCTTCTTCTGGGGAATCATCTTAGGGGGGGACGCAAAGAACGCGTTATCTACTCCCGCTAGTGCTCGGGAAAGCATCGATAAGAAAGTCCGCGAGCACGTGTTATCACAGGCCGGGTACGTGAGGAATCTCAAGACTTTATGTTCCTAGTACGTGTCTGGTTTTCGTGAAATTGTGCCGACTGCGCAAAAAAAAAAAATACGTACAGATAGAGCGTGTTTACTTAATCGTTCTTAAAGGTTGTCATGATAAAAATGACCTTTATATTAACCTATTAGCTGTGGTACTGTACTTCGCAAGGATGGATAAAGATTTTTTTTAACAGAGCAGGGTTCCTTTTAAGAATCACTGCAAAAAAAAACTAATATATGTCAAATAATGTCTAGTTCCAAACTAATATTTTTTGTATCTGGTTTTGAAATTCAATTATATATTTTAAATAAATATTCTGTTGATTCAATAGCAGATATAATTAGAGACAGATCGAAACTAAATAAAGTAAAAGATTTTGAAAAAATCGCTTTGAGCTGCACACGGTCTTTCCCTGGAGAATGTACTCGTATGTACCAAATTTAACGGCTTTAGCTCCGGTATATGCGTATTACAGACAGTCATCGAAACAGAAAGACCAATAGACAAACTCTTTTTTATCATTATATAAATATATATAAATGGTAATAAACATCAATTGATGTTTTTATAAGTAGATTTCAAAGAAAGAATACCTATTATAGTCATTAACAATGTACAACTTCAAGAAAATTTCTACCTAGCTTTTTTTCACCATGGTCTCTTAACCCCAAAACCTTAATATTTTTTTTTTAGATATACATATATTTTTTTGACACGATAACTGCAGTATTAATAAAAATAACAGACTGATCCACAAAAAAGGGGATGGAAATCTCGGTTGAGTTCGTTAATAAGCAAAATCACACAAATTACATATGGGATTTTTCTTTTCGAAAAAAATTGAAAATTCATTATTCGTCGAGTGACGATTCAGTGAGGAACCTGAACAGACGTGTCCTGATCTGAGAAGATAATGAAGTACGAAACAACCCAGCAAGACATGGTATTATTAATCATCTAATTATTTTTGTCTGATCCCATAATTATTTTGACCATGCGCCCACTATAATCTTGGATATCCCATCATCTTGAGCTTCTAAACACGACGGCGTAAAGTAAACTTAGATAAACCAACAAACGCAGAGATGAAAAATCATGACATTACATCAATAGCACAAAATAATAGTTTTTGAATGTTTAAAATTTATTTCATTACATCCTTTACCTACACGAAGTGTCTGAATTTGAGCCCAGAATTCGGGTGCAGGTTCATCCCGAAAATAAATAAATAAATAAATAAAAAATGGGTGCGTGTACTTATGTACGCGCGTGAGAAGTTAACCTTCTCACGCATCATTAAATATAGTTTTTAGTTGCATGCAAATAATTAATTAGAACAAAATAATAAAAGGGCTGGAAAAAGATAGTCAACACAGTCAATAAAGTTCAGTTTAAATTTGAAAAAATAAATAAATAAAATTTAAAGAATAATAAATATATATGACATAATTTGTACTAAATATTATAAGATTCTTAATTTTAAATATTTATTATTAAATATTTTAAAAGAAAATAAATAAATTTAATAATAAATTCAAAATTTTAATTTAAGTTTATTGATTTTTTTAAATATTTATTATTTTATTAATTTATTATTCGCTTTTTATTTTTATAAAAAAGTTTTCATTAAATTTGTTCATTTATTTTTATAAATATATATTATTTATTCAATTTAATAATAAATATTAAAAATTAATATTTTAATTTGATGTACGATTTTAATTTTATTTATCAAAATTTTTTTATTAAATGTTTTATTAAAATTATTTCTTTATTTTGTAAATATTAAATACCAATAATAAATTTTGACAGTGTGACATGATTCAAAACATATTTTGAGGTTATAATTTATTTGAGAAAAATAGAAGCCATTTTCCGTCCAATACTACCGCTCAAATTCTATTGTAAAATATATAGGAAGCAAATATTTGAAATTGTGACATGGCATTTAAACACTAAGAGTTCCATTAAGAATATTCTCTTCATTATTTGCAGGAAAAAAAAACAAGACAGTTTTTCAGCTCAAACTTAAATTACGTAAAGCCATTCTTGAAAAGCACTTTAGACCATTAGTCGTGCATATGTCCTCAACTTATTTTTGACGTGACAACGTCTAATAAATCGAAGAACGCCGGCTGCACGCACAAAAAATTGTCCCGGTACGCACATTGTCCCGTTACGCTGTGTCCCGTTACGCTCATTGTACGCTTGCGCCGCATCTATCTCTCTTCCACTCGATTGGAACAACCATCGATTTGACTTTTTCGAGGCACATTAAACTTGAAACACTCTCATTCGTTTCCTACTTTTCCTATCATCTTCCTATCCTTAACAGAATAACACAGATTGGAAGTTAAATAGCAAACATGTATAAAAGTTATAGTTAAAATTATCTCTTCGTTAAAGTAATAAACATATTTGAATTAATGAGTGCAAATAAAAGTAAATTTATAAACTAAATTGTAGATTTCATTTCACTCCTTTGTATCCATAAGAAATAGTGATGATTCAATAAAAATGATTTAATTTTATTCATAAAAGTGTGCAATCATGTAATCAATGTTTTGTTATGACGTTGTCACGTTAAACTATCGTCCGTAAACTGACTTTACAGACAACCAATTTTTTTTTTTTTTTTCCCCGCGAGGAACCTGTAGCCGAACATCGGTGGTTGATTTCCGAGACTCAGCCTGCATAACGGTTAAGCGTGTTAAAACGGTTTCGCAAGTAAGTGCTCGCACCCTCGGAACTGGCCTAGAGGCCGAGAAGCGCTAGAAGACGCTCCGAAGAGGACGCACCTCCGCTGCTCGGTAATGAAATACTTCCCGAAAGAAGCGACAAAGGACCCGCCGAGGCGCTATCGGCGAGGCGTTACATTATTCAGGAGGTACGCGAACCTTGCCGGGGAGGGGGGGAAGAAAGATGGCGCCGCTGAAAACACTCGGAATAACAAATGAGCCGGAGGAAATGACACGATCCGTGGCACGGGTTAAGGATCGAGTGGAAAGTATGACACCGGGGACAAGAAGTAAAAAGGAAAAAAAAATATATATAACTGCTGCCAGAGAAAAGCACGCAAAAACGAGAGGCAGAGTGGATGGATTCCAGCATTTTGTGCAGTCTTCACGTCTGGGAAGCGAAGCACTGCCGAGAGAAAGCTTACACGCACTCAAGAAGGCGGAAGGAAACTATCAATAGATAGGTGCTCCGTGAATGATAAAATGTCACCAGGATTGAAGATATTTCGTTCACTGACTCAACGCCACGACGTCTTTCTTTTCCGTCATGCATCTCTTCAGTATACGATTGAAAAAAAAAATTAAAACTGCATGTCTACGATATGCATACGTCTTAAATAGAAAAGAACAGCATAACACAGAATAATATTTGCAATGATCAATGGATGGCTAGATATTGAAAATTGGCTACTGCTCCAACTAACTAGGCAGGTAATAAAAATAAAAATTCACAAGAAGCCGAAATACCTAGTGAATAAGTCATTGCAACTGTCACTCTTGCAGGCACAAGAAAGCAATTTAAGAGTTCCAGTGCATAGAAGTACGGATCACAAAATATATTTTGTCTACTCAAACCCGAACAGAAAATGTTTTGAGACTGTGTATTCAGAAAAAAAAACATTATAATTAATAACTACGTTAACCTTGGTTATGTATTTATAGTTATTATGAATCTGTTACTTTTTATTACGATTTTAAAGCTGGTCTATTAAGATTTTGAAAACCAACCGTCAACTGAATTGTGCGTGGGCAAATCAAATAAATAAACCATTATTTATTATACACCTATTTCGAGTAACTATACAGGCAATATTCTAGAGTAATTAATATACTTTTTTATTTTATCATTATTAATTGCTATCTCTTGAATGCTGTTATATTAATGATAAAAGCACTGTTTCTAGGATTTTGGGTACATAAATTGTTTTTGGATTCATTAACGATACTCCAAATAAAAATGTTTTACGACAAAGGCTACATCCTAATGATTTTATTAAAAACTTTGTGCCACACGAATGCTCGCTCTAAGCTCATGATAGGTTTGAAATATAAATTCACATTTAAAAGTATAAAAACTCGTAAAATAAAACACTCATCAAATTGATGAAAATTTTGATAAACGATTAAAAATTGTTGTTTGATATATTTATTCCAAAACGCAAAGAAAAAATACGACTTTAGAAAGGGAAAAATAATTGAAGATATCATCACCCTCTTAAATACACTTACACACTCTCGTATTCCTCTCACGGGGGACGCACCACAACGCCGAATTACCACAACGCCGAATTACCACAACGCCGAAATACACTAACGCCGAAAAATGTCATTGCAGGACTGCCACAACGGTTAGGTTAGGTTAGACTAGGTTAGGTTAGACTAGGTTAGGTTAGACTAGGTTAGGTTAGACTAGGTTAGGTTAGACTAGGTTAGGTTAGACTAGGTTAGGCTAGGTTAGGTTAGGCAAGGCTAGGATAGACTAGGTTAGGTTAGGCTAGGCTAGGATAGGCTGGGTTAGGTTAGGTTATATTACGCTAGGTTATGTTAGGTTATGTAAGGTTAGGTTTGATTGTGGTATTTCGGCGTTAATGTACATTTAAGAAACACACACAAATTCATTCAGTTGTTATTTCGTCGTTGTGGTACACAGCAGTTTTCTAGCTGTCGGCGTTGTGGTCAATTTTGACATTCGGCGTTATGGTATTTCGGCGTTGTGGTAACGACCCCCTCTCACGTGTTTCAAAACGAAACACAGAACTGGGGATGTCGAAATACGGAGTAGTTTTCCGCGAATACAGTCGAAAAAATAATGCAAGTTCACTGCCAGATATTTTAACAAACTAACTCGACAAAGCGTCACTCCATGCGTGGTCAGGCCGCCTATTTCCATCCGGCGAGATTTCTCCGCGGGCAGAACAGTCACGTCACTGGCTCGGTTTGTCCCCCCCCCCCCAATCCTCCGGGCCCACGCCCGATATAGAATTCGCGCTGCGCGATACGGCGAGAGCAAATTGAAATCGACGCTGATTCTCCAGCTAGCTGAGGTCCACGCTTTGGTATCTTGGTCGCAACGAACCGAACAGATATCAGCGACAGTAATGATGAAGATAGAGCAGGCGAAATTGACACAATTTACGCGCATATGTACACGACGACTATAAAAAGAAATCTCTTCAGAAATAAAGTAGAATAAATATAGAAAGACACCTAAAATTACATAATTTTACGGACTCGTATTCTGTAAAATTGTTTCATGGGCAGTCTCCTTAATTATTTTTTTTGTAATTTCCTCCCTTTGCACACGATTAAAACTGAATTCGTATTATAATTATTTATGAGTGGTCTTAAATGAGTTTACAAAGTTAATACGTGCTTATTAAATAATATGAATAACATGAAATACCGATTTATATGCCAAAGCTATCAAGAAAGTAAAATAGTGCAAAAGGACTGTACCTTACTTACGTTTCTCGAAGAAGAATTGTAATTTTTTTTTTTTTACCAAGACTTGAACACTTAGACAGACTCCGACCTTCGAACTGACACTGTAACAGGTCGGGCAGGAGATCGACCAGTGGGCGTAACATACTAGAAGTTTTCATCGCCAATCCGTCTTACTGACTTCTCATGCAAGCACTAACTCCCGCTTAAAAACCTCCTGTTCCCCATACCGGAACGTTTCAGCCCCGCCCAAAAAAAAAAAAAAAAAAAAAGTTGTCTGTAAAGTCGGTTTACGGACGATAGTTTAACGTGACAACGTATTAACAAAACATTGATGAAATGATTGCATACTTTTATGAATAAAATTGAATCATTTTTATTGAATTATCAATATTTTGTACATATGGATACAAAGGAGTGAAATGAAATCTACAATTTAATTGACAATTTTACTTTTATTTGCTCTTATTAATTCAAATATGTTTATTAATTTAACGAAGAGATTATTTCAACTATAACTTTTTTACATGTTTGTTATTTAACTTCTTCGAATCTGTGTTATTCTGTTAAGGATAGGACGATGATAGGAAAAGTAGGAAACGAATGGGAGTTATTCAAGTTTAATGTGCTTCGAAAAAGTCAAATCGAAGGTTGTTCCAATCGAGTGGAAGAGAGATAGATGCGGCGCAAGCGTACAATAAGCATAACGGGACAATGTGCGTAACGGGACCCTTTTTCGTGCGTGCAGCCGGCGTTCATCGATTTATTAGACGTTGTCACGTATAAAAAAAAAGCATGCACTTCGGGTAACTTCGGGTTTTGGCTCTCTCGTCTGTGGAAATAAGGCTTCCCCAGCGCGCACGGCGGTTACGGGACCACCGCGCGGCTGGTTTCAACGGTCGCTTCGCTGGAGGGGAGAGGAGCGCGGCTAGGTGGGGGGGAGGGAGGGGGTCGCGCTAACGAGGTGGCGGTTACGCCGCGCACGCTCGGCCGACGTCGGCGCCGGTGTGACGCATGGACGCCGACCGACGCGCTATCGCATCCGAACGGGGGGTGCGGGTGGGGAGGCTCGCGATCCACGGCTGGATTTTGGATCCCTCTCCCCTCCCCCTCCCCCACCCTCACGGATCAGCATCCACTCTCTGAGCACCGACGAACACACCGGTCTGTTCCACCTCCAAAACTCCAACCGCGCGCGCACCAGCGCGAACTGAAACTGTATTTACCATTCAAATTTAATTAACACCGAAGATCAGTTCACTGGCCCGGATAGAGTTATACTCACGTGCAAATAACCCTTATGCGCTTGTCTTAAGACTCCATCCCTCACATCATGTTGATTTTTTTTTTTTTAGTTTTTTTCGTCATTACTTTATTTAAAGCTAATTTCAAAAATTTTAAACTGTGATGAGAAATACGAAGACTTGCGCGGTTTTTTTTACACCCATGATATTACACTAAGTTAATATATGCTGAAAATATATTTGTGGCAGAAAATCAAATGCAAAAGGGGGTACCCAGGTAAAATTTTAGAAATAGCTCTCCAAAAAGTAACGACAAAAAATGTCGTGTGAGCGTTAGATAAGGAACTAATTTGCAAAATCGAATGCTTCCCACCGGTTTAAACTGTGCGTTGTCTGTGAGTCAGCCAGTGTTAAGAGTTTTATTAAGTACATGTTGTGCCTTTTTGGTATTATCTGTTTATTATCTGTTTCTTGCATTATATATTTTTAAATACTGTAATAGTTTCAGGACACGTTTTCGGAACAAAATTATGCAATAAACTAACATGTTAGAAAATGGTGTCAAAGTATTACACAAAATCTAAAAATTAGAAATGGTTACTATGGAAAGTCATAAGAGCAGTAACTCCCTTGCAGATATTCCATAACTTTTGGGTAAATCCCAGCATTACACATAGCCAATTTTTTGTTTTTACTAGTAAGTGAACGTGAAAACCCTTTGTTGCAATAATTTTTTTTTCTGATGAGACAGTGTTGGGGAGCTATAAAAACACAAACGTAAAAACGAAACTGTGGTGACGTGTAACATAAGAATGACAGAGTCGGTATTCAATGTGCGGAATCGGTAAGAACAGGCATGTAACTTTTTCATCTGTTAAGCCATAACGATTTACGACGACGGTTTAAGTCTTCCTGGTCCCGCCGAAATATCGAATGGTTACTTTTTTTATTGTTAAAGTGTTACGACATTGGACGAGGAACTCTGCGACAGACCCTACGAACAGCCAAAGGGGGAAGTTCCTTAAATGCTTCCGAAGTCGTAAACCACACTAAACGAATCATTTTACTGCGGGAAGACTAGATCTATAACTGGTTATAAAATAAAGTTAGTTTTTGGAGCATTCTGAACGATGTTGAGCCAGCAGCAAGTCAAGCGAGAACACTTCATCCATTCGATTGCTGTATGGAAACAATCATTTATTATCCCCAACTTGACCTTCTTTGTTTGATACGGCCGTTACTACAACATTATTCGGCTGTATATAATGCGGGTATTTTGTCGCTGGTTTGAAATCTTGATTTAATTTATTTTTAGTCAGATGTTTCCAAAGCATATTTTATATTCTCTATTGATTCCAATCACATACAACTGATATTAGTGGTTATTAGCTTCCTGTTGTTTTCTTAGTTGAATTATGTGTTATTTGGCCTTATTAACTTAATATCTAGTTTATATTTATCTGTTTATATCTTGCAGTTTCGTGCAGTATCCTGTATTATCTTATTTTATATTAATACTATATAACGTAACAAAATTATTTCTTCTTAAAATAATTGTTTTTAAAAATAGATTAATGAGGATAGTAATAATTAAAATAAACGTTCCCAATTATATGAGTATACAGAACACAGAAATTTGTCGAAGCAAATAGAAACAAATATCACAGCACAGACGAACACAGTGCGCTAAATTCAGCTGATTTTGGTTTGTTTTCTATGTGTTTGCAAATTCATAATTTTTTTCGTTATCTATGATATGCAGTGCAATCAGTAATGGCGTTTGTAAAAAAAATTAAATCAATCTTCTCCGTTGCAAGAATCATTCAAGAACGTCTCAGAAATCTTGTAACATTTCAGAAAAATGAAGCTCGAACAATAATGATAGTTATGTCAGTTTTTTAAAAACCATACTCTAACGCGTATTCAATCATCAAGCTCATTTGTTGGTTTACGTTAACAGAATAAATTAAAAACAATAATGATTATGGTTTTACATTTGTCAACATTTTTTTCTTCGATTCTTTAATACTAGAGATAGGTTGGAATGCTTGGAATGCACACATTTCACACTCAGCTTACAGAAGGTCTGTTTTGAAATAATTAAAAATAATATATAGTAACTTGAAATGGGTAGTAAATGTGATCCTTTTTTAAAATTTGTTTTAACCACCTTCAGGTATGTGTGTGTGTGTATGGTTGACCTATAAATTTTATGTGATAAGTTTATTAGCTTAATACGTATGGTTAAATAATGAATAGTTCTTATTTTTAAAGTAATTTTCTGTAGAATACCTACACAAGTTTATTTTTTGTTTTTGTTTATCTATCTTTTTTAAAACTTTATATTTATATTGTGTACTGTGTTTCTGTAAATAATCAGACAGCCATTTAAGAGCACATATAAAAATAATTAATAATACATTTTTTTCCATAGCTTAAGTGTGAGCTATTTTGTTAGTTTAGTCATTTGTTTTTAAGTGATAACTTCTTTTCTTTTCTATTTAATGTTTTTAATTATTTGTAAAAGTAAATTTTTTAATTTTTTTTTTTAAATCTATGGTTATGTTTATGAAAAGTCGGTGACCACGCCTTAACTTTGCGACGTGCAAAATTTAAAACGAATAAATAAATAAGTCACTCTGAACAGGAACCCGGGAAGAGAGGCGGAGGTCATTAAAATGCAATAAATATTAACTCGCTGTGGCATTTTCCCACCTCCCCCCCCCCCTTCTTGGTTGTCGACGCCTTCCTTTCCCCTTTCCCCTCCCAGCGTACACCGGGAGCTTCTCTCCTTGATCGCGGGTATAGGGTGGAGGGGGGATAGGGGCGGCCGTCTCGACATCAATCACGCCCTACTTTCTTCGCCGCCGGGGGAGGCTGCGGATTGATCAAGAAATCAGCTCGCGCAACACCTCCCCCTCCACCCTTCCTCCCTCATCAGTCAACCGCACCCCCCCCTCCCTGGCAACGCTCGTTCTTTCCTGGAACGACCAGCTCGGTGGTGCCGTGATTGTAGCGCCTCACGGCTAGACTAAACACCATTGAAATAATATACATAACTTACCTATAAACAATTAAAATTACCAAAATGTTGCCCCTGTGTACATTAAGTAATCTCAATTACTAGTCTTGATTCATTATTAGGGACCGAAAAAAATTCGCGGGTTCAATGACCTCCAGGATAAACTCCATATATTCTACGTACACTCGGTCAAATGCCACCCACTCATTGGCTGCTGTCTTGTGAGACGTCCCATTGTAGCAGCCTGTGATTCGATAAAGCTTTGGTTGGGTGTTTCTCGTTGACCCAGAGTCATCCAGGTTAGTTGTGAGCCAATAGCAAAAGCAGCACTGAGGTATAACTATTTGTATTTTAAGCCTATCGCGAAATTAATTCGCGAATTTTTCCGGTCTCTATTTATTATTAACTCACGATGGTTAATGCCATCTCAAAAACACGCATTACAATATTGACAATCCTTAACTAACATTGAAACGTAGAAATAGCGCAGTGTTTGTCATACTGTAGAGACACAAGAAATGTTTTGCCTATATATACTAGACACCATGCTGAATAAAATAATTTCGTAATGATAAACGCTGTTAAAATAAAACTCAAATTAATTAAAGTATGTATTCATCGTAATCAAACATATTTTAAATGCATTTATTTTTAGTTTTCACGAACGTAAACATATTTACCGTATTTTTAGATTAGGTTTGACAACGAATTTCTCGATGGAAGCAATGTCAATGTTGCCAAACGCGTGATATTCGAAACAATACAAACATAGTTTTTAAGAAGAAAAAAAAAGACGCTAATTTGGTCATAACTGTTCCGAAACCACCCGATGCGCATAAAATTCACCAACTTTGAAAAAAAAATGTAGGTAAAAATAAACATTTACCTAATCTAACATGGGTTGGGTTGAGTTTGGTTCAGTTAGGTAAACACCAACTTGTTAAAGTTAATTATAGCTAGGTTTTAACAGAGGGGAAATATTTACCATTTTCCCTTAGAATGAATACATTTTTGTATTTTTATATACTCAGCAATTTTTTTAATTTATACGTTCAATTTCGTGGCTAATTTTGTTTTTATAAGCTTATTTACAATCTGAAAAACACAAGAACACATGAATTTGCTCGTTACCAATGTTACATGTTTATACATCTCTGGCGAGTGCTGAAAGACTCACTGATATATATGTTGATTCTGTGTAATGCTACACCGGTTAAGTTCAGAGCACACGATGTACGTTCTGTGCTTGTATTGTGTTTTTATCATCCCACTAACTTTGGTACAACGAAATTTGAAACATCCTGTGTACATACACAAAAAAAATAAAGGCTCAAGAAACTTTCCGAGGTCTTCCCACGGCGGATTTGCAAGGGGCGGAGCTTCGATAAGGGAAGAGAACTTCCAGCGGTGAAATTTTTTTTAATATTTTTTTTTCCTCCGCCTCCATCCTTCATTCCTCTTCACCAATGTTCCCCCGCGGCGAGATTGCAGATTGAGCCGATCGTGACCCGAAATAACAGACGCGTTCTTTCCCCTCCGGCGAGCCGCTCCCAGCATCCAAGGACGCGTCGCGGGGAACAAAGACCTGTTCTTTTTTTAACGGGTTATAAACAGAAAGGTCACGAATGCGACGGGAATTCCGACGCAACGCGAAGGTATTAGCGAGGCGGGCGACATGAATATTCAGTTGTAGCTGAGGAAGACAGGCTCCGCGCTGGTTAATACCGGTGTTTGGTGGTGTGGAAAAAAAGGGGGGGGGGGTTGGTGTTCGCAGGAGAAGCAGTGGACACGAGGTCGCGAACGTCCGCCTACTGAAGTTCCTTTTTTCACCGTGTGTAGAGCAACTTTGATAATTTGAGAGGTGACCGTGATATTTCATGGGGTATAAATGAATATAAAGGCATAACGCACGTATCTATGGGGCTTTCAATAATTTTTTACCGAAGATACATACATATCTATACATTAAAATTCAATCCAGTAAAATATAATAAATGTGCCGGTGAAATAATTCCCTCACATCTGGAAAAAGAAATCCCCCCTCCCCCCCTGAAAAAGGCTTTGTCGGGATGACATCGGACTACGCCAAAGTTAAACATGTGTGGCAAGTTCAATCTGGACAGTGAGACTTTGGCCAACACAACATTGTGTCCATGAAGAGTATCCGACATAAAGTTCCTCACTGGCTACTAACAGAATACAAGAATAAATCTTCTTAAGTTAATTTAGAGAAAGAACTGTTCATCGTGTGTCGGAAACACTTAAAATTTAATTACATATATTGTTAGAGCGCTTTAAAAAACATCACGTTATAAAAATAAAGTGCATTAAAGGAATTTTTTTTTTTGCAATCAGTAGGAAATAACTATAACACGGATCTCTTGATATATAAAATAATCAAAATAAAAATTACATATCAGTATTATTTTAATCACTTAATCAACGTAGTTAACAATAAAGTATTTAAATTTCAAACGTCAAGTTAAAAAAAAATACATGTAACCAAATAAAGATTTTATTCGCGGAAAAAAATGACGATAAATATTCATTTACAAATTCTGACGAAAATATCGAACGGAAAAAGCAGAACATCGAATTTTTTCGACTACTCGAAGCCTGCAGCATATGTTGTAAACGTTGTCGGGTGAAAGCCGCTGGTTCTGTAACTCTCACCCCTCGCGCGCGGGTGTTTGTTTGGCCCGGAGGGGGCAGCGACGCACTCGGCGTGACAGCGGCGCTGTGCGGGCTGCATCCCCCCCCAGCCTCGCAGGCGATGTTCGGCGGGCTCGTCGGCAAACAAGGGGCGAGCGCTGTGTGTTGATGGTGAGAAGGGGCAGCACCCACGCTATTCACATCACACACGCGGCGAGCTGCTTTCAATAGAAATGAAGCACGCGAGGAATTCATCGACAGCTTTATTTTTTGCCCCCTCGTCCTCTCTGACGAACCTATTTCTCTCGCAAAGACATTTTTTTTACCTGTTCATTGCAAATGAGCCGGATTTTTTTTTCTCTCGATACGAACCCTGACTTACGATAAAGCATGTCCGCTATTCGTTATTTGCACCGCCTCTGTCTGTGTGTCTTTGATGATTTACCAACAGTGTTGCTGGAATTTTGCATTTTAATCCATTTGTCTGTGGAACAAATATACGATATTGCTTATAAATGCTGAAAACAGGCATCAAACTTTGGTGTAGCTAACTGTCTGTACAATACATTTTTATCCAATATTTTCTTTTATGTTTGTATTTACTTGTATTTTCTGGCAGTTCTTGTAATTGTATGCAATAGTATACAAATCTAAAAAAAGTGGCTGCGTAGACACGCGTTAGAAATTGTACTTACTTGTCGTACTAAAAACTAACTTTTATTTTGTATGCAAATAATTAAAAATAATAAAATAATGGTTAACAAAGTATAAATTAAATCCAATTAAACAAATTAAATTAATACTCAGAATTCAATATCAATATAAACACGCATATAAAATTAATTATTTAATTTAGTAACATTACTGAGATACATTTTATTTTAAAACGAAAATCAATATAATTATATGCTGTATGTTTATTCTAATTTATTAAAATTAATTATTTATTACATAAAAATGTAATACATATGATAATATAACCTCACTTATATAAATACACTTGAAAAAATTAATAAACAAAATTTATATCATTAATATTAATTACATAAATGTTTTTTTAATGATATAGACCAGTATTCAACATAAATCACTAAGTTGTGTTAATTTTTGTTGCATTGTGCGCGCGTATCGTAAAAATTCACTGTCATCATTTTTTCATAGCGCGTCTAAAGAAGTACAACTGAAAAAATAACCAAAACAAATAACTCATCTTTTTTTTTTTGTAAAAAAAGGAAAGCAATCATACGTGAAAATATTTAGATACTAGCTGAGAGTTAAAAAATATGCAGCATCGTCTGTGTTTCGTGGTTGGGCGAGTTTCTTTCAGGTATGTGTCTACTGTAAGAACACAGTCACAGTAATACAGTGTGGAGCAAAAGCGTCCTGAGTGGCTCGGTCATATATGGCAATGGCTTCTCTTGCAGACGGCCGCAAATTGCAAGGATGAAACCGCTGGCGCGGACATACTTTATTGCATTCTGAAGAGGGTTGAGTCATTTTTTGCGAAAAAAAAAAAATACACACGAGCCGGTCACTTTGATGGGTATTGATCGTGATGGCGAATACCTTTGCTCTATTACGAGCGAATTGACTTCACGTAACTGCGCGTTAAGGGGAAAGCCGCGGCGTTACTGAGATGATTCTGCTGTGGTTTAACGCTGCCTTCCGCAGCATGCAGGGCAATGGGACAACACAACACCTAGTCCGGGGCCAGAGACGATATTTTTCCGCACCTGAAAAAATTTCTCGACATGGCCCGAATTTTAAGGACCGGAAGGCTGAACAGTCTGATTTGATGTTCTGCAATAAAGTTTAATTTCATATTCAAAAAAATCTTTTTAGGGGCCTCATAAAATGTTCGGGAACAAGCGTGCGTGCCTCTGAGAAACATGAATCCCGAAATAAATTTTGCGCCTCTGCCTAGCGTGTGAGAGGTGATCACTGAGCCTTTTCAAATAGTGTGACGGAAAAACTGGAATCACTCTGCCCCCCCCCCCCTTCTTCATTCGTGCTCGAACACTCCCTCTTTTACTCTCGTACCCCTCTTCCACCCCCTAACCATCATTCTTCGCTCATCGCGCTTTTGAATACGTCGACCGACCTTTCAAACCTCTCCGGGCGTAATTTTTTTTTTTCATTTCTCGTCCCGAATGTTCAGAAAAAAAAAATATAAATAAAACCTCTTTTCTCGTCATTACTTTTGCCGTTCATCCGAGGGAAATGATTCGGAATCGGATGCCAGCGGCCCCGGCACTGGACCGTCGACCGCTGGGAAAATGATAACGCGAGCGAGAGGAAAAAAAAGTGGAAAAACAGAAATAGAAAATGCGTTGAAAAAACGGAATGAAGTAAAAGTCACAAAAGAGAGTCGGCACAATGGGTTTTATCAACCATAAAAAAAATTTTGCACGAAAGAAATTACTTACATAAAGTTACACATAAATTACATTAAAAATGAACGCCATTTAAGGGGAGGGATAGGACACGAAATACGCGATGTTAATTTTAACAATCATTATGAATTTTTTTTAATCTTTAATAATGAATACAATCCTTCCTTAAGTTTGAAATCACACTTAAGCAGATTTTAAAAGGCTAATAATATAGGGACCGGAAAAATTCGCGGGTTCAATGACCTGCAGGATGAACTCCATAGTTCTACGTACACTCGGTCAAATGTGACCCACTCATTGGCTGCTGTCTTGTAAGACGTCCCAACGTAGCAGCTTGTGATTCGATACAGCTTTGGTTGAGTGTTTCTCATTGGCCCAGAGTCATCCAGGTGAGTTGTGAGCCAATAGCAGAGGCAGCACTGAGGTATAACTATTTGTATTTTAGCCTATCGCGACGTGAATTCGCGAATTTTTCCGGTCTCAACTAATATATAATGTAAATAACACCATTTCAGCTGTAGTCATCCCCAAGAATAAATAAAGGACAAAAAGCCAGTGACTTCACAATTTAAAATTTTTTTCTTTGCTATCTATAATTGTTACATATCCAAGTTTTGAAAGTTGAACTATAACAAAATAGTTATGGCCTGCAAGCTTTTTAAACCAAGGGAGGTATTACGGTTCTCATCTGTCTCCCGTCTACAACGAAATACAATGGACGTCAGCAGAGCAGAGAGTGACGAGATATTACAAATCTGTCAGTACTCACACGTAATATATTTCGGAGCAAACACTTGTCATCAGCAAGACAGCAGACCCTCAACTCCTGAAGGACTTGGCCCAAACCTGATCTCGTTTTTCCAATATCACTTTAAGGAGGTTTTGGGATCAGTTTATCACTGTTGCCCAATGAAAATTCCTCCCACTATACCTATCATCATACGTTATTAAAAAAATAACGCAATGGGGAATTCTGATTTGATACAATTTTGTTTTGGGCATACGCCATTGCAGTGCCTGACGCCACGAAGAGACTGACCATCAGTCTGCCAGTGACTGGTGACGGGGAGATATGCCACTATATTAGTAAACTTTGTCATGGGAAATGCTTTGGAACAAAAAAAAAGTTCATTGTCATTTAGAATGTCAGTTAGGCGGTATTGTTTGCTAAACGACAATATACTGCCTGGTAAATTACTTGTAGAAAATGATATAATTTTCTTATCTCTTAGAAAAACGTATTTAAAAATTATGGGGGGAAATAAACCTCCAGTGTTTCAAATTCCGTAAAAAGAAATTAATCGTTTGACACCAGATAATATTGTATATGCAATAATCTATGTAGTCACTGATCTTACCACTAGGTTATTTTTTCCACAATATCGCCTTTGTTGTTAGTGCATATAGAGCTTTCCGGTATTAGTCTCTAATGTTTTTGGTGTAAATGTGCTATAAGTCTAACGAAGAGTGGCAAATTAGAGACTGGAAAAATTCGCGGTTTCAATGACCTCTAGGATAGACTCCGCAATCCTCTATGTACTAGGACAAATTGCACCTGCTCATTGGATAATGACTCGTGACACGCGTTACCTGGGATGCTTGTGATTTGATTATTCTTTTGTTGAAGGTTTTTCACTGGCTTAGAGACCTTCAGGTAAACGGTGGTACAATTACTAGAGACCTGAAAAATTCGCGGGTTCATTTCGTGTTATACTAAAATTCAAATAATTTCACCTTAGTGCTGCTTCTGCCATTGGTCCACTGAGGGCCAATTCGAGAACCTCACTCACTGAAGGGTCGAATCACGTGCCACCCAGTCGAGACGACTCACAAGTGAGCAGCCAATGAACAGTTGGCATTTGCCCGAGTGTGTAGAGGATATTGGAGTCTATCCTGGAGGTCATTGAACCCGCGAATTTTTCCGGTCTCTACCAATCACTGACTCAGAATGAAGGTGAACGAGTTTGGAGTCTAGCCTACCGCGAAATGAATCCGCGAATTTTTTCCGGTCTCTAGGTATCACCTCCATTTAATATTGGCACGTGTACCACAATTACGGCACGTCCGCGAACTGCCCTGTCCTCTGGTTTCTCGCCGACGCTACACGAAGTTCCCCCTCGCGCCTGCGCGCTGCGCGGACGGCTGTTCACACGGACTATCGACCTCTCGACACTGCCGCCATCGACTGTTGCACCCGCGCTGCGCCCCGCAGCCGAGCCGACCGACGCGACCCCTATCGACCCCACGCAGGAATCTCTTCGCATCTCGGGCGAGGCTCTCGCCGCCTCCGCTCTCTCTCCGCTCTCTATCTGTCTCCCAGCCCGCGAGCCTTCCCGAAACTGCAACGGCAAAAATTTTACGCATTCGAAAAGAAACTTCGCACATTGAGGCGTAAGAAACTCGATTTAGTAAACTGTCTCGGACATATGCCGCTGTTTGTCATTGAACAAAAAAATGTGTGTGTGTGTACTTAGGTACGCGCGTGAGAAGTTATACTTCTTTGGCATCATTAAAAAATAGTTTTTAATTGCATGCAGAAATAGTGCGTGGAGTCCCTCCGCGCGGAAGAAGTGAAACTTCGTAATGTGGAAATGAAAATAGGAAGGGGAAGAAATTGATTTTTAGTGAAATCATATTGTATCAAATCAAACTAAAAAATAAAGGAAATAAATTTGTAACGATTCATAGATTGATTTTCAGAGAGAGAGAGAGAGAGAGAGAGAGAAACCTTTTGAATGTCTATACAACTAACTTTTTTATGAGAGCAGATTTTCATGAAATAAATCATGAAATCATTCAACAATAAAAGCTGTTTATTTAATTAAGCGGACGGGTTCGCCCCAAGGAGAAAATTGACGCGGCGAGACCTCGTGGACATAGAGAAATGACACACACTCACTGTTTATGTGTCCATGAAACATGATATTTTTTTCTGCAATTTAAATTGTAATATACAAAAAGGGTATTCAAAATTAAAACAAATATGGCGACACTACAAACTGTCAGGATCTTTATTTTTTTTTCTTACTCTCTATTTAGTTCCTTACAATAGCATTCACTCTCGCTCTCTCCTTTTCTATTCCACCTCCCCAGGAGCGTTAAACGTTTAACGCAACCTTGTTGGAAGTCGCATTAGAAGTATAACTTCAAAATAATCAAGAATGCAAATTCGTAAATTAAAAATAAAAACACAAACCCACAGAGAACAGGCCTATATCAACTGATGTCAAACAGATAAACCCCTACGACTAACCTGTAATAGCACGACCACGACAGCGCACACGAACACATCCCAAACTTAAAGATCAGACAGCACAAGAATTCCGTGGAAGGAAATTAGTCATGGGAAATATAAATACAGCACAGGCGAACACAGTGGGCTAAGAACTAAGAGACAGTTTCAACAATAACAGTAAACGTAGGCAAATAAAAAAATCCTGGAAAACGCCGCAAATAATATGAACACAACGATGAAGATAAACAGATATATTATGGACAGAACATCGACGACAATACCTATGACAAAACAGTTGCATGTGTTCCCGCAATCCGACTCAAACAAAAAAAAATAGTGCGTGGAGTCCCTCCGCGCGGAAGAAGTGAAACTTCACTGTTTACTTCGCTGCGTAGCAAGAATACCGCGCGCATGTGCTTGGGATCTACCGGCTCACTCTCTTTCTCTCTCCTACTTTATACCTTTGTGTATCTTTCTTTCTCTCTCCCTCTTGCGTTGGAATATTGGACGCTACTCGTTGCTAACGCTCGCGCTGGCCTGTAACAGGTACCTATACTACGCGCATGCGTTCGAGTGCCACGCATTCACTCTCGCTCTGTCTCTTTCTATTCCCCCTCCCCAGGAGTGTTGAACGTTTAACGCAACCTTGTTGGAAGTCGCATTAGAAGTTTCACTTAAAAAAAAACCTGCTTAGGTTCATCGTTGGGTTTATCTGTTTGACATCATTTGATTTAGGCTTGTTCTCTGAGAGATTGTTTTTTTTCTTTTTATTTATTAGTTTGCATTATTTTTTTTTTCATGACGAACAGTGCTTAACTACAATGATGTATGTTCAAGAAATTGAATTAAATCAAAATTCCTTATTACATGAATTATTTAAAGATACGAAGCTTGTTCGTTATACACAAATATTTTAAACATACGTATCCATGCGTCATTAAAATTTTTTTTATTAAAAAAAAAAAAAAAAAAGGAACGCTATCAGGAATGTATATTCAAGGTTCCCAATTCTAGTTCAATTTTATCAAAATATTAAAGTTGAAACTCTTTGTCGTTTCCAGCTTTAAAATTTAACGTCGCTTCACACTAACGCTTGCCCGAGATAGATTGATTGTACTGCCCGGGGGGGGGGGGGGGGGGGGTAATTCAATATTTACCCTCTCTCTCCTCTAGCCATCAAGCGTTGGAATTTTCACTGTGCTCAGATGAGTCATCCTTTTGACTTACTTTACAGGCTGTAAAGAAGTCCCTCTTGTAGGAAAAAATAAACGTATCATGGCTCGACGTATGTTCGAAGTCAGAGATATCCGAGACGGCGAGAAGATGACTGGATGGAATCGGAGTGTCAAAGGGAAGGAACGGCCGTGGAAATTAAACGGTTGAAAGATGTTTCGTCAAAATGACTTTTATTCTAGTGACTGTCGGTCGAATGACTTTTTCGGCAAAATGACTTTCGGTACAGAGTCTGGTGGTCCGGTGTCTGTCTGTCGAATTACTTTTTCGGCAAAATGATCGCCGGTCTAGTATCTGTCGATCTAAGTGCCTGTATTTCGAACGACTTTTGGAAAAAAATGGATTTCAGTCTAGTGTCTGTAGGTTGAGTTACTTTTTTTCCCGGCAAAACGTCTATCTGTCTAGCGCCTGTTGGTTTTGATAACTTATAAATAGTGCCTGTCAGTCAAACGACGTTCTGCTTAATGCTGCACTTATACCATTCGAGAAATGCCGGAATGAAAATAAGCCATCGACGCTGGATGATGAGAGATGAAGAAACGAGAGGATGTGGCGACGGAAGTGAGTTGGCGAAGTAAACGATAGTACCACCGAGGACACTCAAAGGTAACGCCAGCCACGTTTTTTTTTTTCGAGTTCCCCCTCCCCCCTGCCCGAGTCCGAAACCGAAGACCACAATTTTAGGTGAGGTGAAATTCCGATCATTTTGCCCCTGAGGCCCTTTGTGTCCCGTTTAACAGCTTGTAACGTGGCTATTAGGTGCTATTTTCCACGAATTTGGTATTTAAAATGGACTGGGTGCGGGGGGGGGGGGGGGGGTTGCCCTGACAACAGACACAGACACACACACACACACGTGCGCGCGTGAGCACTCACGTACCGCTGACCACAATAAAGTGGCACGGGGTGTGGTGGTAGGTGGCAGGTGGCGGGGATGGCGCGACGAACATACGGCGGGCCGCACAGTTCACACGTGACGTCATTTCCCTACTAGCCGCCGCGCCAACAAGGACCACGGCACAGAACAACTGCCGCGAGCAGAACGGCGGACATCCTAGTTATCATGTCGGGAAGGTAACACCCCATCACATCTTTCCTCATTTATGTTTTATGTTCTGTGACTTGATATCTTGTTCTGTCAATCGTTTACGATAGTTATCAGATGACTTTTTACACCTCCCCCCCCCCTCCCCCAAGAAAATAACTCTCAATTTTTTTTTTCTTTTCTGCCAAAACAGCAAGGAGGTAATTAGAGGGGGGCAGACGGGACTTGTGCCCCGGGCACCACATTTGGGGGGGGGGGGGGGGCAGAGTAATTGTTACTACACAGAGAAAAAGGTTTGTTTGAATCAAACAAATATTTGTTTGTATATGGTGAAACAAATATTTACTTGGTGGAACTAAATACTTTGTTAGTTTAACCAAACTCGGTAATTAACAAAAAAATATTTGTTACACCTAGCCAAATATACATTTGAGTTTACAAAATCATTTGGTTGGGTCAACAGAATATTTCCTACTACAAAATATTTGTTTGAATTAACAAAATATATTTATTTCGCCATATATAAATAAATATTTTGTTAAGGCAAACAAACCTTTCTCTCAGTGTAGCTGTAGATATGTATTTAATTGGATATCGCAGTGTTAAAAACACACACAAAAAAAAAGTTGGAAGGCAGATAAAATGAATTATTTGTATTGAAAGATTCAGACATGTACAGCTTAAATATAAAAAAAAAAAAAACTGGTATTTTGCGCGTGCTATCCAACTTGCCATGTATTAAAAATTTATTTAAAATGAGATGACTGCAAATAAATATATATCTATTTACACATCTAAGATGAATAAAAAGCGAATAGTGGAATTATAATTTTATGGTTGAGATAAGAGGTTTTCTCGGGAAAGGTTATGGTTTGGTTGGTTTGAAAAAAAAATTGTTTTCTATAAAGTCAGTTTACGGACGATAGTTTAACGTGACAACGTCATAACAAAACATTGATGAAATGATCGCATACTTTTATGAATAAAATTGAATCGTTTTTATTGAATTATCACTATTTTGTATGGATACAAAGGAGTGAAATGAAATCTACAATTTAATTGATAAATTTACTTTTATTTGCACTCATTAATTCAAATATGTTTATTACTTAAGCGAAGAGATTATTTTAACTATAACTTTTATACATGTTTGCTATTTAACTTCTTCCAATCTGTGTTATTCTGTTAAGAATGGGAAAAGTAGGAAACGAATGGGAGTGTTTCAATTTTAATGTGCCTCGAAAAAGTCAAATCGATGGTTGTTCCAATCGAGTGGAAGTGAGATAGATGCGGCGCAAGTGTACAATGTGCGTAACGGGACACTTTTTCGTGCGTGCAGCCGGCGTTCATCGATTTATTAGACGTTGTCACGTCAAAAAATTAATTAATCAAGGATGGGGGGGGGAGGGGAGGGGGCGCTAAAATGAGTCCTTGCCCCGGGTGAAAACTAGTCTAGTTACCTCCCTGCCATTTCATCGTCCTTAATTAACTGTTTCCCAACAGTTAAGAATACTTTCCAACAGCCTAACCTGTTATATAAATGATAAAGCTTAAAACCTGATTACATACACAGCGGTGTTTTTTGACGTGACGTCTAATAAATCGATGAACGCCAGCTGCACGCACGAAAAAGTGTCCCGTAACGCACATTGTCGCGTTACGCTCATTGTACGCTTGCTCCGCATCTATCTCTCTTCCACTCGATTGGAACAACCATCGATTTGACTTTTTCGAGGCACATTAAATTTGAAACACTCCCATTCGTTTCCTACTTTTCCTATCATCGTCCTATCCTTAACAGAATAACACAGACTGGAAGAAGTTAAATAGCAAACATGTATAAAAGTTATAGTTAAAATAATCTCTTCTTTAAAGTAATAAACATATTTGAATTAATGAGTGCAAATAAAAGTAAATTTATCAATTAAAATGTAGATTTCATTTCACTCCTTCTTTGTATCCATACAAAATAGTGATAATTCAATAAAAATGATCCAATTTTATTCATAAAAATATGCAATCATTTAATCAATGTTTTGTTTTGACGTTGTCACGTTAAACTATCGTCCGTAAACAAACTTTACAGACAACCAATTTTAATTTTATTTATTTTTAGTAAGTTAAGGTTAACAGATACTTATACGCTAATAAGAAATCTCTGATATATTTTATTTTCAGCTGAACTGATAACAATAAGTTTGCCGCCACGCGTTAGGGTATTTGTGTATTCAATGGTTTACGCTTATCCGTCACGGTGAATATGCACAATCCTGCGTTCAGAACCCGATTGCATCTCTTCACGCACCACTATCGACCCCGCTTTCAGTGAAGACATCTTGGTGGTCCATCGATGAACCAGGGCACAGTCGCCACTCAGCTATCCCGTTTTGCCCGGCTCTCGAAAGAGAACGATAAATTCGATTCCCATCATTCCTTCTTCTTTGATTCCTGAGACACAAGTCTTCCATCGAGGCGTTGACCCTTAAGTTGTTTCCCACGCGAACTTCGACCTTTGACTTGTTCTTAAGCAGATTTCCTCGTGGTCATGGTTTTGTTGATGAAGATGTTCTATTTTAATATTGATTCGTATGGTTTTTTTTTAATTCACAGAAACTAAGTAAATTTAGTCTCAAAACCACTTTTATCAATATATTAAAAATCATAACATATTTCCTTACATACAGGTTTCTTAAATAAAAAAAATACCTTTTTTTAAATCTGGGTTAAATCCAATTTTTTACATTCGTCCGACGTATTTTGTTAGCAGCCAGCTAGATACACACGGACTGCAAATGTACAGTGCGCCCACCGGCTCTGTTGCCCTGCGCACCTTGACGCTACCTTCCAGGCGGGGCCGGAGAACTCGCGGGCGCACACTACACGTGGCTTCCGGCTGTTTGTTGACACGCGCTGCAGGCAGTGCGGGTGGATAAACACCGGGTGTAGAGAAAGGGTGTAGGGGATAGGGGGAGGGGGAGGTTTATACGGTATTGCCCGACGCCGTGCGGCCATAACTCGTGTTTTTATCCCCCCACGGAGAGCCAAGGGCAGGACAGGATGATGGCTCCCCCTAGGGGGTAGATCGGGGGAGGGGGGGGGGGGGAAAGGAGGGATGGATGAGTTCTCACGGAGACCGCACAATGTGGCATTCCTGTATGGTGGCCGCCCGCTTCTACAACCCCCTACCCCCCCCCCCCCTTCGCGGATCCTTCATCAAAGTCCATGGCCGTGTTATAGCCCGTTAACAGACACGCATACCGCGGCAGGAATTTGCGGAATGCCGGGCTCCTGTATCTCCTCCCTCCCCCCCACCATCAACCGTTCACCGACACAACATGTCCTCCCCCTAGAGCCACCCCGAGGATAGCCTTGGGGGGAAGAGAGGGGAGTGCTAGTTTTATTAACTGTCAACCCTTCTCGTGCACAAACCACCTCCTGCTGCTACCAAAAACTTCTCTGCTCCCTTTCAAGTCCGCGTTCTTCGCGCCTCGAGACATGAGCAGCTTCTTTTGTTTTATTAAATAAAACAAAAGAAAACTTCGGGGAACATTATGCACATACGCACCACATTTATAGTCTACTATAGCGTATTTATTTTAACCGCGAACCACGTAAAATGTGGCATATGAGAAAACAATTTTAGATACTTTAAATGTGGCATTTGGATATAATAAGAATGCCCCAAACATCAAATGCAAGCGAAGTGGAAAAGTTCATTTAAGACCAGTGTAATTAATGCATGTCCGAGTTCTACGCAATAACTAGGGACCAGAAAAATTCGCGGGTTCAATGACCTGTAGGATGAACTCCATAGTTATACGTACACTTGGTCAAATGTCACCCATTCACATTGGCTGCTGTCTTGTGGAGGTGTCCCAACGTAGCGGCCTGTGATTCGACACAGCTTCGGTTGGGTGTTTCTCATTGGCCCAGAGTCATCCAGGTGAGTTGTGAGCCAATAGCAGAGGCAGCACTGAGGTATAAATAACTATTTGTATTTTGGCCTTATCGCGAAATTAATTCGCGAATTTTTCCGGTCTCTACTCGGGCATGCTGTGCACTGTGTCGGGGCATGGCAGAGGTGGATGCATCAAGGGAGAGACCCAGCAGCTACTCACCTGCGAGGGGTAGTACTCGGGCATGCTGTGCACGGCCTCCTGGTAGGCCTGCGCCGCGTCGTGCAGCCGGCCGCGGTCGGCGTACAGGCGCCCCAGGTGCAGCAGCGCCGAGACGCGCGCCGCCTCGTGGGTGCGCGGGTCCTTGAGCAGCGCGCCGTCCAGCCGCGAGCAGCGCCGGTACACGGAGATGGCCTCGTCGCGCCGGCGCAGCCTCTCCAGCAGCTGGCCCAGGCTCAGGTGCGCCTCTGCGGACACGAGGGCCCCAACAGACCGTCACACGCGTCCACCTTGCGGGCTTTCTCTCTCTTGGACCCGGCTCGGCGCGGCTCGCCAGACCTCTCACACGTCGCCAAGCCGTTCAGGGGTTTGCGCTCCTTTCGGAATCACAACTGGACGTAGTTATGCAAAAAAAAAAAAAAAAAAAAAAGGAACCAACCCACATGAAAACCTATTCAGAGTTTTTTGAAGTTAAAGTTAGTTATAAATTGTAATTCTCGTATTGATAATAAATAATGTGGGTATAATTTTTAATGGTCTAGTAAAATTACTGATATAATAATAGCAACGACGCGACGGTACGATCAACCTTGTACTATTTAAATTTTTTTTTTCAAATAAAATATAACAATATTGTGGGGTTGGTTCCTTTTTTTGCATAACTACGTCCAATTACATTTCAGTAATTTATGACTTGGTGTAAGCTTTTGGACATACGTTATTGCTAAGGAATTGCTTGTATGTCCAATAGCTTACATCAATTGCATGCACTCCCATTGCACAAATCTTTCAAAGATAATATCAGTAGTTTATGTTGTTTTAGGCCTCTACCTACTTATGACGCTCATAAAACCTGTCAGAATTCCCTCTTCACAAACTTAATACAAGTAACAATTTCCACACATCCGTTGGTACGAGCACATACGAACCTTGTAATGTTCAATTGATTTAAAAATATATATATACTTAAAATATGATACGCCTTCATTTTCAAACACTTATTATGTTTGGCAACAGCGCGCGCAGAAACGTGGACAGATCATATTACAGTTAGGTGTGCAAGAAAGAGAGATGTGTAAACATCTTAGCTCTCGGTATACCGCATTTGGTAGAAGATTTTCGTGAATGGAACGGTAGTAGATTGGGGGCGGAAAGGAATAAACACGGCGCTGCCTTCTGTGTAAGTCTCAGAAATATCGAAAAGATCGTGGAACAGCCTGATTCATTCGTATATATTAACTTTCGTGAACATCGGGAAATGTACTACGCAGATTGGTGGGCCAAACTAAACTTTATATTAGTACAACTATTCTTTCATAATTTATATTATAATTTACGGTAGTAAAAATAAATAATATAACTAAAAAATACGCACTACAATTTTGACAATAATTGAAATGTAGAAACGGGCTCATTGTTTGGCATACTGTAGGCACAAAATAAATGGTTTGCCTACATATATTCGACATCATGTTGAATAAATAATTTCGTAATGATACATATACTGTTAAATCTATAATGTTGAATCAGCTCAATAGGGTTAAGGTTTGTTTGAAGGACGTATTTAATGACTGATTTCTGACTTTTAAGCAAAAATAAATAAACATACATATACTTAGATTTATAATATTTTGTATTGATATCGATTGTAGAATAATCTTTTAAAAATTATTTATTATTTATAGTTTAGAATTGTGGATATAAAATAATGATATTACCTTAGTTTCTTCAGACAATAACTAGATTTGTTATTTATTTTCAGTAATTTGCTGTAGGCCCTAGTCTTTTAATTATAAGACAGAATTGCATGTCTTTGAATTTTTTTGTTGTTTTAGCTGAAACCGTTGAATGTAACTTTTCATGTAAATGGCAAACGTCGACAAATAATGTCTAAAAAATAGTTTTGGGCGTGAAAGATTTATAACAATAATTAATAGTTGTCAATCCCGCCAAAAGAAAAAAAAGGTTTTGCAGCTCTCATTGTGATTGATCTACTTTCCAACGAGTTTTATAACCGCAATACCATGCAGGATTGCTTCACCTATTCGAAAACAGTTTATCTACGGAAAAGAACTAACCCCCATACACTCAGAATTAGATCTCATTTGCCTTTCTTTTTAATTTAGGAAGTGGGGCAAGCAAAATGGTTTTATTTATTTATTCTTAAGATATTTTCACCAGTCTGAAATTGATGTATTTTCAGAACAGACTGTACAATCTTCATCCGACCGCTTTCCCCCTCCAGTTAAATTAAAAATCTCCCCGCGGTAACTTGAATTAAACGTCGAGCGCCGGGCGTTAATAACAAATATATTGCCATAAATTACCGAGCGGGGAGGCGGACCAGGTGGAAAGTGTTTGGGTTGGAGGGGGAGGGAGTGTCGTGGGATGGAGCGGAGGAGGGGAGGAATGTGGTTGGTGAGGAGGGGAAGAATGTGGGGGTGACGAGGAGGAGGGGATGATGTTTGGGTAGGAGGGAGGAGATGTTGCGGGGTGGGAGTGATGTCGGTGGGGGGAGAGGGGGAGATGTTTTGAAAGAGGGAGGAGTGGGGGAAGGAAGGAGGGGAGTGAAGCGAGGCGTGCCGTCGCGTCGCTGCTCCTGGAAGTTCGTCGGCCGCTCGCACGTGTAGCAGCGTTGAGTTGGGGGGGGGGGGGGAGGGAAGCGAGCGTGTGAGAAGAAACTACGGCCGAGGTCGGGTATCAATTACCGCAGGTCCGGACCGCTTGGCAGGAGGGGGGGGGGGGGGCTTCGGCCAACTTGCGACATCGCTTCGCCCGCCTAACCCCTCCTCCCCTCCTCCACCACATCCCCGCACGGGTAGGGAGGGGGGAAGCCAAACGTCGCTAATTACGTCTAGTTTTCTGGATCCGAGGGCCGGAGCGCCAGTATCTCACGCAGAGCTGCCCTGTTTCATTTTCTCGTCTTAATTAAAGGCGATCCTCCCGTAAATTTCCTCCAACAGCTCCCTTACACGTGTTTTTTTGGCTCACAAATTTTTTTCTCGCCAGACATTTACTAATCGTTATTTTTGAAGCTGCGTAAGTCCACGCAAGTGTACACTTGCGTGACTTTTCAACGCATATGATATAATACTAGTAAAAATTTTAAATATGCAAAAGAGCTATCGTGATAAATTTACAGAAAAAAAGTCATAACAAAAGTGGCGCATGAGGTTCTTAGAATGATTCTTTTGTATGGGGAAGATTTGATTCAAAGCATTTTTAATGGACATACTCCATTGCTGGTTTTCACTGTATGTCTTCTCAATCCGAAGCCCAACACTTAAGCAATTGTTCTTTCAAAATCGCCTGCCAGCGAACATCTATGCTAGGAAGAATGACTAAGCGACCTCGCTTCCTACTTGACGAGAGAGTTAATACTTGAAGACCATATAGCTGACGAGTGCAGCGAAGCGAAATCAGCAATAAACGGAATGATAAATCTCATATAAATATTCAGCAAAGAAGAATAAAGTCCCAAACATTCATTTCAGCGGGATTTGTCGGTAAAAAAAGCACAGTTTTGCATTTCCGAATGTGGTGGGACGCTGGAAGAGCTGGGAGTGAACCCGTGACCCTCACTACAGCATCGTGACGTGTTAGCGAGCATGGATACTGAGGACCCGGGGTTCGAGATAACGGCTTACCAATCAATTTCCTTAGTAAATTTTAATGCTAGGAAGCAGGTTCTGAAATTTTCCAGCCCTCGGAAAGAATACAGCATACCTCCTTCATTGTCCCAGTTCTTGTAGGAAGCCTCAAACCGATTGGAAAATAGGCGGGAACTATTTGGAATAAAATTAATGATTCTATTTACAAGCAAAAATGACCCATTTTGTATAAAATGCAGGTAATAATATTACAAAATTTTATCGGTTTGAACGGTTGTGAAACATAAAATATGGCTCTTTTTCATCGCACGAGCGTACTTTTTTTTTTTTTTTTTTTTTTTAAAAACAAGCTTTTATAACCGAAGGGAATTTCTGTGAAATCATCTAACATACAAAGCGACACAGCTCTGGATTTCCTCTGGAATACGGTATTAGACAGAAGTAACGGCATTATTAAAAAAAAAGGAACGGGCCTGATTAAACACACACACACAACGAGTCTTCCAACTTCGGATGTATCCCAGTTTCACGTTGGTTGTGAGCGCTCGTGTACCGCGTTGTCGCAATCGAACAAAAGAACCTGATACAAAAAAAAATAAACGGATTGTAGTTTCTTCTGAAGAATTTTGCTGCGAGGAAATGAAGATTGCTGCGCGGATGCCTGAGAGTGCAGGGTATTCCTTAACTTCTTGCTCGGCGACGTTTGAAGGTAAAAGAAGAGAAAAGAAACACGCGGGGAAGAGAACCTTCTTGCAATCCCTGTAGTCCAGGAAACCAAGACTTAAAAAGGCACAAACCTGTGAAAAATTTGTCCAAAGCTGAATTTTTGCACAGTTGTAGATTTGACTATGCTTAATAACATACCGAAAGTTTACCGCTGTAGACCTTGTGCGTATCACCGAAAATTTGCATTTAAGTCCTAGATGACAGCGACTTACATCAGTCCATTAAAATGCTACCCATTTGTACAGTTTTTAATTTAGACTGTCCATAAAACTACCAAAATAATCTTGAGACTCTAATACAGCCATTAATGTTGTAAAAAGCATAAATTGTTAATATTAAAGATGTGATATTAAGCGATTAATTCATGGCATATTATTTTTTATCTTTGCCACTCAGATAAAAATACTATTTACACCAATTTGAAGAATCCATTGCGAAAAATGTCCAAATAAATGTTTTTGGTTATACCTTTAGCTTTAAGACAGTATATTTATAAAGAGTCTAACGTAATTAGTTGGCTCATTAAAGCGTCCCGAGCGTTGCAGTGTACTGCGGCCGTACTGATCTCTCACGGCCACCGCCGCGCCGTTCCAGCGCGGCATTGCGACACACTGCGTACTGCGACACTCATTCAACTGGGTCTTATTTAGGGATTACTTAAAACATAGCTAATTCATATGAGAGGGTGTATGTTACATGTAATGAGATATGCATTTTTTTCTTATATGAATGTTTTTTGATACAATAAAATTAACAATAAACGATTTCTGCTTGGAACTTGTAAATGAAAAACTCTAGAGGACCTCTGGTTTTATATCTGCATGGATTTATTATGTTTCAAAAATTTTATTATTAAAAATTATTTTTTTAGCAACAAATTTTTTTTTTATTTCTGATACATCGTTTTATTTTAGATCAGAACAATGCAAAATTTTAATGTAGCCTGTATTCGACAAAATGAAAAATTATATATTTACTTCTTTAAAATCAGTTTACTACATAAAAATTGAATAAAACGATACATCGTAAATGTACTCTGAGTTTATTTTTTCACTTTAACAACATAATTCCTATAATAATAGGTTTTTTTTCCAGAAAATAAATAAAACACGAGTTGTGTTGTAAAACGTATAGGTAGCATTACATATTCAGCTTTTTTTTAATAAGTTAATGTATTTGAGTAGGCCTACTGCGCCTAGCTGACGTCGTTGGATTGCTAGTGGCAAAGAGCGGTGGTGGATGTTTTTGCAAGAGTTTGACCGTATTTTATGACCCTACCTGTGAGAGGGTGTTCGTACCAGAAATCCTAACGGTTAAGGAAACTATCCATTCTCTGTAGTCACGTACGGGTGTGCTACTCGCGCAATATCGTCAAATATCACAACTTTCCGGGACGTTCGGTCATTTCTCGGTTAGCTCTGGCTTCACCATAGTAAACGGAACAAAATCTTGCCTGTAGTTATTTCATATTCCTATTACCGTAGTAATATGGCGTTTGAGGACAAACCAAGTTTGCTGTATACTGGGAGCCTACTTAAAAAAAAGTATTTATAGAGTTATTAAATTATTTACGAAACACAATTTTGTGGATCGTTTGGGAAATTATCATTTAGGACTTAACTGCTCGTTATTGGTGTGATCACAAGGGATCATCGGTAAACTTTTGACATGTTACTAAGAAACTTTTATTCTACAACTGTACAAAGTTTCTGCTTTGGGATAATTTTCCATGTTTCTTAACAGCGAAATTCGTCCCGACCCCAAGCCGACTTCGGCAACCTCACAGTAGTACACACTACACGGCTCGGATAGCTTCAGGGGTCAAACAAATTGTATGAGACCCTTAACAAATATACCCATTTAAAGAAGAATAAATATGCAACAACGTTTACTCCAAGCGATTTCCATTTTGGGCTCTCTATATTTTTGTAAGATGTATTAACTTTTCCGTAAAATTGAATGAAAACGAATTTCTCAACTTTAATGATTTAAATTGTCTATTTTATATAAAGATGTTAAAACTGTGTACTTTTTATTACTATCCTCAGATAGGGCAATGTTTCTAGATTATTTTGGGTTCCATACTGTCAGTCTAGTCCATAAACTGCATTTGCAATATCCATTATTGTGGATCGATGCAAAAAATTTACACTTTGGGCCTAACTGCTCGTTTTTGGTGTGACGCACAAGGTTTGCATCGGTAAACTTTTGATATGTTACTAAGAAACGTTCATTCTACAACTGTACAAAGTTTCTTCTTTGGGATAATTTTCCATGTATTAAAAACCTTTGTTTCTTTACAGCGAAATTCGTCCCGACCCGAGCCTACTTCGACAACATCGCAGTAGTATACACTACGCGGCTCGGATCGCTTCAGCGGTCAGACTAATTGTATGAGACACTTAAAAAATATACCAATTTAAAGATGAATAAATATGCAACAACGTTTACTCTAAGCGATTTCCATTTTGGGCTCTTTAAGATTATGTAAAATGTATTTATATTTCCTAAAAATTGAATGAAAGTGAATTCATTGACTTTAATGATTTAAATTGTCTATTTTATAGAAAGATGTTTAAACTTTGTACTTTTTATCACTATCCTCAGATAGGGCAATGTTTCTAGATTATTTTGGGTTCCATACTGTCAGTCTAGTCCATAAACTGCATTTGCAATATCCATTATTGTGGATCGATGCAAAAAATTGACACTTTGGGCTTAACTGCTCGTTTTTGGTGTGACGCACAAGGTTTGCATCGGTAAACTTTTGATATGTTACTAAGAAACTTTCATTCTACAACTGTACAAAGTTTCTTCTTTGGGATAATTTTCCATGTATTAAAAACCTTTGTTTCTTTACAGCGAAATTCGTCCCGACCCGAGCCTACTTCGACAACATCGCAGTAGTATACACTACGCGGCTCGGATCGCTTCAGCGGTCAGACAAATTGTATGAGACACTTAAAAAATATACCAATTTAAAGATGAATAAATATGCAACAACGTTTACTCTAAGCGATTTCCATTTTGGGCTCTTTAAGATTATGTAAAATGTATTTATATTTCCTAAAAATTGAATGAAAGTGAATTCATTGACTTTAATGATTTAAATTGTCTATTTTATAGAAAGATGTTTAAACTTTGTACTTTTTATCACTATCCTCAGATAGGGAAATGTTTCTAGATTATTTTGGGTTCCATACTGTTAGTCTACTCAATAAACTGAATTTGCAATATCCATTATTGTGGATCGTTGCAAAAAATTGACATTTTGGGCTTAACTGCTCGTTTTTGGTGTGACGCACAAGGTTTGCATCGGTAAACTTTTGATATGTTACTAAGAAACGTTCATTCTACAACTGTACAAAGTTTCTTCTTTGGGATAATTTTCCATATAATAAAAACCTTTGTTTCTTTACAGCGAAATTCGTCCCGACCCGAGCCTACTTCGACAACATCGCAGTAGTATACACTACGCGGCTCGGATCGCTTCAGCGGTCAGACTAATTGTATGAGATACTTAAAAAATATACCAATTTAAAGATGAATAAATATGCAACAACGTTTACTCTAAGCGATTTCCATTTTGGGCTCTTTAAGTTTATGTAAAATGTATTTATATTTCCTAAAAATTGAATGAAAGTGAATTCATTGACTTTAATGATTTAAATTGTCTATTTTATAGAAAGATGTTTAAACTTTGTACTTGTTATCACTATCCTCAGATAGGGCAATGTTTCTAGATTATTTTGGGTTCCATACTGACTGTCTACTCCATAAACTGCATTTGCAATATCCATTATTGTGGATCGTTGCAAAAAATTGACATTTTGGACTTCACTGCTCGTTTTTGGTGTGACGCACAAGGTTTGCATCGGTAAACTTTTGATATGTTACAAAGAAACGTTCATTCTACAACTGTACAAAGTTTCTTCTTTGGGATAATTTTCCATGTATTAAAAACCTTTGTTTCTTTACAGCGAAATTCGTCCCGACCCGAGCCTACTTCGACAACATCGCAGTAGTATACACTACGCGGCTCGGATCGCTTCAGCGGTCAGACTAATTGTATGAGACACTTAAAAAATATACCAATTTAAATAAGAATAAATATTCAACAACGTTCATTGAAAGCGATTTCCATTTTGGGCTCTTTAAGTTTATGTAAAATGTATTTATATTTCCTAAAAATTGAATGAAAGTGAATTCATTGACTTTAATGATTTAAATTGTCTATTTTATAGAAAGATGTTTAAACTTTGTACTTTTTATCACTATCCTCAGATAGGGCAATGTTTCTAGATTATTTTGGGTTCCATATTGTTAGTCTTGTCCATAAACTGCATTTGCAATATCCATTATTGTGGATCGTTGCAAAAAATTGACATTTTGGGCTTAACTGCTCGTTTTTGGTGTGACGCACAAGGTTTGCATCGGTAAACTTTTGATATGTTACTAAGAAACGTTCATTCTACAACTGTACAAAGTTTCTTCTTTGGGATAATTTTCCATGTAATAAAAACCTTTGTTTCTTTACAGCGAAATTCGTCCCGACCCGAGCCTACTTCGACAACCTCGCAGTAGTATACACTACGCGGCTCGGATCGCTTTAGCGGTCAGACACTTTGTACCAAGCTCTCAACAAATAAACTAATTTAAAGTTTAAGAACTTTGCAACTACTTTTATTTAATGTTTTCACATCGGGCTCTACGTGTTTTTGTAATGCGTATTTTCATTTGTGCCCTTTTTTTCAGAACACCACTCTTCTAATATTTTTGAATAAATATCATATTTAGTAAACCGTAGTGAAAGATTTTTAAATTTAATCATTGAGAATAATGTTTTGAGTAAGTTTTGGTTTGCTATTCTGAAAGTATACTATAGTAATTACGTTATAGTGCCATATTGTTGAGTGGTCAATAAATTATTATTTAGGACTTAACTTCTCGTTTTCGGTGTTCCGCGCAAGGTTTGCGGAGGTAAACATTTCAAATGTTGCTAGAAAACTTGAATGTTACCACTGTTTTAAATTTCAGTTAGGAGCAAATTTTACAAAGATTAAAAATCTTCGATTTCGTGGGAGTGAGAGTGGCCACAGCGCTTGCGGCTGTGGCTCTGTCGCAGTGCGTAGACGACATTGATAAGCTCGGGAGTCTCTAGTGATCATATAAATTAAGCTAGACTTTTGAGAGATATGTCCCTGTAAAGCTTAAGAACTATACAACAACTTTTGTTAAAGAAATATTTGCGTAAGACCCTTTATTTTTAAGTGAATTGTCTTTTTATTGCCTTGACTGATGTAAAAAAACTTATTTCATTAATTTAACATTTTTTTCCTACCTTTAATATTAACTTTTAGAACTTTATTCATTATAAATGTGAGTAGTAGTCCTTTAAGATTATTTTCATATAGCTATTGAGAGTCTATGGTAAAAAGTGCGAAAATGGGAAGCATTTTAATGAACTGCTGCAAGTCGCTGTCATCTAGGACTTAACTGCAAATTTTTAGTTATACGCACAAGGTCTACAGCGGTAAACTTTCGGTATGTTATTAAGCATAGTCGACTCTACCACTGTGCAAAAATTCAGCTTTGGACAAATTTTTCACAGGTTGAAACCTTTGTTTCCTGGGCTACTGCTGAGGCGACTTCCGATGGCTGGTAAGTTTGGTGGTGTGGGAGGGGGGGGGGGAGGTTGTGGGAAGGTGCGTGTAGTGGGGGAGGGGGAAGCAGCGGATCTGCGCGCGGCGAACTGCAGACAAAGCCCTGTCGCGTCGGACGTGACGGGGCGAAGCAGCAGCGCGAGGCCATTGTGCTGGGAGACTCACTACGACGCCAACTGCATCGGCGGCGGCGACAAAAGACTGTCTGGAAAGTCGTGTTTCCCGGCCGAGAAGGGTTGGGGGGGGGGGGGGAGGGGGAAGGGCAAGCCAAGCTACCGGGGGAACAAATGAACAACAGATTTGTTCCGAATACACAAGACGCTGCAGCGCTCTGCTTTATTCCTTTCTTTTTCGGTCCTCCAGTTCAGGGAAGGACGCAAGTAAAGGGGCTTCTGGGAAGGAGTTCGCAGGAAAACGTGTATATATAAATAAAAAAAGGATCGAGAAATACAGAGAGGAATAAAAGCTACCTTACCCTCAATTCAGACGTTAACGCAGTGTAATACATCCAACACAGCCATATTGGTTCCAAATAACAGGCCGGAACATAATCATGATACGTACTATCTCACAACCAACCTTCATGTCAACAGATACTTCAAATCAAATCAGATTTTTTTTTTTGTTATTTTTCCTGTAAGATGAACCCCCAAATCGGCATCTAAAGGAGTATTTGCAGTACATATTATTTTTGAATGCATACCTCTTTCAAGGAACAGATATTCTCGTGAACTTAAAAATGAGGGGAAAAAAATGTTATACTGATCTTTTTAGAATCGTAAGCTTAAATATAAAGTGTCGCTAACCATGACGAAAACGACGAGACTTAAATAAGTGGAAATGTTTAAATTTAGCAAGTAAAGATGATTATACACAAACCTATAGCTGTCAAAATACATAACCTACATACAGACCTCACCAAAGGACTTGTCGTACATTCAAAACAAAACAAAAATGTATGGAAAAGGAAAATATTTGTATCATTTTCATATCACCTGGAAGCAATCAACAAAAAATTGTTAAAGCTTCAATATTGTGACACAATAAAGTTGGGAAGAAATACAGCCACACGACATACCAGAGGAGAATAATAATGATGTTGATTTTCAAATTTTAAGATATGACATTTTCACGAAAATACAATAATATGGATAGTTAAACACTTATCTTGAGATTACCAGAACTTATTGTTGGACAGGTTAAGGCTAGCTTCACAAAAACTTTGAATTTATTTTAGCAGCGAAGAATTTTAACCAAGTGTGAAGTAAATGAAAATATGAGATCATACAAAAAGAGAATGTTATGTTCGTAGAAACTATGTACATATTTAATACTTGTGTGTGGTAAAACAATATTTGTAATTATTATAATAGTGAGACTACATTATTTTAATAATTTTCGCAGGCTTTCACGGCCATTGTCTAAAGTAGCTTGGCTTCTGGGTTGTAGCCGTGTCCTTGGCGAATAATTCACCGACGTTTCGGTCGACATTGCAGTTGCCATCATCAGGGAGCAGTTACCTACAACCTACAGTAGGTAACAGCTCCCTGAGGATGGCGACTGCAATGTCGAACGAAACGTCGGTGAATTATTCGCCAAGGACACGGCTACAACCCAGAAGCAAAGCTACTTCTTACAATATTTTATTTCTTATTTTTAAATAACACATACCAACTCCTCTATTATTTCACTCTGCTTATGAATGATTGTATTCACACAATTTAGTAACAGGAGCCTGATGTTTTTCCATTCGAGGTTTTTCATTTGTGAGCTATTACACCGATTGTTAGTGTTGTTGTGTAATATCTGGTTTAATCGCCGTCTAAATATCAGGTCAAAGACCACACGCGTGTTGCTTTATTAGTAGAAATAATAAAAAAAAATATTGTGACGAGCGTTACAAAACAAATATTGCGGAAGTTGATCCCACTGCAAACCAATAATGCAGGAATCACAGAAAGATAACAGATGAACCGCAATCGTCAGTGGGTTGTATTATAGCTCTGAGCTGTTTATGAATGTACCTATGTATATGAAAAAAAAAATCCACTTTGTGAAATGTTTTACCTCATTTTAAGCGCGCGTATTAATTTCCAGAACATCGTGTGGCAGAGAGAAAAGGTCAAAGGTCAAAGGTTACGTCGCCGGTTCGCGACGAATGCCGACGAGTCGGCGCGGACTCCCCAGCCCGGAGCAGCAGTTTCCGAAATGAGTCGACGATAGTTTGTGCCGAGTTTTGTTTGCCGGCGGTCTCCTTGGCAACGCAGCTTACAATCTCGTCACGCTAGCTCGCACTGGACCAGGGTGTAATTACTCACATTCACGTCGTGATCCGCGGGCGCCAGGGTCGCGGACCACGGATGAGTGAGGGGGGGGGGGGGGGGGGGAGAGGTCCATCAGGTCCGAAAGTCTCTCTTCCAGTGTTAAAACAAATAAAAATAAAAAAAAACACGAGCGGGTCTTTCAATACTCGCCAGAGACGTGTAACATCTATCCACGGTAACGAGCAATTTCACGTGTTCTCAGGTTGAAAATAAATACACCTATTATACGAAACTCCGACGCGAATATGTATCGTAGAGTTCTTTAAAAAATAAATAATAGTTTAAAAAACTAAAAAAAAACACTCTTTATATAGAAAACCAAACTAAAAAATAGAAAATAAATTTTAATAAATTTGAATTAAGAATAGCGTAAATTATTTAATAAATATAAATTAATAATACTGTATATAAGAAAAATATGTATTTTAATAAAAAAAACATAGGGTGCTTTTTAAGATATTATCGAAATGATAATCCTTCTACTCATATTGGTCAATAAAATATTTATAAATAATGACACCATGCAATCAACCTGAAACATTTCTAAACACATATTATGACACTAAGTAAATTATTATTTTTGCTTAAACTGCAGAAATCTGGCTCTAGATACTTCCAACAAGCAAACCTTAATCTTATTATACGGAAAATACAAAAAAAAAAAAGTAGTGCTACGTTCATAATGCTCTAAATAACCAACAAAATGTTGAGTATCTTTGACACCGTGTTTGTTTCAACACGATTTGACAGGTTGCAAACATGGGTAGTTTAGAGTGCAAGTTAAGTGATTTATCACAAGACCACCTAGCCAGCTGATAAATCATTACATTAGCTTGTTTGTGAACATCGGTCCTAAGATCGATTCCAATACTACGACGACATATAAAAATATCACCAGAAACCCTGTCGGAAACCCTTATTAGACACCGTGCAATGTAGGTCCTGAGTACTTTTCCCTCCCGGATTCAGTTCTTTTAACTTTATGACATTTATTTAAAAAGTTCAGGACTGCTCACTCGCCTTTTTTTTTGCGGAAGGCATCGGCAAATCGTCACTGAATGTACAAACCGAAAAGTTCCCGCTTTACTCTAGCATAACTAACGAATTTAACGGTGAAATTTTTATGTGGCAATAATCAAAATGATAATTTAAATTTTAAAATTCACGATTTAAAAAAAATAAACATTAGATTTAACATAAGAGTGGGTTACCGTGGATAATTATACTAACTAACGAACCACGAAATATAGATCGATAGCAAAACATTTTTTTTTAAAATTCTCTGTCATGATCTTGCGTGTCCATGGTTCACATTTGGCCAAACAAAAATATATTTGATTATGGTCTTTTAAACAATTTATTTAACTGCTGCTGAGTAAATAAAGAACCAAAATTTTCCTATATGTGTTTAACAAATTGTAAACCCAAGCATTCTTAGTGTTGCCCTATATTTGTAATGAATTCGTTATTCCTAACCATCGTCGTTTGATTATTACAGCCATATTAATAAAAAAAACTGCCTGGAACTGACAACTTAGACAATGTATAGTCCACACAGATGGTCACGGTCCGACACAGCTGCGACAAAAATTGTAACAACACAGATCCCAACCTTTTTATATAACGACAAACGGTGTCGTTAGGTCTGTCCACATGGGGTTTAAGGTGACAGAAGGAACCTGAAGTTTCGTGAACAGCACTTTATTTTCGAAGGTGTTTTTACCATTAGTGCCAAGCCCACCTCAGCTAATTGTAAAAATTCGATTTGTGAATTTGGCATTTGACAAAACACTTTAAATAGTCTTATAAATACATTTGTATATATATATATATATTTACACACACACACACACACACACACATATATATATATATATATATATATATATATATATATATATATATATATAGGGGCATGCAGATTTCGCGAAAAGATCTGAACACTTATTAGACTGCAACCAGGTACACCCACACCTGTGGTTTCTTCCTTGTGATTGGTGGCCGTCTGTGAGAGAAGTCGTTGCCTTATTTGACCAAGCCACTCAGGACGCGTTTGCTTCCGTACTGAATCACTGTGATTGGTGTTGTTACAATCGATATGTACCTGGAAGAAAATCACCCAATAACGAAACACAGACGACGCTACAGTGTTTAACTTTCATCTAGTCCCGAAATCTTTTTGCGAAATCGTCATGCCCCTATATGTAAATATATGTGGTAAACTATTATATAGCCGTTACTATAAAATGTTTTACATTTTCACAATATTTCAGGGAGAACTGTATGTATTACAAAATTAAACTTTTCCAGGTCAGCTACCAGTTACCTGAAGACAAAATTATAATTTCTGAATGACAAGCATATGTAGTATAATTTAAATGTCCAAATTCTCACAGACAACTTAGTTTTTGGTTTAGAATTTAACCGCAAAAGTAGATTTTTTTTGGAGAAAACAACTAGCGGGAGTTACATTATAATTGACTTAGGGGCATGCAAATTTCGCGGAAAGCTTCCCAGACTAGCTGAAAGTTAAAACACTGTAGCATCATCTGTGTTTCTTAATTGGGCGAGTTTCTTTCAGGTCAATGTAGATTTTTACAACACCAATCACCGTGAGTCAGTGCGGAAGCAAACAAGTCCTGATTGGCCCAGGTCAAATAAGGCATTGACTTATCTCGCAGACGGCCGCCAATCACAAGGAAGAAACCACTGGTACAGGTATATACTTTGTTGCAGTCTAATAGGAGCTCAGATTTATTCACGAAAAATGCCTGCCCCTAATAATTTTTAGAGCCACGGAATTTTCGCACATTCATTTAGTCGCAAGCTAGAATGCAAACCTCCACACTATCGCACTGTGTTCATGATTGGACCGCAGTTATCTGGACACGCCCCTCTACGACCGTGAGCCAACGATGTCCAGCTAGGAGAGAAGTAAGCGAATCACGTAAAGACCAAATAACAAGGATAAAAAATGTTCTCGCTAAGAAATCAACCAATGGGAAAGTAAACATGGGTCGAGCACACCTATAACATTGAATTCTATCACGAGGCCAGAGGAATCCGCGAAATTTCCGGGACTCTAATAATTGTATAAGTTTTTTTTTTTGGGTGGAAGGGTTGTGGGAGGAACTTGAACCAGAGCGAGGGGTAGGCCTTCAAGTGCACGGCGGGCCGGCATCGAATCCCGGGGTCCACCCCCCGGGGGAAGGCTCGCCAGGCGCGTGTAGGTACTCACGAGCCAGGGTCGGTCGGTACTGGATGGCCAGCTCGTAGCTCTTGATCGCCTCCTCGTACTGCTCGCGTCCCTGCAGCAGGACTCCCCTGCGAACACAAGAGACACACCCTCTTCAGGAACACGACACCGGCGACTACCCGGACTCGACATACGTTCCTAGGGACACCTGTATTTCGCGAATACATTTCGTGTCAAGGTATTTCACAAAACACTGTAGATTTTTACTAAGAGTCATGGCAAATTGAGAGGGTGCAGCAGTGCGGTGACCGCATTCTCATTGGCCCCGTCAAGAGCGGGACGACACCTCTCGCCGACCTCAGCCAATAACCACAGGAGAATAGCTACAGTATTTTGTGAAATACCTTCACACTAAATGTATTCGCGAAATACAGGTGTCCCTATACAATTCATCATCCTAGAGACATGCAAAATTCGCGGATTCATTTCGCGATGGGCTAGCATCAAAACAACTATACCTTCGTCCCGCTTCTGCGATTGGCCCACATTTTATCCGGGGAACTGTGAGCCAATTGGAAACACCAAACCAAAAAAGTGCCGAATTACGGAGAGCCTAGTTGAGACGTCTCACGCGTCAGTAGCCAATGAACAGGTGTCATTTCCGCGGGTATTTAAAGGACTGTGGAGTCTATCCCAGAGGTCAATGAATCCGCGAATTTTGCAGGTCTCTACTCATCCATTTAGAGACCGGCTAACAAATTACTCGCTGTTACATTTAGTGAAGGCCAATCAAAAAAAAAATGTGAGCGAGTATTCCAAAAATTGTTGTGAAAGCCTTTACAAAGCCCTAACTAAGCGGATCCTGCACATGGCTTTCAAATGCCAGGACAAGATATCAAGGGGTAACGGGGAGGGGCTGAATTTAAATATTCAGCACGGATCGTGTATTTTAGGTGAATTTAAATGTGGGCACACAAGAAACCTGAGAAATTAAATTATATCAGGATATACAGTATTTAATTAATGCACCGCTGCAGTTGTTATTCTTTCTTGGAAAACTATAAACAAAAAATTATTTTCACATAAAAAATATGTTAATATTTCGCTAGATAATTTAACTGATAAAGAGATGGCTTTAGTATTTAAGTAAATTTTATATATTGTTATAACTTTGTACTTGTACTTTACTTAAGTACTAATGCTTATTTAATTATATTTTTATTTATTCATGTAACAATGTTATAATTTATTCGTTTTTTTGTTTATAAAATATATTGAATTTTAATAAACTGCTCTTTTTAACTTTCATCTTTATAAAACTAATGTAAGGTTTCTTAGGTTATATTTTATATATTTATTCCATAGTTATTATACATTTATAAATGTTTACTTTTGTCAAAATACCGCATGTAATTTGAAGTGACTAGATGCACTCACATACAAGGTTGCTTTCGTGAGTGCTAAATTTCCTGGTTGGTTAAGTGAATATTGTTAACAAAGTGTAAAAAAAGGAAAATAAATTATTATTAAAACTTGCTCACATGTGTAACATCTAACCTTGGTAACGAGAAAGTTCATGTGGTCTCAAATACACTTATAATACGAATCTCGGGAGCGTGATAAATATACGCAATTTAGATTTTTTCTCCCATTTAAATAAGTTTAGTGATACACTTTAGTTGAAGTGAAGAAATGTAGAACACTCTTCCGCTTGATATTTAATTGATGTGTCAATAATTTGGTTCGATATCTACTGCGCAGTGGAAGTTCCAGTCCTAACTGACAAAGATTTTCAACAGATCTCTGCCGATCTCGCAGGAAGCCAAGGGCTTAAGTACGGAATACGTAAGACGAAAGCGCAGCGCGGCTTCAGCGATGACGCTTCTAGGAAACACGAAGAAAACGCGTGAAAAATATTTAATAAATAAGCTTAATCAATTGAGGTCCGACGCCAGTTAGAAAAAACTCAGCGTTTTAATGCAACTGCGAAGACACGCAAAAAATAAATGCCTCGTTGAGACTAATGAAGTAATAAAATAACCATGAAAAATGATGTCATACAGTGAATAATGAAGAAGAGATGGACTAAAAATTGACTTCTATGGTGGGGTCAACATGAGCAATAATAAACTTCCCGCGAGCGAAAAATCCTATATTTGACACTGTCAGAATTCTAGCCCGGGTCATCTTGTATAAGGATCTACACATGACAGAGAGTCTTGATGTAAAACTGTAATATATCACGTTCATTGGAAATAATTCACATAACTTAATACTTTCATATTAAAATTTTACTTTACGAAATATGTTTAAAATTTTTTTAATTACATTGCAAAGTTGTGTCTAAAACTTTTATGCGGTGTTGCGTGTATCTGGCAACACAGCACACCGAAACGAGGACAGCACTTAAATGGCAGGCATTGTACGTTGGAAAGAGAGAGAGAGAGCGAATGTACATTAAAGTGCACACAGCAAATCTAAGGATGAGATACGCTGTACGAACACACACTTTGTACCTATCGCTAGGGGCATGCAAATTTCGCGAAAAGATTTCGTGGCCAGCTGATAGTTAAAACACTGTAGCATCGTCTGTGTTTCGTGACTGGTAAAATTTCTTTCAGGTGCATGTCTACTGTTAACACACTAACCAAAATCATCCGGTGTGGAAGAAAACGAGTCTTGAGTGGCACGGTTAAAAAAAGGGCAACGATTTCTCTCGCAGAAGGTCGCCAATCACAAGGAGGAACCGCTGGTGTGGCTATACCTTGTTGCAGTCTAATAGGCGTTCAGATTATTTTGCGAAAAATGCCTGCCCCTAACTATCGCTAGTTTGAGCCCCGTAACTCACAACAGGTACAACGCAGAGACTATATTGTTAGGGGCACGCACATTTCACGAAAAAGATTCCGAGACTAGCTGAAAGTTAAAAAAATGTATCATCATCTGTGTTTCTTAATTGGGTGAGTTTCCAGGTCAATGTAGATTTTTACAACACCAATCACCGTGAGTCAGTCCTGATTGGCCCGGTCAAATAAGGCATTGACTTATCTCGCAGACGGCCGCCAATCACAAGGAAGAAACCACTGGTACGGGTATACTTTGTTGCAGTCTAATAGGCGCTCAGATTTATTCGCGATAAATGCCTGCCCCTAGTGATCGGGTGAGTTCATTGCAGGTACGTGTACACTGTCGGCGCACCAATCACAGTGATTCAGTGCGGAAGCAAACGCGTCCTGAGTGGCACGGTGAAATAATGCGACGACTTCTCTCGCAGACGGCCGCCAATCACAAGTAAGTAACCGCTGGTGCGCGTGTACCTTGTTGCAGTCTAATAGGCATTCAGATATTTTTTTTTCCGCGATAAATGCCTGCCCCTATATATTGTTAAAGGCCGGAAAAATTCGCGGGTTCAATGACCTGTAGGATTAACTCCATAGTTATACGTACACTCGGTCAAATGTCACCCATTCATTGGCTGCTGTCTTGTAAGGTGTCCCAACGTAGCAGCCTGTGATTCGATACAGCTTTGGTTGAGTGTTTCTCATTGGCCCAGAGTCATCTAGGTGAGTTGCGAGCCAATAGCAGAGGCAGCACTGAGGTATAACTATTTGTATTTTAGCCTATCGCGAAATTAATTCGCGAATTTTTCCGGTCTCTATATACCTATTGTGTGTTCCCAGGTCGTGTTGCGGCCCGGTGGGAGGTGATTGGCCTGACTGCTCGACCACTGCGGTTCCTCCAATCAGGAGGCAGTTAAGAGTCAACCGCTGGCCTCCTGTGACCCGGCTTGCCGGCGGAGGGTGTTGGGGGGGGGGGGGGGAGGAATGACGTGTCTCGTACGCCTATCCAATATCGAAACAAGGCCGAGACACACAAGGCTTGCGGTTGCTTTGTGAATTATCCTGCTTCGCCCGTGTAGGGCGGAGGGCGACTGTTTATGTCTTCGACAAGTGGGGGATTACCGTCTGCACAAGCAACGAGAGAGAGAGAGAGAGAGAAAGAGAGAGAGAGAGACATCACAGTCCCGTAATGAAGACAGATCAAAGCTCAGCTTTGCCGTGGTGTGTAATACGCGTTACCGCACGAAGTGGTTTGCAAGTACTGTTTATGTTCTGAGTGAACCTCTGGGAACGGATCTAAGATTATGACGATCCAGTTTACATTAAAGAGAAGTTTTGAGTGACATCAGACTGAAATAATGATAATATATGCAATACTGTCCTTTATAGTAAATTAAATTCAATTTTAGTAAAACCTTCACAGCTTACAAAAAAAAATATTTGTGCGTGTACTTATGTACACGCGTTATAAGTTACACTTATTTTTGTTTTAGTAAACTTAGTTGAATTACAAATTCTTTCCAAAAAATACATAAACGATAGCACCACGTTCGTAATATCATAGAAAACAAAAAAAAAAGTTAAATATATTTTACGTCATCTTTGTTCCAACACGTTTTTTTTGCTAATACAATACATATATTTTTTAAGTTGCGATTATGTCTTGTTATAACTATTAAAAATTTTAAAAAATAATAATTTCATGATATTTTCACTCACAAAAAGTTTCATTTAACACACTAATACGATGTTCACAAAGGTGAATATACACGAGTGCCGCCATCTTGACGACTTCGGCTCGTGGCAACGGCAGGACACGCACATGCGCACTCAACTTTCAACCTGTTAGATTTCCTTTGCGTGATGCACACGCATTTCACTGAATTTCCATTGCAGACCAAAATTTCACCCTCAACGCGCCAGCTGAATATTCACTTAAATAAGGTTAGAATAAAGTAGCTGCTTGACTTCTGGGTTGTGGCCGCGTCCTTGGCGAATAATTCACCGACGCTCCGGTCGACATGGCAGTCGCCATCATCAGGGAGCAGTTACCTAAGCGTCCTTGGCGAATAATTCACCGAAGTTTCGGTCGACATTGCAGTCGCCATCATTAGGGAGCAGTTACCTAGATAACTGCTCCCTGATGATGGCGACTGCAATGTCGACCGAAACGTCGGTGAATTATTCGCCAAGGACGCGGCTACAACCCAGAAGCCAAGCTACTTCAGACAATGGCAGTGAAAACCTGCGAACACTGTTAAGGTTTGGAATAAAGTGAACGCTTCTTTCATGTCAGACTTCTGTTGAAGCCACCGCCGTCTCGGGACGTCTTCTTTAACCGGTCCAGCAGGGCGGGGGGCGCCCAATCCCCGCGAGTTGTGAGATTCGCGCCGCTCCTAAAGAGGAGCTTCGTCCTTGTAGATTCCCGCTAGTCCTTAACACTATACCTAACCCTTTTATTATAATGTTTACACAAAAACGTTCTCCCCCCAGAAATATAACACATAAGCTATTATCGTGTAATTTATGTCTACGTGCGGTGCTAATGACTAGGGACCGGAAAAATTCGCGGGTTCATTGACCTCTCGGATGAACGTTATAGGTCTACGTACACTCGTTCAAATGTCACCCACTCATTGGCTGCTGTATTGTGAGACGTCCCAACGTAGCAGCCTGTGATTCGATAAAGCTTTAGTTGCGTGTTTCTCATTGGCCCAGAGTCATCCAGGTGAGTTGTGAGCCAATAGCAGAGGCAGCACTGAGGTATAACTATTTGAATTTCAGGCTGTCGTGAAATGAATCCGCGAATTTTTACGGTCTCTACTAATGACTGATCTATAGAGACCTGCAAAATTCGCGGATTCAGTGACCTCCAGGATAGACTCCAATATCCTCTACACACTCGGGCAAATGCTCCCTGTTCATTGGCTGCTGACTTGTGAGTCGTCTCGACCGAGTGTCTGTGATTCGACACTTCAATGAGTGAGGGTCTCTAATTGGCCCTCAGTCCTCCAGATTAACAGCGAACCAGTGGTAGAAGCAGCGCTAAGGTATAATTATTTGAATTGTAGCAAATCACGAAATGAATCCGCGAATTTTGCAGGTCTCTACTGATATAGCTTCTTGACAACCAATATAACTGTTTGTTCTATATACATGTGTGTGTGTGTATGTGTGTGTAGGTGTGTGTGTGTGTGTGTGTGTGTGAGCGAGCCTTACATTACCCGCCAGAGACGTGTAATATCTAACCTCGGTAACGACCTAATTTATGTGTTATCATGTTGTAAATTCACTAATGATTTGGAACTCGAACACGAAATTTATAGAACTACTTTAAAATAATTCCAAGCGTGATAAAACTACGCAAATTGTATTTTAAACTAAATTTATAGACGTGAATCACTCCCAAATTCTTCACCCGCCGCTAGAATTCGTTGTCAGAGCAGCTACGTCGACTGTCGAATCATTTGATTTGCAGAAATAAATAAATGTTTAAGTATACAAATAAACGAACCTGATAAATTGTATAATAAACTTATAAAAATACTAAACCCTAGTTTTGGACCTGATTTTCGACAAATGAATTTCATTAAAACACTGCACATCTGGTTGAAATCCTCTAATTTTGAGAACTTTGGTTCGCTCCATCCGCCACAGATGGCAGCACCGTGGTTACACGTTTCCGTTCCATGTGACTTCCGTTCCATTCACGAAATCACTCCTACTAGATGCCGTATACCGAGTTCTAAGATGTTGCACGTCAAAAAAATGAGGCTCGTGGGCACCACGCGCGTTCGCAGTGAAACTTCACAGTTTCGTAATCCACTTGGACGATAAAACAAAATATTCAATAATTCACCTGACAATAAAAACACAATAACTCACTGTATGCCATTTTTGACGTGACAACGTCTAATAAATCGATGAACGCCGGCTGCACGCACGAAAAAGTGTCCCCTAACGCACATTGTCCCGTTACGCTGTGTCCCGTTACGCTCATTGTACGCTTGCGCCGCATCTATCTCTCTTCCACTCGATTGGAACAACCATAGATTTGACTTTTTCGAGGCACATTAAACTTGAAACACTCCCATTCTTTTCCTATCATCGTCCTATCCGATAACAGAATAACACAGATTAGAAAAATTTAAATAGCAAACATGTATAAAAAATATATTTAAAATAATCTATTCGTTAAAGTAATAAACATATTTGAATTAATGAGTGCAAATAAAAGTAAAAATATCAATTAAATAGTAGATTTCATTTCACTCCTTCTTTTCATCCATACAAAATAGTGATAATTCAATAAAAATGATTCAATTTTATTCATAAAAGTATGCAATTATTTCATCAATGTTTTGTTACGACGTTGTTACGTTAAACTATCGTCTGTAAACCGACTTCACAGACAAACAATTTTTTTCCCTCCAGAAACTGTGCAGCTGGTAGTCAGCCTGGGTGCTTACAGCGGGATATGCCCACGGGAGCGGCTGTTAGCAGGACGAGTGTCAGACATGTTGTCTTTTGGGTTTCTGTATGTGACAGCGAAGCTGTATCAGCAGTTGATTAGTATCTAAAATGACGCGAATATTAATTTGACGGAACGCCTTGTTTTATTCACCAAAGTAGACAAAGATTAACATATTAAAAATCACACTAAAAACATTGGAAACTTTTATATAATTTTTCACGATTCTAATTAAAATTTTAAAGCATTTTTTATTTAAAGTATAAAAAATGCGGTACCGTAGAATTGTTACGAACACTTATTCGAAAGTAAGGAGTGGGGCGCCCTATTATTGAACGTTTCCTTAAGCTCTTATGAGTAATCGTCTCGACTAACCTTACAAGACGTTAAGAAGTTACACTTCAAATTTATTTAGTTGACTTTTGAAGGGTCTTGCAGGTTTTATTTTTTCATTAAACGCAGGGAGTAGGAATGTTCCATTTAACGACCATCTCCTTGCTGAATCTGGGCCACTAAGGAACGAAGACCAGAACAGACCAGAAGTATTTGGGATTAGGGTAAAGGAAAGGAAAGAATACGGTGGACGGGCAAAGTTAGGAACGAAGAGGTCGTAGAGACAAAGTTTTTTGGGAAGGGGGAGGGAAAGAAATAGACAAAAAAAAAAGAAGGAAAAAGAAGGTGGACGGGACATCGGTTTGGGAGAAAGTTCGTAAAAAAGTTACAATTGGAGGTTTGATGGAAATAAAATCGAAAGATAGGAAGAAATAGGTTCAAATGCTGACTGGATCTTATTAGTCGAGTGGATAAGTTTAATACTTTAACACTAAGCTGCCAGTTGAAAACAGAGCCTTATAATGAACAATTTCGCGATAAAATGAAATACTTATGCGCGAATGTAGGCGCATGCGTTTAAGCACAGTAAAAAAAATTAACTCAAAGGTAAATGTATTTTCGATTCCATTTTGCGGAATTGAAACTGTTTCTGGGCCCTGAGATAGATGCTTAAAGAAGTAAGTCTACAGGGAAATTGACAAGGGATTTGATGTTTACTCCCGTTACTACATTCGTGAACATCCCGCGCGATCGTAATAGCTCCATAACACGAGTAAGTGCTACGTCGTATACTGCTTCCGGAAAACATCGCGAATCTTCCACATCGCGAGCGGTAAGTGCGCTGATGTGATAACAAGGAGTCAAATGTAGGCTGTTTCCAAATAGTAAGCACGCGTCCTTTACCAACGCAACCTTGACCAAAGGATCCCTTAATTTCAAGGCTGTATTCGGTGCGAGACTAGCCAAGAAATGGTATCTGAATTATATCGAAGCTAACCATACCTGGCGTATTCACAAAGAAAAACTTTTTTCCCGACAATCATTTGCTTACGTTTAACAGTTTTTCACGCTGTTTTTTTTCTCCATCCAATATCAAACTTTTAACGTTTTCGAGTTAATCAATTGACAGTAAAATATAAATATTAAATGGCGTAGACAGCCGGCTAAACATTAGACTAACGTTAAATATTCACTAAAATATAGCACCCAGATGAATAGAAAAAAAAAGGAATGCATTAAAGGACCTGTGGAAGAATACGGACGGTCTCCAAAATGGCTGACATCCTTAAATATGGATTTTTAAGGACCTTTTAAGCTAAATATATCTTTGAGTAGATGATAGAGGAATGTCATATATCGAAGATTGCAGGTCAAACATTTTGGTAAAGTACAGTATGTCCATAAAATAATGTCCCAGTAATAAATTTTAATAGTATCAACAGTAAGAGATCTAGAGTGTTGGCACAAGGAGTAACTCAAACAGTTTTAGATAAGCGCATGAGCGTATACGGCTTTGTTGTTTTCTCGCTTGCAGCGCGAAAGAATGGCTCATTCCCCAATTAGTAGAGGGTGTACCTGTAAACTTTATTTGGCAACAGGATGGAGCCCATCCTCATTAGAATCTCTTTGTACGAGAGTGGTTGAAAGCCGTAGTCCCTGACCGTTGGCTTGGTCGTAATGGTCGAGACGACAGACCTCTTTTACGCTGGCCTCCACGTTCACCTGACATAATCCATGCGATTTTTTTTTCTTTTGGTCATTTATAAAAGATCGTAATCTAGGTCACACCTCTACCTAAATATTTGCCATAGTTGAGACACAGAATTGAAGAGGCTTTTGCTTCCATTCCTCCGGACTTGTTAACCAAAGAGTGGGAAGAATTGGAATTTAGGTTGGATGTGTGCCGTAACAATTCAATTCGATGAATGTTTTGTTGTGAATAGTCTGAATTAAACTGCTATAACATACCAGTGAGAAAAGAAACTCTGTATTACGACATGGAACCGCCGACGCGAGTGTGTGTTGGCCGCATGGAGTTACGGAACGATTGAAGCAGACATGGGCGCTCGTGCCTCGGCGCGGGCGACGGATCACGACCCGAGACCCGGGGTAGAGACCTGAAAAAATTCGCGAAATTCATTTCGCGATAGGCTAAAATAGAGATAGTTATACCTCAGTGCTGCCTCTGCTTATTGTCTCGCAACTCACCTGGATGACTCTGGGCCAATGAAAAACACCCGAATCACAGGCTGCTACGTTGGGACACCTTACAAGACAGCAGCCAATGAGTGGGTGACATTTGACCGAGTGTACGTATAACTATGGAGTTCATCCTGCAGGTCACTGAACCCGCGAGTTTTTCCGGTCCTTAACCCGGGGGATGCGTGGACGGGCAGAGGAGGAGCTGAAGGGAAGCAAGTGTAGCGCGCGGAAGTGGTGGGATCGTTTTCTTTTCGAGAAGGGGGGGGGGGGAGGAGGGTGTGGATGGTGCGGAGGTAGGTGGTCTCCCCTGAGGTGATGGGGCGAAAACGACCCTTGAAACCTGCAGGACTCTCGGGCGCTACGACCCCGACGGCCCTTCGAGGTTTACTGCCGCGGCATCGCGTGACCGCACCTCGTCTTGCGATCGCCCTGGTGGACCCCCCCCCCTCCCTGCGGCGCTCATCAGCCGTCCTCTAGGGCGTTTACAACCTAGGGCCGGCCCGATGAATAATAACGTAGCAACCGCGAGCCCAGTGTTCGGCGAGCGACGAGGCCTGGATTCCTGCAGAGCCGCTATCCCCGTGATCAACACAGGAACGTGCTTCTTTTCTTCAACGTCTTCACACGCGCTCTGCGAACAGAACCTGAGGCCGGTGCCACACTACGCCTTCCTCCCTCTGCAGCTGAAACTACCGCAGCGTTTTCGATGTGTAACATCTTTTAACTCTCGGTGTACGGCAGTTGGCAAGAGTGATTTCGCAAATGGAACGGAAGTCGCGTGTGTAACCACGGTGCGTCCATTTGAGGCGGTTGGCACGAACCAAGGCGTTTTATAAAATTAAAAAATTTCTATTCAATCCAAAATTATGCAAATTTCCTGAAATTTCATTTTATAAATTTGGTTGCAATTTTTGTATTATAAGTAGATAATTTGAAAAAAAATTTAAACTGTGTACACTATGGTCGGTGATATATTTATTTGCTGGCTGTACTGTAAAAAATTTTACATTTTGTCGTCGGCTATTATCAAAAGTCCAAACCAGAGATAATATTTTTTTTTTTGTGAATTTGTTTGTGAATTTCAATGTGTGGTAATCAGTGGTCGCGTCTGCATGATCACATGTTGACCAGGTGAAGCCCAATCAGTAGAGACCTGCAAAATTCGCGGTTTCGATGGCCTTCAGGATAGACTGCACATACCCCTGTACACTCGGGAAAATAACGCTAGTTCATTGGCTGCCGACTTGTAAGTCGTCTCAGCTGGTTTGTCTGTGATTCGATCCTTCTTTGGTTGAGGGTTTATAACTGGTTGAGATTCGTCCAGATGAACAGTAAGCCATTAGCAAAATTATCTAAGAGGTATATGTGTTTGAATTCTAGCCTATCACCGAATGAATCCGCGAATTTTGCAGGTCTCTACCAATCAGAGGTGTAGTGTTTACATTGTGGAAACATTTTTAATCAATGTATTTTATTGAAGTGTCTGTGTTTTACCACTGAAATTCTAAATCATACTTACTCTCTGACATGGTCAAGCTCCATTTCCGCAATGGTTTTAGCTTGAAAGTATAGCGATGGCGAAGTAAATTGTGACTTGAAACTACGTCAGAGCATGCCGTCTTCTGGCAATTCCTAACTCCGTGGTGGGACTTCCCTTTCTCTTAGAAACATGAGACCATGGTCCCATTGGAGCCGTGTCTAAAAATATGTACAGATTGTCTGCATTTTGTAAACTACTTAGTTTTAAAACTGTGCGTTTGTGCACGTATTTTTGTAGATTGGTGAAGATTTTCTATATGTAAAGAGCAATTGCATTTATATATATATTAATGTCTCTAAGTTTGTATTATGAACACCGAGGTCGTGTACTCTATTAGATCGTAATCCACCATTATCTTGGTAGTGCGGTCACCCTAAGACTTTGTGCATGCACACGAACGTATGCCCCATTTTCAACTGCGCCTTGAAAATGTAAAATTACGCCCGTTTGCCAAGTCGTCCTGGCTGTGTTCGTGAACATTTTGCCGCGTCAGCCAATTTAAGAGATAAGGACGTTATGTCTTCCTCGCCTTTACACGCTGCGCCATTGGCTCTGTTCAATTTCGACCAACTCTCCTCCCCCTCCCCCCTTCACCCTTTAATTCCACTTCAGCTCGGCGGCAGCGCATTCTGGCGTTCGTGCCGCGTGCGTCGGTGTTGCCAACAATACAAGAAGCAATTTCCCATACCCTCGCGCCGAGCTCCTGGTGTGGTTGGAGACCGTTATCCCAAGATGAGCGACCGTAAACTTTTGTTTTTGCAAACCCCGATGACACTATTGTTGCGTTGGAGGGAACGGAAATAGCAACCACACTGTGAATGCATTTGGAAATTCCAGCACACATAAAAACATACGATAAATTAAGTAAAGCTGAAAAGTACAATTTTCGTAGCAAAGAGGTAGGAAGTGTCGTTGTAAAAATAAAAATAAAAGACAATATTTGCAAGCGGTAAAACCCCCAAAAATCAAAACTATTTTGAATTTATTCTAGTTTAGTGTTTTAAATCAATACTCGACCAGTTAGTTGAAACATTAAGAGAAAACAATTCATGGAACAAATAAAGAATAAAGATTTTGTGTATGTCTACCTCAAATGGGTTGGCTAATTTAAAATGGTTTTTGGTGTTATCACAGTCCACGCCTTATGTTGGAGGGCTGAGTCACCGCATGGTGACTTAAAACTCCTAGAGCCTAAGAATATCCAGGCATAAGGTGGAACTCGAACCCTTGACCCTGTGGACATGAGTCAAATACATTCACCGCTACACGATTAAAGATGACTTTGAGTTTAAAGTCTTTGGCTTATCTGCTTCCTCTTTTTGCAGTTTACAAAACAATATGGTTAGATGTTCCAAAACTTTTGCCAAATCATTGTCATTCTTAATTTGCAGACAGTACGAAACTTTGTGGAGTATATAAAAAAGAATATGGCTCTGAATGATAACAGACTATGCAAACAAATCAGGTACAATAATTCAAAAATCTACTGTAGCTTCTATTGCAATAGTTTCGAGATTTTCTTTTCGATAGTTTGAACACATGATTTTAAAGTTTTTACTTCACTATCAAGCTTTGTTTACCTATGATTTTTATGTCGCTAGACAATAAAAAAGATATTTAATTGGTATATATCTTCAATAATAATTTCTGAAGGTCAATAATATACATTTACCTGCAGGAACACGATTACAACAAAATAATACCACGTGGAGAAAAGAACTTTACGCGTGAATCGTGAAATCGAGCCACATGGACAGAAAAATTTGACTTAGCTCACTTTCAAAACAGCGAAATACTTTTTTTTTTTTTTTTTTTTTTTTTACCGGTGCACTGAAACAAGTGAACTAATTAGTTGCTGACGGATACGTGGAGTGTGGCGGGCAAAGCGTTAGTTAGATGGGAGTCCTGTTTCCATAGATTTGCCAAGCATTCCAATGAGTGACTTCGTCGCTTGAGAATCAAAGGAACCGAAATGCCAATTCGCTCCAGATTCACATATAGTGATAAATTAGATTAGGTGAATTAAAAAGCTAAGTGATAAAAAATATAGACCAAACCACTAATATTATTCAAAAGCTAAATTTTTCACTCCTGTCTTGGCTCTTTAGCTTTAAGAGAGATGTTTTAGATGCACTATTTATATATAACTGTTACAATAATAAAATTAACTGTAATTATCTACTTGACAATACATGCATTAAAGAACCTACTTTCAAAAATAATCAGAAACCTTTATTATACACACTGAGCCAGATTTATGGTATTTTATACAGAACAATATCAAATTTCCACAAGTATGGTAATTATTTTCGTCCATCACACAATAAAATAAATGTAATTAAAACCTACTATCTTATTTTTTAATATATAATTTTTGTTAAGAATCAAATAATGTTTTGTATATACTATGTTGTTTAGTTGCTTAAATCATAAAGTTTTCATGCTATATCTTTTCCTATCTGTAGCTATTTCTAGTTTTTTTTTGTGATATACAAATTTTTATTTTAACTATAATAAATTTTTATGCTTGTTTTTAATTGTTTTGTCTTTGTCTTGGTTTAGTTTGTATTTGTCTTTTATATATTTGTTTTACTTGTATCGTGCTTACCCTCCAAGGGCTTAAGCCGTAGGTAGGCATGTAAGAAATTGTAAATCAATAAATAATAAATAAATAACTAAATAAATAATCCATAGTATTGCAAGGTAAAACCTCTCTTATATAATTTACACGCTATCCTAGTATTTAGTTCTAAAATATACTTTACTGTAACCGTTATTGTTGGTGAAACGAGTGGCGGAAAATTTATAATCAGTTATCGGCTATGCAAAAGGTCATTCAAAATATATAATCATTAAAAAATAGTCTAGATTTTTTCATAAAATTTTGAGGAGAGTCTTGTAACAAAGAAAAATACAGGCGAAAAAATTGATAAATTGTACCGCACGCAGTAGATACACATTTGTGTAAATTTATTTCAGAAAAGGAAATTAGTAATAATGCAGAAATAATTAGGTATATTGATTGTATATTTCTATTCGTAATATACGGAAATATTCAGTGTAGAAAAAATAAGTACAGAAGTGCAAACAAATATAACAGCAAACAAAGGAAACACAAATAATTTAACAAATGAGATGTAGCATTCAAGAAACATCAAGTAAGTTCATATTACCGCGGGCAATCTTTTCTAAACAGAAATTCCTCGACAAACAATGTGCCTGTGAGTAAATCACAAATTTTTAACGAGCAAGGTTACGTGAATTATATAGGTTGTACAATTATTGTCTGCTCAACTCTGTAAGAATTTTCTTTCTTATTTACATGGCAGCTCATCAAAAATTTACAATAGGAACATATAAAAAATGTTTGGTTTTTGTCATTTTCTGAGAAAAATTATTCTACCAAAAAAATGCCACAAACAAAGAAGGTTTCTACATCTTGAAAGTTTCTGACGGAATATATGTAATTATTTTATCCACAAGTTCTTTATTGACTATGTGTCTTGGGGGAGTTCTTGTTTAAAAAATACATGTTTTAGCATGTAGGTTTTTTACATTTAGTCGCTGGATTCGTAAATTAAGGGGGGGGGGGGATTATCTTAAGAATACTATTTGTTATTCGCAGCAACTTCTGTAAATAGATACTTATTTTTTTTTATTTTTACATTTTTTTAAAGGCAAATGCTTTTTGAGGCCTTTCGAATTTCGAATTTTTGAATTTTGGGTAATACAACGCGACGTTTTTACCTAAAAATGAGAATTTTCCCCTCGAATTAGGTTTATTTTTTTAAAAGGAATTCTGAGGCAGTTTGGCACTAAGATAGCCACCGTGACGTCAGAGGTTGGTGGGTCATCGACCCCACCTCACACTTCACCCTGGACCCTGGCACTGGAGCCCCTTTTGCATACTACTTTGGAGTAACCATGGAGATAACAAGTTAGGGAGTGGGTTTGTAGATTCTTCGTTAATGTTAATTATTGGAGTCAAATGAGAACGATTCCACCAACCCAACCTCTCCTTCTGAACAATATATCTTTGCCATTTGGATAGTAAAACATTTATGGCAATATTTATTTGCTGGTGCGTTGTTAGCATCTCTGTTTAACAATACCATCACTACTTAGTATAAAACAAAGTCGCTTCCCGCTGTCTGTCTGTCCCTATGTATGCTTAGATCTTTAAAACTACGCAACGGATTTTGATGCGGTTTTTTTTAATAGAGTGATTCAAAAGGAAGGTTTATATGTATAATACATGCATAATATAGTAGAGAAACACTGATAATTTTAGAGGTTTCTAATGTGATGTAAAAAAACACGTTTTTTTGTGTGCTTACATTGCAATCGCTGGCTGAACCCTACGAGATAGATAAAAATAATGTACTAAATGTATGGTACACCTAAAAAAGGTCTACAAAAATGTCCGCGATGGTGTATGTCTATCTTAGGGATAACCCACAATAACCATTTTTTATCCTTTACTTTTTACGAGAAATAATGTGGTACCGGAGAAGATGTATTGATTCCCCGAATTCCTCTGATACCATCGGATTTACCGTTCCAGTTTAAACGCCTAAAATTTCCGGTAAAGATATCTTTTGCAATGACCATTAATAAATTGTAGGGTCAAACTGTCAACGTTGCAGGCTTAGATTTGGGCGTTGAGTGTTTTTCACATGGGCAATTATATGTCGCTTTTTCAAGAGTAACCTCTAAAGAATCATGTTTGTATTGTCTAATGACAAAAAAGCTGTGAACGTTGTATATAAAGACATTCTGTAGTAGATAGTATCAGCATTGCACCCGTGCAAAGCCAGGGCGGGTCGCTAGTACTATAATAATGTAAAATTACATATATTTGTGAATTTGTACGTTTACATGAAAGCAACTACAGCGTTACAAAAAATATTCGCAGTAACATTGGGTCCGGATTTTTGACCGGGAAATTATGCTATGAAGTACTTGTATTAGATAAAAGTAATTTGTAAACCATTCCGTAAATAGATTTACAGTATTAACTGTGCACACATATATAAGCACACCAAGACAAAATAAAGTCCAACTGTTGTGCATTCGATTATCCCTTCTATAAAATTACGAGCAAGGAATATTCATTCAAAAAAGTATTGCATATTTGCTCAAACAATAGGAATGTGTTGTACAAATTGAAAATATTTATATTAAAGGATAACAGACAATTTCTTGTCAACTGGCTCCCAAAAGAATCTTTTACAGAAGTACAACATTTTTTCCCCCTCAATGTGACGGAATTTTCAATATTCTTCATAGCGAGTTCCTTTCAAGCTAATTAACAAACTTCTAGTGTAAGCATTTCATGCAGCTACGATTTTTTTGACGTGACAACGTCTAATAAATCGTTGAACGCCGGCTGCACGCAAGAAAAAGTTTTCCGTTACGCTGTGTCCCGTTACGCTCATTGTTCCGTTACGCTGTGTCCCGTTACGCTCATTGTTCCGTTACGCTGTCGGCGAGTGCAGTAATAAACGGTTATGTTACAATTGACTAAAAAATTATGGTGATTCATATAATTGATGATAGATATTTGATTACAGTTATTTATATGAAAACTTGTTCATAATTATATTTAAACTTTATAGCTAAACGCCAGTTTTTAAAATTAACTACAAGTCATCTACACGTGAACTGTTTCGTCGACTGTTTATAAAGTGAAGTGAAAAGTTAATGTGGTTTTCATTGCTTATTACAACAACAATTTCGACAAAAAAAGGTTAATTATTCTTGCATTTTAAAAATCTGATTACTAGTATAATTTCATGTATTTATTCTTTTATCATTAAAATAAAAATGATTTAATTTTATTCATGAAAGTACGCAATCATTTAATCAATGTTTTGTTACGACGTTTTCACGTTAAACTATCGTCCGTAAACCGACTTTACAGACAACCAATTTTTTTTTTTTTTGGCTGACCGTGGGGCGACCTCGACATCGGAACCGACGTCCACCCCCGCGGACACGCCACCTCCGTGGAAGCGACGGACAAGCCGTGCCCAAAGCTATAATTACGGTGATGGCTTTATAAACCCTTTGGGGGCGTGCGTGTGTGTGTGTGTGTGAGCGCGGAGATTGGCGACCGTTGCGTCAGGGTTGGGGAGGGGGTTTGGGGAGGGGTAGGACGAGGAAGGGGGGGTTTATCTCGGGGTCATACCCGGGTCCCCCGAGGTACACGCCTCACCCCCCCCCCTCCAAAACGTCCGTCAAACTCCGCCAAAGCCGGTCCGCGGCAGATACTGAGCCATCTCGCTGATTGCCCTCCCGGTGACGTCACGGCCGCCGGCTGACAGACACGCCGCGGGTGCAGACGTCATCGGAGACCGCGGCGGTCAGCGGGCGGACTCCCCTCTACCTTTGAATATATATACTGTATAGAAGTCGCGAGTGGATAGGATTTACTCTACGTTTTTCAGGAGCGTATGATGAGCAGCTTGGGAACTTCGCCGCTGCAGTGCGCTGCCGTTAACGCCCTGTATCGTCTTAGTTGTTATTTACACGTTAGAGCGCAGCGCTGTCGCCCGCTGTCATTCCCCGCACCACCCATCTATCATTCACTGCAGCTCAAGGTCGTTCAACAGGAGGGGGAAGGGGTGTTTGAAGAGTTCGACACTCGTCCGCTAGGGACCACCACAAGTCGATGCCCCAGAGATGGTGGCGATTGCGGCGGTGAATTAACCACCTACCACAAAACCGTATTAGAAATTTGAACCTGGGCTGGCGACTTCTATACAGTATATATATATTCAAAGCCTCTACCGACGGCAGGGTGGGTCTAGCCCACGACGCGCCATAGTCCGGGATGAGATCGTGTGGTGAATTCCGGTAGAGCCGCAATAACACCGGAAAAAAAAACCCATCAATACACCGTATAACCAGGGACACCTGGATTTCGCGAATACATTTCGTGTCAAGGTGTTTCACAAAATACTGTAGCTTTTCTCCTGTGGTTATTGGCTGAGGTCGGTGAGAGGTGTCGTCCCGCTCTTGACGGGGCCAATGAGAATGTGGTCACTGTACTGCTGCACCCTCACAATTTGCCATGACTCTTAGAAAAAGCTACAGTGTTTTGTGAAATACCTTGACATGAAATGAAATCGCGAAATACAGGTGTCCCTACGGTATAACACCTAACTGCATGTTAATAAAACATAACAACGAATCTTGAAAAATTTCATGGAGCAAGTACCAATATATTGGAAATGTTTTTTTTTGCTTTGTTTTTTGATATTGAAACTGTTCCCATATAGGGTACTTGCTGATTTTTTTTTCTCAGTAGTTAGACATGCTTTTTTTTATTTACAAATTAGTACATTGTAAAAGTGCATCATGCATCAGTAAAAATGACGCTGTTTTGGTGAAGTGAGTATCATTGAACAAGTGAGTGCCGTATTTGTTGAAAATTGTGTTATCTCTGTGAATAAACAGAGTTGTTAAAAAAAACAAAAACAATAACACTAAAATCTCTTATTTTAAAAGCGAAATCGTTTTTAAACCGTAAAATATTGTCTCTACGAATAGCGCATTTCTCAGAAATTGCGGTCAATTCCGTTTAGTGATTAGGGTGGCTATCTATTACCAGTTCTGAGGAGCAGAAGTTAATGTAAAGATACGCCATTTTTTTGCATACTCTAATTGCTATCGCAAGTAGAATTAATATGTGACGTTTCTTCGTAATTTACTACATTGCATTCATTGAAGTATAGTGTACACCATTAACATGGGTGGTTTTTCAGTTGCTTAGCCTATAAGTTTACTGTATATAGCTAGCATCATTTACATTCTAGATGTATTGAACTGCTATTTTTTTTTTTTTTACAAATTGTTCAATACTTTTATAAGTCATTTTCTGCTGGGCAATACCGCGCACAATTTTGGGAAGGGAGGGGGGGGATTATCTATGACATTTTTCAATGTAAAATTAATGCCTGCTTTTGATATTAACAATGTGCATTTAGTATTTGTGACTTTAATTATAATATAATAAGTTGTTAGAGATAAATTATTGAAAATAAGAGTACATAATTAGAAACAAACATTAAAAATTATAAGATTTTTTAAAAGTACTTTCACCAAAAAAATGATTATAAAATTGATTCTCGTTGATAAAGTAAGCAAACATTTTTGAAATAGTTTTACTCACAATAATTTTTTATTTGCCTTTTTAAAGTGAATCTTGGTGATTAAAATATTTATTTTCAAATCCATTGCATAGCTTTCATTAATTTTTCCACATATTCGAAAAGGATAACAGTTTGCAAGCCAAAACAGTCTCAATCAAATTTTAGTGGGCTATTTATGGTACGTTATTTTAATGATAATTGCAGTGGGAAAGATTGAATCGAATCTTTTTTTCTGTAAATACTTCATTGTTGGTATGAAATTTTTGTCCAAAAAAATCCCCAAGAACGGACAACATAAATGAATACATTAACACACGGAGTACAAGCCAAAAATCAGCCGATGTGAAATATTAAACGTCTACACCGCACAAAGTTGAACACAGTGGGGTGAATACGATGAGACATCTGCAACTGGAACAGCAAATGTGGACAAACAACAACCTTCGACAACACAGTGACAGACAAATGAACCCAGTGATGAAACTCAACAAATATTCTGGACAACATAACAATGATATCACAAACGGACACAGTAGTTATCCTAAGACAAAACAGTTGTGACGTTTCGGGAACTGAACATCTACTCCCGTTATCAGATGCGAACAGTCTGTTAAAGCTTTGAATATATATACTGTATAGAAGTCGCCAGCCCAGGTTAAAATTTCTAATACGGTTTGAGGTAGTTGGTTAATTCACCGCCGCAATCGCCACCATCTCTAGGGCATCGACTTGTGGTGGTCCCTGGCGGACAAGTGTCGAACTCTTCAAACACCCCTTCCCCCTCCAGTTGAACGAACTTGAGCTGCAGTGAATGATGGATGGGCGGTGCGGGGAATGGCAGCGGGCGACAGAGCTGCGCTCTAACGTGTAAATAACAACTAATATGATACAGGGCGTTACGGCAGCGCACTGCAGCGGTGAAGTTCCCAAGCTGCTCATCATACGCTTCTGAAAAACGTAGAGTTTATCCTATCCACTCGCGACTTCTATACAGTATATATATTCAAAGGTTAAAGCTTATGTTCCAGTAACACTTATAGAGAAAGAAAAAACCAGGTTGTAGTGTTGCTGGAATTCCTTTAAAACCTGCACAAATTCCGTGGATTTTTAGTAAAATGAATTTACCTTCAAGCTGATAATATAAAAAAAATTGTACGTTAAATGTGATAAACCATGAAAATATTAATGACTTAGGCAATTGACATGATGAATCACTTATTATCTGTGAAACGTTTTGACATGGTGTAAATGATGAAACAACTCTGCTTCACTGCTACGTCTGGCCGAGGAACTGTTTAAAAATGGCGCCCGCCGTAATTACTCGCGTGCGGTCGTTATCCAAACGTGCGCGTATCTGCACATCTGATCTAAGTGCAGAGGGGGTGAAGGGGAAATAGCGAGGGTGGAAAAAAAAGGGGCAGGTAATTTGTCAGCAAAACCCATTGTCCGCTGTTTGGCGGCAGGCTTTCCGAAAGCAATCCGAACAGCGTTCCTCGCATAAGGCCAAGATCCCGGACAACCGAGACGTATAGAACCTAGCAGCGACCTGGGTGGGGCAAGGAGAAGAGGGGATGGTACAAACCTCCAATCAGATCTCTCCTTAGGCCGCGGTCGCAGTCACACCGACAGTTATTCTCTTCAGTACAGTGATTGTAAACAAAAAAAAAATAATTGACGTTTCATAATATTTTTTGTGTTTATAATTAAGCCTAACTTAAAAATAAATTAATAAAGGGAAAATGCCATGGCTGGCCAATCCCCGCACAAAGCACACGTTACATGCGACCCTCTCCCTGCATGGCTAATCCCAGCATGACTAGGCGTATAGGCTTCGGCCTGAGACGCACCTAGGGCCCTCCCTAACCCGGACCCCTACTACAAATATATTTAGGTTTTGTTATGTCAAGAAAAAAATAAAATAAAATCTTTTGTCAGTTTCACTGTGACCATAGCCTTATGGTAGACACACGATATTATGGATTTATTTTTAGGCTGATTTTTTTTTTTTTTTTTTTAAACAGCAGGTCTTGTCGTTGTTAGCCCACTGTGTTCCTCTGCGCTGTCATTATTTATTTTTCGTGGCTAAATTCCTTCCACGGAATCTTGTGCGGTATGATATTTAAGTTTGAATGTGTTGGTCTGTGCGGTCGTCGTTGTGTTTGCCATAATACCTGTTTAGGTTAATCGCTGGGTTTATCTGTTTGGCATAGCTGATTTAGGTTTGTTCTCTGTACATTTATGTTTTAGTTTTTTTTTCTAAATTTATGTTCTTGTATTTTTTCCATAAAATGTGCGAAACTGCAATTACATATTTCCAAGAAATTGTATTAAATCAAAACTCCCCATTGCAGGAATCAATTAAATAATGTAAATTTATTAAGTTCATTACTTCGGCGGTATAATCAACCCAGTTACGCTCAGATGTTCACAAATCATTAAATAAAAATCAAATAATGTCAGCGCACGTTATTTTTGTAAGAAAAAAAAATTAAAAAAAAAATTGAGGTAAGGCAGGGTTTAGGCCTACACAACAAAAGCCCCATTTTTCTTCCGCCAACGAAAGTCATCAACCATGGGGGAAGATGGAAAGAGGTTCTGGATAGGGGAAGGGGTCGACTCTTTTCACTGTTCCGCGGGTGACGTCATACATAAAACTTCCCCAATATCAGCCGAGAGAGTGCTATATTCTTTTTTTTTCTTTAGTCTTGTTTTATTTTTTTTTTCCTTCAGGTGGCTGGAAGTGTCTGCGACGGCGGCGAGGAAGCAGGGCGCGCGTCAAAGGGGCTTATTTATCGCGGCCCAGTGAGAAAGCGACAGGGCCGAAAGGCACGTCATGAGCTGAAGTTGAAAATATCGCTCCCCCCTCCCCTCCTTTTCCCCAACATTACCTCCCGAAGCTACTTTCTACTTCGCGAACTATGCAGGTAATACATCAGCGACGGAGGAAAACTTCCTGTCTGTATCGGGGACGACAGCTGTGGGGTGGGAGGATTGGGGTTCGCGAAGAGGAAGAGGGGAAGCTAAGCGCGCAGGTGGCATGGGGGGGGGGATCGCCATAAATATCAAAAGTTGCGTACGAACCTCTCCTTTCCCCCCGCTCTATCACGGAAAGACGGAGGAAATTAAATTATAGGCAGGCGTTCGTCTCTTGTCTGCGGGAGTCGGCACCGCAGGTCTAGTCGTACCGCGGAACTTATCTTCAGAGAGAATGAGAAACAGCGAGAGGTTTATCGGCAAAAAAGGGGTGGGGGGGTTGGTCTGTAAAGTCGGTTTACGGACGATAATTTTACGTGATAACGCCATAAGAAAACATTGATGAAAAAATTGCATACTTTTAAATTTTCAAATATTATTTACAGTTTTTGCACATTTAATTTAAATGATTTGTTCAAATATAATCACGAACAATTAGTTAAAAAGCCCGTCTTAACCTGTTTGATGTTATAGAAGATTTTCTCGCACGGTGGTTGGCCGGTTCTTGCACGCTCGGCTCAGGCGGAACGTGACAATGAGTCATGCTTTTATCGTGAGTGCAGCCGGCGTTCATCGATTTATAAGACGTTATAACGTCAAAAAAAAAAAAGACTTATTGAACACGTGTACACATTTTAGGTGGATTTCGCAGAAAATTACTTGTTGCGATCGTTACCGTGTGGCAACTTCCTGAAAACGATTACTGAGTTTGTAGTTTCACAGTCCCTAGGCTCCAAAACCATCGTAAAATCGAAAATTTAGACATAACTTTATTATTAAGGAGCCCACCTTGTCAGGGGTGTATGTGTGTTAGTGAGGCGGGATGATAAGTGCGACGCTCGCTGGTGTTTCTAGCGCGGTGTCGCCTCTAAGTGCAAGGCGCTGAACTTCCGTGCATAGGGCAACTATGAGATTCCAGCGGTACCCGTAACATTAAATGAAGATAAAGGTGTAAGGCAAGGCCTTTGAGTGCTTTCATGAATGTGTAGCGGTAGTTGCATGTCTAAAATTTTAACCTTTTTAACTCTCCTAAAATTACACTTTAAAAACGAATTACGGAAACAGTACTGGTCCGACCTCAGCGCTTTCTTAAATTATTTTCGTAAACAGACACCACTCAGATATCTTGAGCAGTTTTCTAATCATGTTGTTGCTTCTGAAGCTCTGCATACATTTTGTGTTCTCAGGTAGGTGGGCCCCTTATTACGATCAATGCCGTCATTTTTCACCAATTACTTCCATTTAGAAAATAAAGTGATGGAAAAATCTTGGTAGAGTAGTTTAATGAAAAAATTGACACAAGAAAATTATTTTTGAAAAAAAAAAAAAAATCCATATATGTGAAATGAGAGGAAAACTGCATTCAATTGAAGTTATTATTCCTTTTTAAGTGTTGTGCCAAAAAGGTTTGGCAGAAAGATATTTTTTATACGATCAAACACATACTTAAGGGGTGGAAACTTTAGGAGTGCCTGGAGTTGGCAGTCCGAAACAAGCAACAGTACGAGACACGTGGTATTCGTTTGCCAACCTCTTCGACCAATAGACGACCATCGTAGCTATATCCAAAAAAAAAATAAAAATAAAACGTGCGTAACACTTAACAGAAAGAAAAGCGAACAAAATGAAATGAAATGCTTATATAAAAGATCTTCGATGTCAAATACCAGAATGAAAAAAACAATTCTGCTTCTGCTCGGTGCGCATATACCTTCTTGTTGTATCACGAGTGGTATATATATATATATATATATATATATATATATATATAAAATTCACTTTAATTAAAATAGTCCGTGAAACCTTTCAACGTTAATTATTGTCAGCTGTACGATAAATTCTTTTAGAACGAACACTTCGGTGTTTGGTGTCAAAGGAAAATACAAGAGCTAACACATAACGTCAGTTTGAATGTTAATAAACTTACGTAATGAAATACGTCCGAGAGAAAAGTGCAACGAAAAACTACGGAAGCTCAAAAACTACTCGACGAACGGCGTGGGAGCCCGAAGAAGGGATTGAAAAGAGAGAGAGAGAGAAAGAGAGAGAGAGAGAGAGAGGGGGACGTAAGGGGGAGGTAATAAGTTTCAAAATCGATCCACAAAAAAAAAGAAGTGGTTACATGATTTATGAACGAAGCATTTGCAGCTTACGTTTATTTAGGAACGCCTCTTAGTTAATATCTCAAGGCTATTGAGAATAGAACCAATAGCTAACTTAGCCCATAAATTCAAACAAACTTCGTGAGCAGCTATAAAGTGTCGCTAACTTCCGTGCTGAAAGTCACGTACTTTAGCCAAGGCCTTCAAGATTTTAAACGTGCTATCTAGCTGCTTAGGAAGTGAGAAAAAAATAATTAACACTTTTGTGAGAGCTGTCTACTATTATTAAGGCGTGCTTATGTTTATCTATTTTGCACTTTCCAAGCAGAGAGGCAATCACCTTTAACTTATTTTAAATAAATTAAGTCTTTCACCTATATTTTACATAATACATACAAGCTAAATTCTAACTTTCTTTTATATAGCATAGTCTGTATATATAAACACAAAAAATATAACACATAATACTTTGATAACTTTATAATCGCAACTGTACTGCTCTCCTGAACTTATAATAAACATATAATTTTCTGTTTGAAATTTTGACATAGTTTGTTGGAGAAAATTTACAGGATTGGTTCCCTAAGCAAATATATATGTATATATATATATATAATAAATTTATTTTGTGTAACTTTGGTATTATGTCAGGGTCCATACTATATATATATATATATATATATATATATACATACATATATATATTGTATGGACCCTGACCTTGGACCTTACATAATACCAAAGTTACACAAAATAAATTTATTATAAATTTGTAAGAAATACACCTTTGGGGAGATACATCTACTGAATAAAAATATTTAACGAAAGATTTACAGTACGGGCAAAAAAAAGTAGATACATTACGTTAATATATACGGGTTGTTCATAAAAGAATATCCCGATTTTAATTTAGACTATTAAAAATAAATCATACATCATATTGAAGGTAAACTAATCTAGTTTTTTTTTTACTAATGTTCAATATCTGCTCATTTAGTTACACGGCACACATCCAACCTAAAGTCTAATTCTTCCCACACTTTGGATAACACGTCCGGAGTAATGGAAGCAATAGTCTCTTCAATTCTGTGTCTCAACTATGGCAAATAATTAGGTAGCTGCGGAACGTAGACACGATCTTTTATAAAGCTTCAAAGGAAAACCAAATCGCATGGCGTTATGTCAGGTGAACGTAGAGGCCGTCTCTAATTGCCTGTATGATCGGCGGGTGTTTTTTGCCTCATGGGGGATCACTATTCAACGAAAAGCACGTTTGAACTGAAATCACAGATGCACTCTTAGCAAATTGCAGAACAAAACGCTTTACACTCAGGAGTTGCCATTTTGCGTAGGTGGCGCTGTAAGCGAGAAAACAACAAAGCAGTACTCGCGCATTAGGTATTGGGCATTACAAATTTCTACACACATCACAGTAAAATGGTATAGATACGTGTAAGAAGCCTTTATCTTTACTAGTCCACCATAAAATGGTAGGGTCACCGCTTCAAGTCCCATAGAGGTGTTTAATCCTCAATTGTGGCCTTGAACCAACACTCTACAACGCTTACGGTCGATACGATCAAAATTTATAACTGGGACATTCTTTCACGGACACCCTGTACATTTCGGTCAAGCAAGGTCACAATGGCCATGTTCCCAAGGCGTCACACCCGTCCAGATTTCCAGGAAGTTGTCTGGTGATATGATCCGTTAGCGTGACGAGGTCTCAAGGTCGAAGCTGACTGCAGGTATTTCGCGTGTTGGAAGTGTAGGAGAGCACTGATTGGTGTAAGGGGGTGATGAGGAAGGGGGAGGCGGAGGGGTGTCGCGAATCACACGCTTCGTCGCCTCCACTTGAAGGGCGCTGAACCGACTTACAAGCATCTCTTCGGGGACGGCGGTAGTTGGTAGTATCACAAATTATTTTTCTTCTTTTATTTCGTGCTTTTGCACATTATTTATTTTTAAAAATCATAATACAACAAATTGAATTGTTAATAATATTTTTCTTTCTCCTTAACTATACCTTAATGTTTTTTATGAACTAAATGTAAAAATTATTATGCCAGCCATAGCATGAACTGAAATAAAGGAATCATGTGGTATACAACTTTGGATTAAACGTTCGTATGTAGCATTCGTCTAAAAACTCTCAACTTTAGGATATCATTTATAAATGAATGAAAATAAAGTTTTTCCCATCTGCTTGACAAATTTATTTTTTTACGGTTTTTGAAAATGAAACATAAATTTTATTGATTTATTGAATGATTTACTAAAATTAAAGAGTTTCAATACGAAGGCTTCATACGAACGGTTTATACATGATTTCATTATTTCATTACATGATAGACTTCACAAATATTTGCTTGTTAGTTAAAAAAAAACCTTATATATTATATAAGAACTTGTTTAGTACAAAAACATTTTAGAAAAATTAAATATGGTAATAATATTAATTTATTTAAAATTACGTGCAAAACAACACGAAGTATTCGAAGAAAAATAATTTGGAATAACATACCCTTAATGGCGTCACAATAAAGACGAAGTTGTGTCGTAATGTGTTTTACCAACTGCAATTTAGGTGTTTCAGGATTTAGCATTAAGAAAAACGACCGAATGACATTCGCTTGATAACATTTATAATACGGAATAAATAAATAAAACAAATACACAGCATTACAGTCACAATAAACACTTCAATACCCTCGCTTAATATTACATGTCAATAAACAATATATAAGAATAAGTAATTATTTGTCCTAAAATGGTGATATGTGGGAAATCCTGTAGGCCAGTCTAAGTTTAAAAATTGGATTTTGCGTATTTGTGGAAGGGATGGATGTGACATTTTTATTTCAACTGCTCGTATCAGCTGAAATACGAATCTCAAAAAGTTTCTGCCGCCAAACCGCATGTATACCTTTATCAGCAAAGCTTATGAAATATATATATATATATATATATATATATATATATATATATATATATATATACACACACTCCTAATTGCTGACGTATTGTGTTGAGAAATGTAGCCAAGAAAATATCTGCGTTCGTTTAATAATTATTTTCCTCTTTTTTGTTGGTAACGTCAATAATAAAAAAAAATACATAAATTTAGTAAAAAAATATATTTGACATGCCACTTCAGTGCCTTTGACGTAGATATAGATCACCGTCGGCGCGAAGGGGTATTTCGAAAATCTCCTCTGGCCCGGTTGAGGTTTAAGATTTTTTATAATGCTTAGTGTTTCCCTGATATAACGGAAGTTACAAGTCTGTCGTTAATAAAATTCACAGGAAAAATTACAAGTACTAATGCGATAAACAACGATCGAGGTTAAAGTTGGTCACAGCATAACGTTTACAGATTTTAGAATTATTTTTAATTGCGGAGTTTGAAATTTTTATATGAAAGTTTAATGAAAGAGACACGACGCGCTTGGATTCTCCCGACGGCCTTGGCTCTTTTGAAATAAAAAAGGGGGTTGTCTGTAAAGTCGGTTTACGAACGATAATTTTACGTGATAACGTCATAAGAAAACATTGAAGAAAAATTGCATACTTTTTTAATTTTCAAATATTATTTACATTTTTTGAAAATTTAATTAAAATAAGTTGTTTAAATATAATCACGAACAATTAGTTTAAAACCCCGCCTTAACCTGTTTGACATTATAGAAGATTTTCTCGCAGGGTGGTTGGCCGGTTCTTGCACGCTCGGCTCAGGCGGAACGTGACAATGAGTCATGCTTTTTCGTGCGTGCAGCCGGCGTTCATCGATTTGTAAGACGTTATCACGGCAAAATTGTGTTTCGCCTTTATCGGCCTACGTAGATGGCCATTCTGACTTGTTGGATCGTTGGCTCCCCGGTTGCCCTAGTTCTACGAATCACGGGTGCAGCAGCACGATCTAGCGGCGGGCGGCGGAAGCAGCTCGGAGCCCTTTTCCCGGCGCGCGTGACATCTACCGGCGGAGCTGCGAACTAATGAACACCGCCGACCGCCCTTCTAGCACGCGTCGAACCCCAAGATCGTGCCACGCCAAATGTATGGAAATTTAAAACGCAATTTGCGATCGGGCGACGTCTGAGGATTTCACCGCCGGGAGGGTAGGCCGAGGCAAATCTCTCCCTTGCTGGGTTTAACAAGAGAAGGGTGAGGGGGAGACCACAACAGTACAGTCTGTTCCGCACACCCGCGCGACGGGTCCCCCAGCTAGAGGCGGTAGGTGGCAACACATCGTCACACGAATACAACACTAAACAACTTACATGCCACAGGGAACATTAAAAAAAAGTGTGTGTGGAGTCCATGCGCGACAGAATGAAACTTCTTGCTTATTATATTATGGAAAACATAATTTTTTTTTGATGAGATCATAGATAAAAATATATATTCGATTATGCGAGCGCTAAATTATGCAATTGTGGAAAAATGCAAAGGTGGAAGATGCATCAAGTGTGTAAGTATGCAAGTATCGAGTGTGCAAGTATGCTGTGTCATTTATACCTCTCGCCTGCCGTCTCCTCTTCCGGTTTCCCCACCTCATACTTAACTATTCCCCTCCTCTGCCGGTTCCCTCACCACATAACTATTACCCCCCTCTGCCGGTTCCCCTACCACGTACCTAAAGATTCCCCTCCTTCCCCGATTACCCCCTCATACGATCGGAATTTTCGTAACGCTCGAAAATTGTAGCCCCTCAGCTAAGAAGTATCACTTCAAAAATAATTAGCATAGGCTATCTAGTCATGGATAGTCAACAAGTTTGTTTAGGCGATAATTCATTGCAATTCGCGCTAAAACATTCTGCCTTAATTTAAAATTCACTTAAGGTAATGTTTTATCTCGTCCTAAAGCTAGCGAAAGAAAAAAAAATGGCGATTTTCAGTAATCTCTAGGGTGGACTATACACAGTCCTCTGCGTAATCGGGAAATCGTCACCTTTTTCATTGATTGCTGACATTGTGAGACGTTAATTCTATTTTGCCCCAGATCTTTTTTTTTTGAGCGACTGTCATTGGCTCAGAGGCTCCAGATAAACTGAGGACAAACCGCAAAAAAAAAAAAAAGAAAAAAAAAAAAAAACTTTTAGCCTATCGTGTAATTCATCCGTGAGTTTTTCTGGTCTCTTCTTAAAGTCGAGTCTCACAAGCCGAGTTGGTTATTTTAGTTTCTTATCATTACTTTTGAATTAGAGGTATTGCTCTCTCTCTAATTTCTTATTGGGTGACAAATTTCCTCACTAGAAATCTACTAGACGTTATTGAAAGTCACGCAATTACGAGAACTCGCGTGCCGTTTTACCGCTACTAGATAAGATTTAGAACATAACTGCTAAGAAAACTTGTCACGAAACCTGTATTACAAGAAAGCTCTTAATTAACACGAATATTGTCCTGAAAAAATAGTGATGCAAGGGAATAACCAACTCACGAATGAAAACTGCATCATCATAAACATCATCGCCGACTGTTCCAGGTCGATTTGACCTTGAGGACAGAATATTTGGTTTCTTGGCAGGGAAAGAACATCCTCTGAACGTGCCAGGGGAATAGCAGTTATTGTCAGGAAAAGGCTAGGTGATAAGGAACAAAACTTAGTTAAAACTTATTGCACTGTCTTATAATCTTTAAAATAGACTCATAAAATTTATTTGGATTTTCTTAAATTTTCCTGGCTATATTAAGAAAACTTATCGGGTAAACTGCAATTTTTTTTTGTAAATGGAACAGAAAGATTCATATAAAATTACAGATATTTGTGTATTTTTATATTCACACAAAAAGAACTATACCTATCACTGCAAATAGTGTTCGCAGTAATACTGGGTTTCGGATTCTTACCCATATATATATATATATATATATATATATATATATATATATAATGTTACGATCGCGCTTGGCTGCAGTGCTTGGCGTCGCCGCGCTCGTTCGGCCTGTCTGCGCCCCCTTCCACCCGCATCATCTCCCTGGTATCTCGTGTCATACTATCTCGCAACATCCTGACCGTCGCAGCGCGCACCTGCCTCAGATCGAGTTACTTAAAAGAGGCCGCACTGCGGAATAAAAGGATTCAGACATGTATATCGGCGCGTTTTGTGGGAACCCGATGCTTGTTGCGTTTATCGGCGTTCTTTGAGCAGCCACCGCGTCCTTCGAGGACTCACGACGCGTTTCTGGGCATTTCGACGGCGAAGGTCGCGCGATATCTCGGAGACATGCCCGATTGTTCTGGACGGGAACCCAAGGGCTATATAAGGAGGTTGGGCCGACCTTCGAGAGGAGTTCAGTGGGGAGTTCTCCCGCAGCGGTGTTTCCGGGCGATAGTGCCGCGGGTGCGGCAGAGTGGCGAAGTCCTTGGACGAAGGTTCCAGGGCAGGGAGTGAGAGAGTTCATTGGAGTCGGGAGTTTTCCCTCGGTGGAGTTTCCGGGCGATAGAGTCGCGGGCGCGGTGGAGTCCCGAGTGAAGTTGCGAGCGAGGAGTCGAGCGGATCCTCGGCGAAAGGCAAGTGCGTCGGCGGCGGCGGAGTGCGGCGACGGAGTCCCGCGGCGGAGACCCACGAGGGGTGCTGCGGCGAGAGTTGCGCCAAAGGTTTGGCCCAGAGAGGCGTGCGGAACGAGTAACTGGGGAATTGACATTTATTTAAGTGTAATTAATTATTTGCCAATTTAGAAGATTATTTGTAAGTGGCAAGTAGTGGTAATAAATAAAACTGTGTGTGTGAAATAAAATCTATTAATTGGGCTATCCTTTACGAACCCACGGTAAATCGTAACTATATATATATATATATATATATATATATATATATATATATATATATATATATATGCTTTGTGTTGTCCCAGTACCTACAGTAGATAAAGTTATTTGTAAACAGTTACTTGAATATCTTTCCAGCATTAACTGTGCACATAATAAGAGTGATACAACAAGATAAAGTCAAATTGTCGAATATTCGATTATCTTTTCCGTAAGCAATACCCAGTATTATCTCGAATAAACGTAATTTATATTTGCAAAAACAACCATAGCCATGTGTGTTTCTTGTAGTATTACAAACTAGTTCTCGGTAACTGGTTTTCCAAATGAACCTTTTGTTAAAAGTACAGAAAAAAATTATTTTCTGTGTAGGAAATTTATACTTAAACCCTCCACTTATTAATTGATGGAATTAATTAATACAAATGCAATTAACACGGAGGAAATCATTGATTTGGTGCGGGCAACTCACATATATCTAACTTGGCTCGGTAATCCGATTAACACGATGAAAGTGTTGTGATGGTAACTATTGCGATAGGTAGGGACCGGAAAAATTCGCGGGTTCAATGACCTGTAGGATGAACTCCATAGATCTACGTACACTCGGTCAAATGTCACCCACTCATTGGCTGCTGTCTTGTAAAGGTGTCCCAACGTAGCAGCCTGTGATTTGATACAGCTTTGGTCGAGTGTTTCTCATTTGGCCCAGAGTCATCCAGGTGAGTTGTGAGCCAATAGCAGAGGCAGCACTGAGGTATAACTATTTGTATTTTAGCCTATCGCGAAATGAACTCGCGAATTTTTTCAGGTCTCTAGCGATAGTGTGTGACAGAATGATAACTATGTGACGGTAACACGCCTTTGAACTCACACGGCACCTCCCGAAAGATGCTCTCACGAACGAACGCATACAGCGAAGTTTCGCAGCAGGGGCAGCACCCAGAAGAGCCCAAGGGGGATGGTGGCGAGGGTAGTTTTGCACCAGAGACCCCACCCTTTCACGCCAGCCCGGCGCGCCATTATTTGACGCGTCCAGAAGGGGATTGCATGTATACTGGAGAGGGTGGAAGGGTTGTTGAAGAGGGGGGGGGGGAGTGGTTAAGGGGGGGGGGGGGGGAAATATTGACGCGCACTGCCGGCCGACGCTCAGTTGGGCAACGTCGCAAAATGGCTGGCGGTCGCTTCAATCCCCGATATTGCAGATCCCTGCCGCCGCCGACCGTAAACCCGCTGGAAATTAGTGCTCATTAGTGCGGCCCCAGCCGAACCAACTCATCGTCTCGTCAGCCAGCCGAGGTCGGCGTGCAGAACCAAAATACACACATTTATGACAAAACTCTGCTCAACTTGAAGAAATACCACCTAAACAGCACTTTCAAATGCAATAAATGTGAAGCTTTCAGAAAAACAAGATGTAATCCAGGCACAAGAACTAAATATTTAAAAAATTAAAAAAAAATTGGTTGTCTGTAAAGTCGGTTTACGGACGATAGTTTAACGTGACAACTTCATAACAAAACATTGATGAAATGATTGATCCAGAAGAAAAGGAAATATCATATTCGGCCTGAGACTGAACCGTAATAGGTTTTTGCAACCAAACCATTTAGGCATTAAAAATATTATATTCTTTGAGGAAGAATTTTTTTTTAATTTTTCTATTTTTTGTATGATAAAATCTACCTCTGCATAATTTTATGAATAAAATTGAAGCATTTTTATTGAATTATCACTATTTTGTAAGGATACAGAGTGAAATGAAATGTACAATTTAATTAATAAATTTACTTTTATTTGCATTCATTATTCAAATATATTTATTACTTTTGAAATGTTACGTGCGCCGTATTTATTTTTACAAGTACAAAAAAAATTTCGTACCTGCCGGGATTCGAATCGACAACCTTACATTTAGAAGATAGCGCCGCTGATCGCTCAGCCACAAGGCTATATTGTTTAAATAGTAGTTTCAGATGTTATATATACAATTATAAAAATTTTGTTCACCGTAGGGGAATAATATTATTTCGTTTTTATAACTCGATTTTATAACAAATACGCATACCAAATTCACCAAACTTATTTATAATGTGTTACAATATTTTTTAAAACATTGCGCAAAAGATCCCGGTTGTAATTTGAATTATTATGTGTAACTGTAAAACACCATTGTTGGTTCAAAACGTAGGCTATTTGAATATTCAACATTACTTTTAAATAACTGTACCGATTGTGCTGAAAATCGGTGGACGATCGTTAAATTACATAATATTAATATGATTGAAAAGTCAAATCGATGGTCGTTCCAATCGAGTGGAAGAGAGATGCCGCGCATGCGTACAATGAGCAAATAGGACACATCCGTAGTGGGACGTCCGTAGTGGGACACTTTTTCGTGCGTGCAGCCGGCGTTCATCGACTTATTAGACGTTGTCACGTTAAAAATTATTATCTTACAAAATTGTTAGAAAGGGATAAGAATGGTTTATATACCTAAAAAAAACAGTGTGTTCCTCTCTTATAAACCCATTAAAATAATTGTTAAAAAATATGTAACGAAGTATTCATATGGTCTTTAAGCACTATTAAGTTATAATTGTACCCTTGTCAGTAAAAACGAACATTTAGGGCAAGTGTACTGAAACAAGAAAAGGATGAGTTACGCAGGCCTAGTAAGCAACGCGATTGTTAAGATTGTTAAGATTTGAAGTTTGACACCACAAGTAAAATAATGATAGCTTCGAGACAATAAGAGAATTTTTTTTTGTAACACGCAACGCACACAAAACCTGTCCAGTTGGGTTTGATTCTATATATCGCTAAAAGCATTTTAAAATTGGTTTCCTCCCCCCCCTTCCCCCCCGGAGTACGTATGTCATTTGTTTCCAGGACCAAGCGAGGAGAAAATGAAGCGCGCGCAGAAAATGTATTCAAATGGCGATGGCGTGCGCGCGGCTTGGAATCAGATGGTGACGTTTTATGCTCATTAATATTCAAGTGACTATTCGACAACGCGCGCGGCTCTGTTTGCTCGTTGCAGGCATGAGGCATGGTTAATGAGTTCGGCCATTAGGCCTATCTGAGCGAACTATCGGCGCGTGGCGTTCCGCAAGGCGAGAGGCAAGGGCGTTGCTATATATCTCTCTCTCTCCACGCAGCTTTAATGTGTCTTTCCCCCCCCCCCCCCTTTTCACGCACGTGTAATACATGAATCGCGTTGGCACGTATGTTACAACGGTGCGCTGTATAATGGAGCGACGACTCAAAATCAGCGGGATAAATCGGTGGTCACTTTTCTATTGCGAGGCACTTAAATATAGTGAATAGTTTGGAAGAATTAATAATGGCTTAAGTCTCGGGGTTGTTAAAGACAATGAGGGGTGATAATAATAATAAAAAAAGAGCATTGACGAAATTAACCCCAAGAACACTTACTGGTATTCATGTTTTCCTCCATTTGTAAAAAAATGGAATGAAACCCAAGAACATATAAACCGGATGATATGTTTTCAACTTGTAAAAATTAAAATCAATATTTTTACCCCCTCTGGCAATAGCAACTGAATGGGTTTGGTGGCGGATTCGAAGGAATAAAAATTCATTTTGAAAAAATATTAACACCACGTTTTTTTTTGTAGTGAACACTTCTATAGGAAGGTTTGGATAGGGAGTAAATTCATGTAAGTCGTCATCGACATGGTCACGTGACGTCAGCTGTGAACGTGTGTGTATATATACATATACTCGGTGGTGCGCGCGCAGCCAGTACACATAACACAGGTCGACAACTAATGCACACGACATATACCAATACATATCTTATCAATACGCGTCTTCAGTCCCTGTACATCAGTGCTGTGCATATGTGAATCGAATGTGCGTATGCAGTAAAAATTGAGTATAAAATATATTAATATTCTCATATAGATATATAGTTTGAATAACGAAGAAAACGGAGTCTTTGTAACAATACATATAACCTAAAAATTAAGAACATTATTATTTATATTTTTAATACCTACAATTAGTATGCAATGCGTATTTTTTTTTTTTAATAATTTAGGAGTTATTTTACTAACGTGATAAAACAAATTTGTTGTGTGATAATATTTTTTTCGTAAAAATTGCGAAAAAGGCTCTGATTTTTATCAACAATTAATTTGGATATCCAAAAATAACAACTCTTGGGTTTATAGTTTCAAGTTTTCACTTCTGTCGGCAGTCCTCATGACTGTTTTGAGTTTATTTTTTTAACGACACGCAAAGGATTAAATTTATTGAATATTTGGAAGAATAGTTCAACTTCGATGTAGGCCTACGCTCAGAAAGAAAAAAAAAAGAAAATTGTCACCTTCATAGCTGAGTGCACTCTCGCTCGAACGTGTGCTAAAGCGGAAGTCAGCTTTGTCAGCTGTTTCTGAGTGAAAATCGGCGACCCTGATGCAGTTGAGCCCAGGATTTCTATTTCTTCTGGGATTTTCACTTCTCCTCCATCCGTCCATAAGCCTCCCCCCCACTACTTCCTTCTCACCCTCCCCCCCCCCCCCTCTAATGCCCTCGGCTCTTGCTGCCCGGCCATTTCGGCGAAGATGTCGCGGTAACTGGGGGAGATAAGTAGTTCGGTGGAATCGAAGTCGACCGCACACAAACACACACGCGCACAGCACACACGTACACAAACACACACACACACAAACCCCGGGAAGGTTCAGAGAGCAAGGGATAAAATACAACTCTGTTTGATCCTAGACCCTGGACAAGAGTTTCTCGAACTCTTCACTGCCAACAGGGGTGGCAAAAATGGTGGCGGCCGATATTAAACGAAAAAAAAAATTACTAAGTACTAAACGACAAATAAAAATATAAATAAATTGTGATCGTTACTAAAATGAAAGGTCGGTTACGATAGGTAAGGATAACTAAAAATGTTCTAAAATCGTAAAAAAAAAAAAAAAAAAAAAAAAAAAAATTGAATCTCGCAAAACGGTGTTACATCCACATTTATTCCAACTAGGATGTTGCAACAGCGAGCGGTGAACTTCGGATACGTCCCGAATTGTTCGGGCGCCAATAACTCTTAGGTAATAGGATTGCACGGCACTTACATTCATGCCTTTTATTGTGTTACGGAACTCATACTTTTACGCACAGTGTGCACCAATGTGAGTAACGGAACTCACCCAACCATAGTTATATTTGCAATCCGGATCTCATTTAGCCCTGACATTAAAACAGGAGCTTTATTAAATAACTGCTTGAAAATTACATGTAACGCTTTGGAAAGAACAAAAAAAAAAAAAAATGGACACGCTACGAGATAGTGACACGTTGTAAGATGTCATTCCCCGTCAAATTACAAACAGAAGAACATAAATTGAATTCGATGCAATTTTCTCAGAAAGAAAACGGATGACGTATCGCTGAAAGGAAAACCACGCCTAAGAAAAAAAAAACTCATATCAACGAAGCATTTATAAGGGAGAATAAAACTCATCAATAGGGGCAGGCAATTTTCGCGAATAAATCTGAACGCCTATTAGACGACTGCAACAAGGTATACCCGCACCAGCTTTTTCTTCCTTGTGGTTGGCGGACGTCTGCGAGAGAAGTCGTCTTATTTGACCGAGCCAATCAGGACTTGTTTGCTTCCGCACTGACTCCCGGTGATTGGTGTTGTAACAAATGACATTGACCTGGAAGAAACTCATCCAATCACGAGAGACAGACAATGCTACAGTGTTTTAACTTTCAGCTGGTCTCGGAGTATTTTCGCGAAATATGCATGCCCCTACGTCATCAACCATATTAGAAGCAATGAAAGTATTTGAAAAAGTAGCAGCTGGAAAGAAATGTAATGTAAAAAAAAAAAAAACGGAACAGAATAGCGAAATAATAAAACATCTTGAGTTAAAAATAAACATCTGGATGGTGGAGCCAAATGTTTTTATCAAGACTTACGGGCGGGTTGAATTGAAAACAGAACAGAGCGGGGCCGATACCTCCTCGTTTGCCAAACATCTCTACCCTCAGCCCCTTGCTATCTTTCTTCGGGAGACGCAGTAGTATTTTATGACGCCGCATGTTTATTCGTCGAAGAGGTTGTTTTTTTTTTCTCTTCTTGTTTTATCTTTGTCTTCCCGTGTAATGGAGGCCCGCGGTATCGCGTCCGGACCGGAGTGGCCCTTGTGACGTACGCGGCGCGGAACCTTCCAATCCCACGACCGTAACTCTCTTCATCGGGGACCGAGGCCACGCCCACCGACCTACCCATCTTCTCCTCCCCCCCTTCCCTTCCTGCCCCTTCTCCGCACCAACCCGCAACCACCCAGGACCGTGAAATAAGGGCGCGCCCCGCCGACAACGCTGTTTGTTTGCCCCTCTGTGAGGTCCTGTGGGAACAGCGCATGTTGGTAGGCACGAGTGCCCCTGAAGGTTCGCCGGGTTAGGGAAGGAGGGGGGGGGTTAGTGACGTATTACAGTCGTCGGAGGAGCTTTACGCGATTACTTCGCCGCTGCCTGCCTGCCTGTGTTTGTGTCTCCACCCCTGCTTCTTTCCATCGTCCGGCGCTTCGAACACCCCCCCCCCCCAAACCGTTCCACGGACCGCACGATTGTTTTATTTCTCTCCGTCGTCGTCTGCTGCGTCTTGACCCGAGAGGAAGAGACGCTACTGCGTCGGTCTGACGCGCATTCCTCGGCGACAAAATATGTGGAAAAAATTCTGTACGACTTATGGTTGGAGACCTGCAAAATTCGCGGATTCATTCGGTGATAGGCTAGAATTCAAACACATATACCTCTTAGATAATTTTTCTATTGGCTTACTGTTCATCTGGACGAATCTCAAACCAGTTATAAACCCTCAACCAAAGAAGGATGGAATCACAGACAAACCAGCTGAGACGACTTACAAGTCGGCAGCCAATAAACTTGCGTTATTTGCCCGAGTGTACAGGGGTATGTGCAGTCTATCCTGAAGGCCATCGAAACCGCGAATTTTGCAGGTCTCTACTTATGGTCTAAAGTGCTTCCCATGTCTGGTACACGTGTTTGAAGATGAAGTGGAACAACATTTTCATCGCAAATAACAGATAAAGTTTTTTTCAAGATGTAAACACTAAACGTCTAGATTATGATTAACTGAATAAAGTTATACAACCATAGCGTAATTTGTCGCTGCCGCAAAATTATTATTATATTAAAATTTGAGGTTAACATCACCTTTTTTTTTCCACATATTTTCGTGACGCATTACTACCCGCAATTATTTCAATGAAATAATCTCGCGACAGCGACAAAATTCCCTATGGTTGTAGAACTTTATCCAATTAAACATAATCCAGACGTTCAGTGTTCTATCTTAAATACTTTCTCTTTTATTTAAAATTTAAAATGTTGTTTATCTCCCACTTCTAAGACGTATACCAGCACTTCATGCCACAAGTCGTATAAATGTTTTAAACTTATTTTGTTGTATTTAATTAGCAGGTGAAGTTTTTCGATCGAATTCAGACTCGTTCAGTATGTTTAACGAACGTTATTTCATCAGCATTTGTGAGCACGCGTGAACCTTTTACATCGTCTAACAATACAGCGATCATCATTACGTGAATTGTTCAAGTGTCATTAAGTTCTTACCCGACCCAGAAAAAATAATGTGTTATCTTGTCGTGGAAAGTTTACGAACAAAAGCATCCATTCCTGATTCAGGGACACGATTAATGCTGGACTGGGTAAATTCCAACAGAATGAAAAATCGAAACATTAAATTGTGTAAGAGAGTTTCAAATATGTAATAACTAGGAAGAAAAAGAAAGCAGACTAAATGAAAAAAAAAGGTGTGTGTATTTTTTATGTACGCGCATTAGAATTTATATATACTTCTTTTAATTTCAAACACTGAACTATTTTGAAATTTACTGTAACAAAATTTTATTAAATAAATACTTAAATTAATATTAATATAAATATCTGTATATAAAATTAATTATTTAATTTGGTAAAATATTCTAGATAAATTTTAATAAGTAATGAAAACCAATAAATATTCGGACTGTTTATCCTAATCTATAAATTTTATTTATTTATTGAATAATAATAGCATAATTTGTAATTTATAATGTAAATAAATTACACATACGGGAACCTAACCTCACTTATATAAATAAACTTGAAAAGGTTTATAAACACCTTTATATCACTAATATTTATACTAAATAAAGGTATTTCAATTACATAGAAAAGTATTCTATATCAATTATTAAATTTCTGAACGTGGCTCACACGTAGTTCCGCACTCGACGCTAGAATTCTCTACGGGAGCACCTAAGTCGACTATCGAATCATTCTATTTTCAGAGCGTAAAGTTATACCATAGTAATGAAACGACTCCGTTAAAAACGAAACAAAAAAAAAGACTTGAAAACACTCTAAACCCCGGATTGTAACAAATTTTTGACGAGGAATTTTTTAAATACTGCTTAGCTTGTTAAAATTCATTAATAACCTAATACTTAAAAGTTTACGCACACGTTGAATAACTATAAATTTTTAAGTGTTAAATTATATTTGTGCTATTATAAGTTTTTAGTTTTTGTTTCCTAAAACATGTAATTAATTTAATATTACTTTTAGGTAAAAATAGAGGATTTAGTCCTTACTTGTTTTAAATAATAAATGCAATGGACACGCTATGTATTTAATAATATTAAAGACATACAATAAACAAATAAAATGTATTCACATATATTTGCTTAAAGCACAGTTTGTGTGATCCAGTAATCTGTAATAAAAAAAAGTAAAAATGAACTCCCCAGTGAGTTTAAAACCACTTCGTTGAGCTTATTAATCGCGAACTATAACCACTGTGCTACTTTTTAAAAAAAAAAATTTATTTAAAGATAGGTGGCACACAGGCAAGTCTTGACAGTCACCAGTGTGCCAATCATCCCCCCCCCCCCTTAACGTTGTATTGTTATGTCACACCGAGTCATTGTGAAATTGTAGTTGTGATTGTTGGTGTATTAAGACATCACAACTTACATCCATGTCCTACCCGGGATTCGAACCCAGAGTCCCCACATAGGAGCCCGGTGCGTTAGCGACTGCGCCACGGAGGCCGACTGCTACGCAGCCTACAAGGAAACGTGTATTATAATGTTTCAATAACTGTTTTCAGGGTAGTTTCACTATCATGAAGTTTCAATTGGCCCACCAATACTTTTGGTATGTCCCCTAATTTTTTTTATTAAAAAAGACTGTACATGGATTTATGTTTTTTACACGTAGGTCCACCATCTTCGTGTGAAAATTTCGTTGCATGGTGCTCGCGCATCGTAAAAATATGTTCCATCCATAGCGAGCCTAAACAAATTTAACTTCAAAAATCACTCTCACTTTTCGTTTAATTAAATGTCACAATATTTATTAGACTTTGTTTATATCGCGCCAAAGACAAACTGAAAGAAAAGAGTTCGCAAATGGTTTTCTTTACAATGTGCGAACTCTTTTCTTTCAGTTTGTCTTTGGCGCGATATAAACAAAGCCTAGGTACTAAATATTGTGAAATTATATAAATTGACAAAAATCTTATTTTGCAAATTGAATAATGGAATAATCTTATCAAATTAGTGTATTGTCATCGGTCCTCGATAAATCTACATAGTTTGAATTAAAGCTGGCCGTTTAAAGTGGGTCAAAATCGCACCCAAAGGAGTCGGTTACAAACACACAGGTGAAGCTAATATAAAGCGTGTAAAAATCGGTTAGTTTTTAATTTGAACATTACAGACAATGAAACATTTAAAGAATAAAAAACTTGGAGAAGCGATTTGGACTCATACCCACCTTTTACTTTTACAAAAAAAAAAAAAAAAAGAAAAAAAATGTCCGGAGTTGCACGAACGCGGATTATCCCGACGCGGCGCCTGACTCGGGTTGAATAGCAGCGACGCGTAGGAAAGAGTTGACTCTCGACAAGGGGGGAAAAGTTCATAAGTGGGCGGGGAGGGGGTAAGTTGGCGTCAGGGTTGAGCGTCCAGTCGTATAACGATGTTAACGACGGGATGGCGTGGCGAACGCGCAATAAAAAGAAAAGAAGAAGAAAAAAAAAAGAAGAGAAGTCGTCTGGGGGAGAAGCTGGTTTGAACGCGGCGCTAACAAGGACTGCCAAGGAGAAAACAAAGACTTGGAGCGAATCATCAAACACCCACCTGGGTTATGACGGTCTGCGCTTTGATCGCTGGGTCGTCAACGGATTACCGACTATAGCGTCGTGAATCAACCCAGCGACGTTGACGTTGATCGGCGACTACAAGGAGAATCTGAAAACTGATCATTCTCTCGACGCTTCAGCGTTTTTTTTTTTTTTTTTTTTTTACATATTCGTCGCATAATAAAATTTCTCCCTCAACGCGACTAAAGAAGAACCTATAAGACAACATAAAAAATACTCCTCTGAAATGTATAGCTAGAAACATTAGTATGGCCTAGGCGCTTAGCTTGTATTTCACGGGTTAGTAGATAATCAACATTTTAGTGTACATGAAAAGGTTTCAAAATTCAGACGCTGATAATTTTTACAAAAATTTACATTTAGTGTTTTATGACGTGTAAATGAAACATATTGATTAATCGGATGTCAACCAATAAGACTTTTATCAGCAAGAAGAATCCGTTTATTTTTCTTATAAGTTACATAACTACATTTTCACTCTATCTAGATGGAATTTTGCACTCTTGACATTCAACAAAACCAGACGAAGGCCACCGTCCACCCGAGATTTCGATAAAACCACCCCTTGAAGCAGAATTTCGATACTTTTGGATGATATTAAGTTTTAGCATTGCTGGTGTTTTCTTCGTCTCCTTGGCAACGGCTACTGCAGACGAAGCTTTGTTCATCTCCTGGCAACGGCAATTTCATTCTTCTGATTTTTTTTTTAGTTCAAAGTGCGGTAGTGGCGTACCCGTAAGGAGGGGCATGTTTAACGAGCAGCTCGAGTGTTCTGTCTGTAGCCTGCCTTAGAGCGAAGCACGGGTGCACCTGCTAGTTAAATTATAAATGTAATTAGACAAATATATGCCAAATGAATCTGCTAAGTAATTTCTAATAAATAAACGACCTGACTTGGATCATCAAAACAGGAACACATATGAATAAGTATACATCGATTTTGTATCATTAAAATTATCGATTTATCGTACTGTAAACGTCTTTTATTACATTATTTCCGTGAAAAAGATACTGTAGGTAAAATCCACACGCAAATGGTTATTGCCCAGGAAAATAAACCACGAGGAAAAATAACGACATATTGAGAGTAACTCATAAATTGATTACCATGAAACCCATTTCTGTAAATTGCAGTACATAAGAGCTCAAGTTCATCCCGTCTGGCCTTGCACGCTATCCATACATTACTTTAGTGTATAAGTATATACATAAGGGTTTATAATGTCACTATTATACTGATGAGCACGTAACTACTTAGTAACGAGGTTCTATTAAGGCTCTGTAGGACAAAGTAATCAAATAAATAGCACAACGAGATCCTTTATTACCATCCGCTTACACCGACCTCTTCAAATTCAGACAAGTGCTACAATGAACATGTGGCATCATCTCTTAACCTACTTGCAGAGTGACAGTGCGCAATGCTAGACTTCAATAGCTATTTACTCGAAATGAGTATTCCGTACCTTGCCCCTCAATTGTTCTTCGGTCTGGCTTGGTGTGACTTGAGGGAAGCTCATATTCGGAACCTCCCTGATCACGGCGTCTGTCACTCTGTTCCGCACCCCACCATCCTTCCTCCACCCCCTCCACAGCTTCACTACCATTTTAGTGGTGTGTTGAATTATTTACAGCATCCAACCCCTGGAAAGCAAGCTCTCCCCTATACACGTGTACAGAGGGGATGATTCCAAAGGGAGCTCTCGATCTGCACCCCTCTGGGCTGGAGAGAGATAAGGGATGGTTGACTCCTCGCTTGCTATTCCTCACCCCATCTGTCCCTTCGTGCACTTGTGTACTCTCCAAGAATTGCCTCGCATCTCGCCGACATGTCCCACCGTTCGTTTATTAAAAAAAAAAGTGGAAGTTCTCGTTGTTTCCTCTACGAAAAACGCCATTTTCGGTTTGGGGTTCGTGATATTTTAAGCTGGCGGATAATTATGGAGTTCAAAATGTTTCACAAAGCCGCGAGTGCTTTTTTCCCCCCCATCGATCTTCATTCAAAACGGGTTCATTTAATAATATTTTTAGTGCAATACTTTAAAAAATATAATACATACAGAATCACAGAAGTATGAAGAAACAATTAACATAAATTACTGAGAGAATTTTCGTTGTGCTATCCTCACGCAGATAAAACCTAATAATGCACTATTGCAGAATACATTTCACAAAACTTTATGATTTGGTAAGAATTTCAACATGTCTGTTTGAATAAAAAAAAATAAAAAATCTCTTTCACCTTACATTTGTACAGTTGCTTTGCAGAAGTGAGTATTTGCTAGTTTTCTTGATTACTCACGTACATACTTGCACATATGAAAACGTAAACATTATTGCGTCAGTTCGTCAATAGAAAATTACTCCTCAACATTGATAGTAGCGTATGCGTAATTTTTCAGTTATATGAAGAACGGAATTGCACAATGAACTAATTATATTTAACTTATTAGACGGATAAGAAGACATGTGTATTTAAAACCTATCATCTTCACCAGCATCAGATATAATAAAAAAGAACAAACGTCCATGCTATGAAATTTTTTTAAATTAAAATTTTATTTTTGACTACTAGGCTTAACTTTTTATTCCAATGATTTAAGTAAAACCACGAGAATACACAATTAGCTGTTAAACTAATAGCAAAGGGTAATTAGGCTTTGGTAAGTCATGTTTTAGTGCGCGATTACTTTAGGTACGTTTGAGATAGTAACACGAACCCCCACGAAGAGCTGACTGTCATAAAGTGTAGATGTTTGTTACTTCAACAAACATCAACAATCGTAAGGAATAAGACAATCATATTTGTGCGAGAACATAATGCTAAAGTACTGTAACTGTTTCATTAAGGTAACTATTTTACGAGGACGTAAGTTTGTTACAAGCAGGTGTCAACGTGGGCTTCTTGGTTGAAGTTTCGGCCGTCTTAGTTGCGAATTGAAATGAAACCCGGCATTCGTGTGTTTGAAAACGTTCTCCATCCGAAAACCATTACAACTTTAGCATCGCGCTTGCCGGATTTCCCGCCGACTCACGAAACAGAGTGCTGCGAATGTAAATAAGAGCTGTAATTAAGATCTTGACCGGCGTGGCTGCAAGATTGCGAGGTAGAGAAGAAGTCTTTTGCCGCCGTCAGCAATTAAAGCGGAAATGAAGTTTTGTAACTTATTTGCGCTATCTGCTTTTACCAGGTTCACATTCTGTTTATTATCGCCTCCAAGCTATAACAACAAAACATAATTAAAACTTTTTTTATTAATTCAAAAGAGATTATTTGTTTGCACTAAGTCTGAGTAGCTTTACAAACTTAAGTGCTTAAATATATTTATTATCTTTGCGGAAGTTTACTTCACATTTCTGCTGCTTTGAATAGCTTTATTTTCCCCATGATAAAGTACCAAATCGAATGCATGTGATTTACAAAAAAAAAAATTGACAGTTGTAATAAGGAATCAGTACATAATGCAGTTACCTACCAGAGGAAACGACAATGTTATAATGTCAATTCCTGTAGTTTCATGATTAAAAAATAAGCATTAGTTTTTACACCCCGAATCCCGCGTATTCCTAACAATTTCTCGTTTGGCTTTAAACGTGTACAATTCCCGGTGAGCTTATGTTATGCCACGACCATAAGGCCAGACGCTGCGTTTTGCGGGCGTGGACCTTAATGTCAGTTGCTTCTCCCCTGTTAGTGAATAAAATAATCTCTTTGTTCACGTCCCCAATCATACTACTTCAAACGTTGTAAACAAAACAAATAAAGCTTTATAATTGCAAAAATAATTTCCACGCTTACGAAGTCAGTGGCACAGCTAGTATCTGAATAAACACTCCGCAAGGAACAATATATGTTTATGATACTGAACTAAAATTTGTGAGATCAACGGAACGGCAAACAAAAAAGCTCTGTAAAACCGAGATAAAATATTAATACATTCGAGACAATGTCACGGGGTCACTTGGAAGTTTGCTTCAGCTCCTCTCTCTATCCATCTTGCAAGCTCATGAATATGTCTCGCAATCTGGCAGCCATCTTCTTTTTTTCTTTTCCTTCAAGTCGTTTGTTGCCCATTAATTTTTTCTCTCCCCCTCCTTCCCCATCCCCCCACCCCTCACAGAGAGTCTCTTCCTTTTTCCCGCGAGAGTTTCTGACTCCTCATCCACAGAGTCTGGGTTCCTCCTCCCAACCCTGCCCCCCCCCCCCCCCGCCATCTTCTTTGATCCGTTTCCGCTTCTCATTGTTACCGCAGGAGTGTCTCAGAGCCACGGGGAGGTTTGCCGGCGGTAAGAAAGGAAAATGGGAGGCTCGAATAGGGAGAAAGGGGGGGAAGGATGGCGGAGTTTGTAGCGGGGAATTTCGAGAGACAATCGATAAGTCGCTGCGAGCCTCGTAAACTTCCGAATTTCCTGGCCAGGGCCTCCTTCGAGAGAGAGAGAGAGAGAGAGAGAGAGAGAGAGAGAGAGCGATAACCTCGACTGGAAGAAACCCTAAGGTTCTGCAGCATCCACCGCGGCGAGAAACGCCTCCCCGGCAAGAAGGTGTGGTTCGCATGCGCATGCACGCACGGAATACTCAGGGCGTAAACTCATTTCACATAGCCTATATGTATGCCTGTACTTCGGAGGCATAAAACACTATGTCACAAAAAAACAACATATTTTTCATGAGTGCAGTTTAAACGATTTCGAATAGTACCTCCTCACATATTTCCACAAGTGTTTTCTACCCGAGATATGTGCAATTTTGTCATATCGTAGACCTTACTGTTGTATGCCTTAGGAAGAACGTAAAACGGTAGTCGAGTTTATGATCGAAAATGCATTTTGCGCAAAAGTGGACATAGTGTCTTATGCCTCCGAGATACTACACACACCACATGAAATACGAATTTTTTTTTTTTTAATTTTCTCAAAGCCATTAAATTTACCCCTTCTAAAGTTGTCTGAACAATTAGGAAACAATTAAACATAGTTATGTTGCAATTTTTTTTAAACACAAGCCAAACAAGAAGTTATGAAATAATTTAGGAAATTATACCTTTAAAAAACCGACAGACTTTAAAGGCAATCTAAAATCTAACGGTACAGCGACGCAAACTATGGTAAAATGGTTTGTGTATGCACAGAATAATTTTCTGTTCTTTTACAAACGATTCCTTTTGGAAACAAGTTTCCAAGAAATAGTAATACTTATTACAAGAAATATATAGTAAATTAGTACAACACATGGCTATTGTTATTTTTGCATGCATTAAATATGCTCTTCGAGATCATACTGAGTATTTATTACGAGAATTGGCGCATAATTTTATATTTTAATTAATGTTTCATTCAAGGAATTTTTTTGAAATAATTAAAAAAGATAATAGAATGTTTAATAATTGTACTTTTTTTTTTGTTGTATCCTGCTTATTATGTGCGCATTTAATATTGGAAAGCTATTCCGGGAACGGGTTGAAAATAACTTTGACTGTTGGGGGAACTGGGAACAGCACAAAGCATGAATGCCCGGGTATGATTCCGAACTAAGCATTTCTGCGATCATTTTTTTTTTAGTTGTTTACCATGTAGATGTACTAATCTATGTAGAGTTATCTGTAATTTCACATGAATATTTCTGTTCCATTAACAAAAAAATAAATAACGTAGTTGGCAGTAGTTCGCGGTCGAGCCAACAGGTAGCGCTAGCGAAGCCGGAACATGAGTGCAGATGGCCCCTCCCCCCCTTACCGAAGACTTCACCCACCGGAACCATGAGGCTAATGATAATGGCGAGGATAGAGGATGACATGGCAGGACACGAAGATGGGAGATGGGTTGGGGGGGGGGGGGTGAGGGTAGGAAGATACAAAACACGCGCGCTCAGGTTCCAGTAATACCACGGCGGGCGCTCTCTTCTCTCTGCTCCTAACCCAAAAGTCTCAAAGGCGCCAAACAAAAGATGATCGATGCGCGCGCGCATTGTTAACGCAGCGCCGGTTCCCCCGCGAGGCGAGGCGGAGGGCAAGACGAGGCGGGGGAGAATAGGGCGAGGCCCTCTATGCCTTCTGGGCTGCGAGCCCCTCCAGGTCCGCGGGATAACGAGAGGGTTGGAAGGAGGGAGGGAGGGAGGCTCGTTCTACAACCACACGTAAAAGGAGACGGACCACGTAAACGGAGACGGATCTTCCACCGCGTCTGCCGCTTCCACGATGCACGGAAGTTTGACAAATTACAACCAATTAGAATTGAATTTCAAGGTTACGAAATACTAATCTAACAAAAAATATATATATTATGCTTCTATATCATAACAACTAGCAGCATTTAAATATATAGTAACATAAAAATTAATGTTGGCTTGTTCATCTACTATGCGTTCGCGCATCGTTCATCCGATCTCAATTAAATTGTGCATACTTGACCTTCAAAACACGAGGAAGGTTACTCTTTGGGTGATATTTCGATAAAAACCAACCCTTAAAGCACAGGTTACGGTGGCGCACGAGTCGTATCGGATAATCACCAGTAAGTATTCTATGACAGTTCCTTTTTTTCCATGGTTCGAATAATAATGGTCTTGTGTGAGTCGAGAGAGAGATAGAAAGATCTAGAGAGAGATTGAGAAAGAGAAGGCTAGAGAGAGATATAGAGAGATAGAGATACGTATGTATAGATATCTAGAGACAGAGAGTTAGAGAGATACAGAAAGATACAGATATAAAGATATACATAGATATAGAGTGATAGAAAGCCGTGTAGAGATAGAGACAGATATAGAGGGCCAGAGAGAGAGAGAGAGAGAGAGAGAGAGAGAGAGGGAAATAGAGTTATATGGATGTATACACATATATATAGGGAGATTTAGAGATGTAGAGAGATATAGATAAAGATTGAGAGGGACAGAGATGCTTTGTATTTGTGTACCTTCTTCAAACAAATTACAAAAAAAAAAAAAAAAAAGAAAGAGGCATTGCAACGTATGCCAGGCATTAGCTAGTAGGTATATGATAAAAAATAAACGACGTAATAATAGAAAACTATATATATTCTTGAGCTTGAAACAATTTATAATGTATTTACAACATAAACAAACAAACACTGCTGGAACACGTTATTAAGAGCAGCGAACAGGATCAGATTTACCCAACTCAGCTTTCTCACCTCTCCGTAAGCCATTAGCCATTACTGACGGCTGCGGTGGAAGCCAAGAACAACCAGAATAAAAAAAAGAGATATGTGCTTACGTTTTGGAACGGAAAGGTCATCGCAAATGACCGACTCTACTAACATGAATTTCACGAGGGGGGCAAAAATAGTTTTTATTTATTTACTTACCGCCGTAGTTCAGCTGTGCCAAAACGAGACGGGACTAGTCTTGACTGCTGACATTTTTGTCGGTGAACATTTTACGCGAAAGCTAAGTTCTTGAAACTTTTCAGGTTACGCACCATAATTAGAGTAATTATTTCATGGATTTATAATTCAAACAATTTCTTTGTGGAAAAAATATATTTTTTTTTTCGTTTTGAGCTCTCTGAGTGTTTTACATACGTGGGTGGCATTTATAACAATTTATCTATCACACCAAGAAATCATGATATTTAAACCATTAAATATAAATAATTATTAGGAGTGGGATGAAAAATTATTTCGTGGTTTTAATTTGTTTATGGTGTTGAAATATTTTAAAATCTAAATTTTACCTTTTCTTCATGTTCATATTATGAAAATACGGCTAATAAGAATTAAAGTATATATAAATATGCGGTTTTTAAATCTCAATTTAACTATATATTTCTTTTTGATGTTTTTCTAAAGATATTAGGCAAAACTATGGTACAAATACACAATCCTTAAATCATTTAACTTTTGAATAGGTTTTTAATAATTTTTAGAGTATGCGTAGTAAAAACCAAAAAACATAAACTAAATATATTTTGTGAATAATACGTAATTGTTTAAATTTTCGCAGTAGATACCTAAACTTAATATTAAGAAAATCTATTTTACAATTAAGTAGTAAAAATTAGCTATTTGAGGTAAAATTCGCTGCATTTGGTGTTTTTCCTTGTATTTCGGTGTTATGCAATGTATTGGCTTCCATTTGGTGTTATTTTGGTTTTATCGCTATTTATCATATAATAGGCCTTTAACAATAATGGTTGCAGTAAAGTGCATGTAGAACTTCGCTATTGTGATATGCAGTTTGTTCTTGGTACCATAAAAACTATGAACGGTAACTTAAACTCTACTTTGTTTTTTTAAATTATGTTCTCAGAGATAGTGTTTTATTTCTGTTAATGGCGTATTCTGAATCTACAGAGAAACTTAAGGTCCTCATTTAAACGAAAACAATCCTCTTAAAGGAAAACACGAGTCTATATTTTTTTTTTCAGAGAGGAAGTTGGTTTAGTTCAAGTTAACCGACTCCAATTAAAATAAATCCCTTTTAGTTAAAATCCCCTTATTTCACATTCTACTGTAATCTACTTAGACGCTGTCTTTGATGTAAGAGGATGTTAGAAACAGAATAAAAGACCGTATGAGAAAATATATGTATTCTATATAACTTTATGTACTGCAGGTACAGTCAATCCTTTAAAATGGCTAACATTAAATAATTATTATTACAAAAACGTAAGTAGTATATTTTAACCTATAACTGTTTTTGAGAAAATCTATGCAAAATATTAGCTTATTCTAAAAACTCTACATTGATCGTTTATTTACCACCAAAGTGACTTAATTGGCCGAGAAAATACACGTAGGCCCTTAAAAAAAATAGAAATTCGCATTTATACAAATCACAAATATACAGACCATAAAAATATTCCTCGCTTTTCATACAAACTGAATTACCTTAAGCGCAAATATTACACGTTAACAAATTGGTTAAATTTTAAATTAGGCATACGTTTTAAGAGGGGCTAGAATTTCCATCCATTTCTGATTAAAATATTGATACAAATAGTAGTATTGTTTTAGGTTATACCTGTAAATAACGTGCCCAGTTTTCACTTTGAAAAAAAAGCTGTAATGAGGGTTTATTATTTGCTACATACAGCCCACACAACTGTTATCGATTACAACGAAACCTATTATATAAAAAAAGATTTTTATAACCGTGTCTTTTTATGAGCGTTAAGTAACTCACAGCTTAGCCAAAAATATATTTTGTATAAACGTCAATGGACTCTCTTTTGCCAATTCAACTTTAAATTATAAGGTAAGAAACCATTTATGGTAAAAAAAAATAATTTTGAAAAGGTAACCGTTACTACTTGAAGCTTTCGAGGTGGCACAATGATGAACTCTGGACTGAACTGACTCACAGAACGAACCCGCATTGAATTCGCCCTTTTCCACTCGCTCTGCCTTTTCACCCGAACTCCTGAGAACTTCCAGACGTCCCCATTCAAACAGCAGAGCGGGGAAACTTTAGGTGCTACTTTGGGCGCGGCTGGCTGGAGTTGCCTGCGGTCGAAGATCGAGCCTACGCCAGAACCTCCCCCCCCCCCCTTTTCCCAATCGCCACTAGCCGCTTCTGCAGGCCGGGGGCTTCTGCAGCTTCATTGGACCCGCGGGAGGGTGACGTCACGAAACCGCCGGTCGCCGCAGCCGTGAAAAGTTCGCGATTACTGTAGAGACCTGCAAAATTCGCGGATTCATTCGGTGATAGGCTAGAATTCAAACACACATACCTCTCAGATAATGTTTTGCTATTGGCTTACTGTTCATCTGGACGAATCTTCAACCAGTTACAAACCCTCAACCAAAGAAGGATCGAATCACAGACAAACCAGCTGAGACGACTTACAAGTCGGCAGCCAATGAACTTGCGTTATTTGCCCGAGTGTACAGGGGTATGTGCAGTCTATCCTGAAGGCCATCGAAACCGCGAACACGTCCAAAATGGTTTTCCTAGTATCATTTAAAGTCAAGTGATAGTATCAAGAATCCGTATCTTCGCAGATTGATACATTCATTCCGCATGAACAAATTTTAAATCTCTCATAGTAATCCGTTGGAATAGTGAGCAGTTGTTTCGGTTTCAAAATAATTAAATTTTTCCAGTCGGCAGACGTTGCGAGTAAATGGCTGATAGTTGCAAATTATACTAAAGTCACCTTATTTTTATTCAAGACATCCACTGTGTTTTAACAAATGTTCTCAAAGTTTTAAACGTTTAAATTTATAGACCTGTTTTAACCTTCAGCTGTCAGGGGTAAAACCTATCATCATTGCGTTTTTTGTTTGTTTTATAAAACTCATTAATTTTTTGGGGAGATAATGTTGGTAGCTTGCTGTCAAAAGAAAGAAATATTGGATAATTTAGTGACTGAAAATGTAGTGAATGATTGGCAAATATCTGAACACTGGTTACAAGAAGTGTACAAATCTTGGCTCTACGCAGTGGATAAAACTATATGAAAATAAAAAAAAATAAAAACTTTAAAATGGAATAATATATTTACTTCATGTGATAGGGAAACCAAAATTAGATGTTAATTTTAAAATAATTCTTCCTGGAATATCTTCCCAAAATTATTTCGAACACACAGATATTTTATTCCATGGTTAGAAACAAGTTTTAACTAGTTTACCTGTGAAAAGCATATTCCTACTGACGACAATGGTTCTGTTTTTATATAGTGAAGAATTTGTTTCTAAAGAAAGATTTATTTGAAACTCCTGCAAGTTTGCGCGCATTACAACACAACAGGACACCGTACTGTGCGTTTTTTTAGTTCGACGCCCGAGAGTTAGGAGTAAAAGTGCTGTTTCTGGAATTTCGAATTGTATTCAAGAGTCAACTCCTTCTTTGAGGATATATAAAAAAAAAGTGACGCTCACTTCTGACGAAGTCTTATCCCCACCTCTTTTTTTTTTTTAAAGATACTCGAGTGTCTGAAGGAAAAGTTCGTTCCACTTCCCCTTCCTCTTTTCACGATTTGAACTTGCAAAATGATTTCTGAAGTTGAACTTCCCGCGCGACTCATTTAGTTCGGGGAAGTTGGTACTCTTGGCGCGACGCCAGGCGTATTCGCGGGATTGCGTTGCCCTTCACAGCTCCCCACTCCTAATAAGGACCTGCATCTCCTTTTTTTGTGTTTGGTTGGTTAAAAAAAGGGGGGGGGGGGGAGGAGGCAGGTTACATCGTGTCACTAAAAAAAACTTGTTTCGCAACTTTACCTCAGTCTTCGCGGAGCGCATCTGCCACTGTATCACGTGCCGTCCTAGCAGCGGAATCGTCGCGCAGATTTGCGCTTTCGACGTTAATACGTCTTACAAATCGGGATGCCGGGTTGAAAAGTGGAGAAAGTAGGATGGGTTTTTGAAACGTTATGAAGTTTAAACCGAGTATAATATACTTGAGTTGCGCATGTACAAGTTGGGGCAAAAGGCGTGTATACGTTTTGAAGGGCTATTAAAAGAAGAAAAAAAAAAAAAAAACGGAGCAACTTACAGAAATGAGATTAATTTTATTGGAATCAGTATACATTCTCATTTTTTAAAAAATTTAAGTTCTGAAGATCACATCGGGAATATGGTGGCCATCAGCAGCGATGCATCGATGAAGGCGATTTCGGAACTCTTGGGTCTAAACACCCTGTTTTTTTTTTTGTTTTTTTTTTTTAGTGAAACTTCTTTGAACGCATTGGGAGTAAAATTTCAAGGCCAAATTTTAATGCAACGTTTTCGTGAAACATTGTCATCATCATCATCATCATCATTATCATCACGGAATGAGGAGTTGCAAAGGTAACACAACAGGACTCGCATTCCAAGGACCCGGGTTCAAACACAGGTCCGGCCATCTTGATCTCAGGTTTAACATGGTTTCACAGAAATCGCTCCAATTAAATTATTTGTATGGATCCTACACAATTTTACATGAACTGTGATGTCGAAGTGGATCAGTCTCTAATAGCTACGTTGACGAGATGCTACCACTCCTAAAAAAAAAAGGGAGGGTGGTCTGTAAAGTCGGTTTACGGACGATAATTTTACGTGATAACGTCATAAGAAAACATTTATGAAAAATTGCATACTTTTTAATTTTCAAATATTATTTACATTTTTTGCAAATTTAATTTAAATAATTTGTTTAAATATAATCACGAACAATTAGTTATAGAAATAAACTGAATTCAAATCAATGACAATAAATTGTTAATTTGAAATGACGAAATTGGACAAAATTTTGGAATTGCTGCTTTTAAAAAGCCCCCCTTAACTTGTTTGATATTATAGAAGATTTTCTCGCACGGTGGTTGGCCGGTTCTTGCAAGCTCGGCTCAGGCGGAACGTGACAAATGAGTCATGCTTTTTTCCGTGCGTGCAGCCGGCGTTCATCGATTTATAAAACGTTATCTCGTCAAATAATCACCACTCACATCGCCTGAAAATGTGAAATGACAACTTGTGACCAGTGGCGCGGGCGGCATCATGAGGCGCTATGGTGAGTGGAGGGGCATCACGCGGCTCTATGGTGAGCCGAGCTGCCGGGAGGTGCGCAAGAGGAGAGTGAGGAAGGGGGGGGGGGAAACAGGGCGGATCACAGGCAGCCGACGTGGAGAGGTCGGATGCGGATGGAAAAGGGGGGAGGGAGGGAGGGAAACAGCAGGGGACAGGAGAAGTCCTGGACGCTAATGTAATTGCCCCGGGCAGCGCGTGCGCGACCGTGCATTATTCATGCCGGGGCATAGCGCGCGCGCTCCGGGCTTCGCAAGGAAGCGGCAAATGAGCTGCACGGATTATCAACACCGTGTCTGTCGGACCCCCCCCCCCCCACTCACCCCTTTTGCTTCTCTAATACCAACTACCACCCCTCCTTTCCAACCCCCCCACGACTTTTTTTGCAAATTACCCCCGCGCGACCTCCCACCAACTCACACACACACACAGCGATACCAGACTTCCTCTCCTCCAACTGCCGACTGTGTCGGGCGGGGGTAGGAGGAGAGGGGGGAGGGTCTACCAGCGGTTCGCGGTCAGCGCTGCAGTATTTATGGGGAAGGTCCGTCGTGCAATATTAAACAGAGGCAGGAATGGCGGACTGCTGGGAAACGCCGGCTGAAGCCGTCTGGAGAAGGCTTTATTCCGAGGGTCGGCAACCCTGGGAGAGGGGGTTTCCAGCGGAGGGGAGGGTTCCAGCGTTGTCCGACCCCCGTTTTAAAGCTGTCCTCGGCCCCCGGCCTTTGAAGAAGGAGCCTCCTCTTCGGGCGCAATGCACCAGCGAGTTGGCGGTCATGGCCCGGATTAACCAGCCTGCCGCTAGGGCGGTACTCGGGTCTTGCTGTCTTCATGGAGATTTACCTCGTGGAAATACTTTCAGCGCGTGCAGCACTGAAATCTGGGCCATGTGTCTAATATTGGTTTCCATTCCACCCTTCAGGTACTGAACAGATTCGCTGTACTCTGGCGTAGTTTCACCGCATTCAAAATTTCCTTTTTTTTTTTTTTTTTTTGAAATTATTTGATAAGATGTACAAATGTTAAATTTCATCAAGAACAAGAGCCATTTACTGTTGATGACTAACATAATGGAGGTCGATTCTGCGTGGCAGATGTTGAACAAAATATTTAAGGTGGAATTGGCAGTGACAGGTGCTACTTTAAAGAAAGGTAAACTCAGTGTACTAAATTCACACGTGACGTCACGGCGGATCCGCAAAGCCACTGGAAATTCTGAAAGTTCTCCCGTCTAAGTACATTCACGCACAAAAGCCTGACTCCCATATCATGACGATGCATGAATCATAAAGTTGAAAATTAACTATCAAACAAATAAAAATAAATTGAAATACGAAAACCACACTACTGCTGAATCATCAATATTAAAGGCCACAAGCCAAATACTTCAGACAATGGCCGCAGAAGCCAGCAATCTTTATTATTTATCTTCTTCAGCAGAATTTCCTACTAATGTATAAAAGTAAAAGTTTTGATTTTAGTATGCTTATTGCTAACTCACGTCTTTAAAACTAAACGGATTAGGATGATATTTAAAACAAAGCTAGCCCAACTACTGCATTAACTCATAGGCTAAATATGATTAATTATGGATGTGAATGTAGGGTTAATTCCGTTTTATAGTTTTATGATAGAAAGTACTAGGAGGTAAGAATACATAGAGGGATTGAAATATTCGGTGCGGGTCTTTAATGAAACAACTTTCAGACTCTTTGCTGGTTCATCGTCGCCATGTTTGTTCCAATCGTAAAATATTAATTTCATAATATTTTAGTGTATTCCTTTCATCAAACTAGTCACTTGTGGCCGCTGTTATAAATGAGAGTTGGATTAATAAATTAGGGTGTTAACTTCTGTAAGTCGTCGAGATCATTGGGTGTCGATGAGGAATGAAGTTGTGAAACGGGACTGCGACGAAATGCATCGGTGTTGGCTAAACGGGAAGTACCCGAGAAAATCTCGTGTCAAGTTCTCCCATTTTGCGAAAAAATAAAATTACGCTTTCGACCAATGTTGGAAATTGTACTAGGATTGCTTTGTTTCGGGACGAGTTCTAAGCATCTAAAAAAAAAAATAAAAAAATCTGCAGGTATGCGCATTTTCCAGCTTGATCACACGAATCGCGTCTAGCGCCGAAAGACCGAATACGGTAGAACGGTGGTTTATTGTACGAGTATTAGGGTCATTTGAAAATTATTTAACTGAAATATGCCAATTTCCTGGTCGGTCTGTGCGCCGGTGAATCCACCACACCCAGTGGTCTCTTTATCTTGTGGTCCTTCCGAAAGCGACGGTGATCGAGGAGTTCACAATGGGGGGGCTTCTGCCGGGTCATCGACCCTCAAAACGCGCTCTTATGGCGTCGAGAGCCCGCCGGTCAGGGGGTCAGCGAGGTCAATCCCTGCTCATCGGCGGATTCCAGTTCACTGCGTCCGACCCCGCGCTCAGCCATGCCGAAGCTGTATCCTTTCGACGTCGAGGTCATTATACCCGGGTCAGAGGTCGCACTGCGGGGTGGAGCGTTTGGAGGGGGGAACACGGCAGCTCTCTCCTCCCCCCAAAAAATAAATGCTCACGGCAACGTCCGCTAAGTTTCTCAGCTTGGGTTGGGTTTGACCCAACCAGGAACTGAGCCATGATGGCCTTGGTTGGGTCCGACCACTCAAAAAACCGCGTCTCTTAGAGGATCGTAAATTTTTTCAGTAAGTTTACCGAAGAATTAAGAAGAAGAAAAAAAAGAGTCCAAACAAAATAAACTCGTGACTAAACCAGAGCTTAACGGGGTTTTTAACATATAACTTTAACAACAAAATTACTTTTTGGCTTCCGGGTTGAGGCCACACCCGTACAAATGGTGTGCCAGACGTTTCGGCATGGCTTGTTGCAGCAATCTTCAAGGACGATTAAAAACCGTTTGCCTTGTGTTCTGGCATAGCTGAGCCTACGTGAATACTGTGCGGGAACACCAGGTCTGAACTTTCTCTTTGTCTTTCAAGATGGCCACGAAAGCCTACGATTTATATTTAATAACTAAATGAACTTCCGAAAAACCGTTAATAATAAGGTAATGATATTTGTAACAAAAAAAATATATCGGTAGTAAATAAGGATGTATAATAGATAGAGACCGAAAAAATTCGCGGGTTCAATGACCTCCAGGATAGACTCCAATATCCTCTACACACTCGGGCAAATGCCAACTGTTCATTGGCTGCTGACTTGTGAGTCGTCACGACTGGGTGGCCTGTGATTCGACACTTCAATGAGTGAGGGTCTCTAATTGGCCCTCAGTCCTCCAGATTAAAAGTGGACCAATGGCAGAAGCATCACTAAGGTATAATTATTTGAATTTTAGCATAACACGAAGTGAACCCGCGAATTTTTCAGGTCTCTAATAATAGAACATGTAGACACACCTTCTTTAACGCCACGAACTTTGACCTGCACCCGGGCGCAGTGACCTGCTCTGTCATGTCATCCCCCCCCCCTCCACGCCTCCCTCCAGCCGGCGCGAGAACAAAAGACGGCCGACGAGGCGTCGCGGTGCACCTGCTAATGCAAGGCACATGCACTCACACACACGAGGGGCTTTCATACGCACAAAACGGCCGCAAATTGCCTCCCCCCCAACCCCTTTTCCCTTTTGCGCCATTTTCCCCTCGTCCCGACAGCGGTTCAACGCGAAGCCCGCAGAATGAGAGCCAGTTAGGGTCGCGATTCCCACCGCACCTCGCCTCCGAAAACTTCCCGCCGCATTTTGACTCCCACTCTTTATCGGCAAAATGTGTAAATTGCCTCCATTTACTCCCATGCCTTTTTCCCCCCACCTTCTCCACCAACTTTCCTCTGCATGTCCCCTACGGCCCCGTCTAAATCTCCCTCTCCGGGAAATTCCCGCAACCAACCCCTTCCGCATCACCCCGCCTCGATCCCATACGGCCGACCTGCTGATTAACGCCTTCACCCCTATTCGCTGTAGCTTTCTCTCGGTAAATACCCAGCCCCAGACCAGAAAGATTCCTTGCACACTCTCTCTTTCTCGCGAAATTCCATACCTTTCTACCTTTCTCCTACTCCCTTCGTCAAAGCCATGATCTCAATCTATTTTTATTTTATTTTCACCCTGCGTATCAAACACGACCTCCGTGGTAAGAGAAAAATAGGGAGAGAGAATCATTTTCTTCGGACCTTTTTTTCCCACGTAGATCAAGAGAAACGATAAATTACGCTGTAAGATATTTAATTTTCGTACTTTGGCGTGACTACCGAAAAAGATTTTAAAAAAATTAAAATGTGGTTGGCGTGACCGTAGCGACCTACCGCACCTGTAATGGGCTTCGGGGTGTTTTCGGTGGTAGAGGTTTTTCGAGCCTGTGGCGGATCCAAAACCTAGTGAGATGTCGAGATCGAGGAGTTTTTATTGGCTGGCGTTCAGAAGCTATTTTTGACGTGGCGTCTAATAAATCGATGAACGCCGGCTGCACGCAAGAGAAAGGATGACTCATTGTCCCGTTGCGCACATTGTCCCGTTACGCTCATTGTACGCTGGCGCCGCATCTGTCTCTCTTCCACTCGATTGGAACAACCATTGGTTTGACTTTTTCGAGGCACATTCAACTTGAAACACTCCCATTCGTTTCCTACTTTTCCTATCATCGTCCTATCCTTAAAAGAATAACACAGATTGGAAGAAGTAAAATAGCAAACATGTATAAACGTTATAGTTAAAATAATCTATTCATTAAAGTAATAAACATATTTGAATTAATGAGTGCAAATAAAAGTAAATTTATCAATTAAATTGTAGATTTCATTTAACTCCTTCTTTGTGTCCATGCAAAATAGTGATAATTCAATAAAAATGATTCAATTTTATTCATAAATGTATGCAATATTTTCATCAATGTTTTGTTATGATGTTGTCACGTTAAACTATCGTCCGTAAACCGACTTTACAGACAACCAATTTTTTTTTAATGTGTAACAATCTAGCGCTTGGTAGACGGCATTTGGTAGAAGTATATTCGTGAAAGGAACGGAAGTCTAATGAACAGAAATGCGGTGCTGCCATCTGCGGGAGTCTCAGTAACCTCCAAAAGATGGCGGACCCGCGTGATACATCCGTAAATATTGCTTTAGTGAACATCGTAGAGTTTAACAACGCACAAGTTAAAAATTAAAACTACCCTTTAATACTTTATGTTGTAATTTATAGTCATAAGAACAAACATTGACAACATAAATATTATATAGAATTAAATCATTACAATTTTGACAACCCTTAGTTAACATTGAAATGTAGAGATAGTGCATGCCGTGTTCATCAAACTGTAGAGACACGAGAAATTGTAAGGTAATACATATATTCGACGCCATGTTGAAATAAAAAAATTAGCGATGGAATTTTTACTGTTAAATCTTAAATGTTGAATTAGCTTAATAAGGTTAAGTTTTGTTCGTGGGAAGTATTTACAGACTGATTTCAGTCGTTAAAGCAAAAAAATAAAGATGCAAACATATACTTAGTGTTATACCATATTTCCCCTGTTTCTTTAGACAGAAAAAGATGCGATCAGAAAGGAGATGCCTCAATAACTCAAGAGGCTTCTCCTTTTCTAACTCCTCCTAGAAATACGTCTCTAGCTCAAGAGCACTGAGTTGGTACCCTAGTAGTAATGAGTCCACTACAATCCCCGGTGCCTCAAGCCTGTGTGCGTATCCGTGTGACTTAAAAAATCCCACCAAAACAAAACAAATAAATATACCTAGTTCAAGACAAACGGTCGAATGCATTTTTTTTTGGGGGGGGGGGGGGGGGTGGATTTCTCGTGCTGGAATCACAATAGCTAAGGACCGGAAAAATTCGCGGGTTCAATGACCTGTAGGATGAACTCCATAATTATACGTACACTTGGTCAAATGTCACCCATTCATTGGCTGCTGTCTTTTAAGGTGTCCCAACGTAGTAGCCTGTGATTCGATACAGCTTTGGTTGAGTGTTTCTCATTGGCCCAGAGTCATCCAGGTGAGTTGTGAGCCAATAGCAGAGGCAGCACTGAGGTATAACTATTTGTATTTTCGCCTTATCGCGAAATGAATTCGCGAATTTTTCTGGTCTCTAACAATAGCACATGACGCGACACGACAGCAAACATATCGCGTTATTGTGCACATGCTGCTGTTCTAGCTGCAAGGAAGCGTCATATGAGCCGCACGGATTATCAACACCGCGTCTCTATACCTCCTCTCCCCCTTTTGCTTCTCTAACACCCCCTTCCCCCCACCAGCAAGTTATACTTACTTGGCGAAATAGAAAATTGAAGTAGATTGGCTTCTGGGTTGCAGTAGGTAACTGCTCCCTGATGATGGTGACTGCAATGTCGACCGAAACGTCGGTGAATTATTCGCCAAGGACACGGCTACAACCCAGAAGCCAAGCTACTTCAGACAATGGCCGTGAAAGCCTGCGAACATTATGAAATAGAAAACTACCTGAACTTACCTTCTATATTTAAATTTCAGTCTCAAATAATTATTTTGACTAGTATTTCAGGCTTTAAAAGTTGTGAGTTTGGTTAATTAATATTTAATTAAATTATGCCTGCCATCAAGCAACTAATGAGGTTCATAATTTGATGTATTTTGGTAAGGAGATTAACGTATCTGTTAAAGATAACGTAAAATAATTTCCTATGTACCTGAAGATATTATACTTGCTTGAAAAATGTTACATTTTACATATTTGCATGAAAATAAAATCTAAATATACCATCAGATCTGAACTTGTTAATGTTCTGCCACAATTTTAAAGATAAATTCATTTAGCTCATTTTTCCATGTGTTTTAAATATGATATGCAGGTTAGGCCCCCATCTGGGCAAGCAAGTGTTTACCTCGTGTGAGTATAAAAATGGTAAACAGAGTTGGAGAGTGCAGTGAGTGCTTGGGTTCAGTTAGGACCGGCCTCAGTAGGCACAGAAAAAAAATCAGATATTTTTCTTAAGGAAAAAAATTGGTTGACTGTAAAGTCGGTTTACGGACGATAGTTTAACGTGACAACGTCATAACAAAACATTGAAATTACTGCATACTTTTATGAATAAAATTGAATACTTTTTATTGAATTATCACTATTTTGCATGGACACAAAGAAGGAGTTAAATGAAATCTACAATTTAATTGATAAATTTACTTTTATTTGCACTCATTAATTCAAATATGTTTATTACTTTAACGAATAGATTATTTTAACTATAACGTTTATACATGTTTGCTATTTAACTTCTTCCAACCTGTGTTATTCTGTTAAGGATAGGACGATGATAGGAAAAGCAGGAAACGAATGGGAGTGTTTAAAGTTTATTGTGCCTCGAAAAAGTCAAATCGATGGTTGTTCCAATCGAGTGGAAGAGAGATAGATGCGGCGCAAGCGTACAATGAGCGTAACGGGACAAAGCGCAACGGGACCATGTGCGTAACGGGACAATGAGTCATCCTTTTCGTGCGTGCAGCCGGCGTTCATCGATTTATTAGACGTTGCCACGTCAAAAAATATTCACTATTGTCTTGAACTATTTGAACTAGAACACGAAACGTTCCCGCACAGAAAAAAAAAATTCAATTGCAGCAAGTAGCATTCCTGAGGTGAACGGCGGATATCTTCATTTCCTGGGAGACAGTCTGGATTCTTTTTATCTCCGCCTGGCGTAACTCATTCTGTCTGAAGGGTCAATATCACGCCAACATCTGCTACCCAAACATCCCAAGGAAAGAAAACTTTTTTCCTCCCTTTTTTGACATTTTTTTATTTTTGGGATAAAAATACTTTCTTTATTCTTCCGACCTCCGAGAGAAATTCTTCCAATCATCGCTTCTTTTGGCTTTATATTCGTCACGCCCAGGCAAACGAGAATTTGTGAACTTCCGAGTACTTGAAGTCGCTTGGCTTAAAAGCGGGGGATTACAAAAGCAAACACCAACTTATCTTTATGATTGCTTTCCTACTTTATTTGTTTGCCTGCCGTCATAACAGCCGTCGATACTCGTTTCTGGCGAAACATTAAGATATTTTTATTATATCATTCTTTTAAAACTCTAGATTTCTCCGCTTTTATTTCAATCATAGTCTACCTTTTCCTTATGGAAAAGCGTTAATAAAAGATAAAAAATAGCACTATCTAGTAAAAATTAATCAAGAGCTTTCAACTTTAAATAATATCATAGTTTACCATAATTATCTAGTTCCTAAGCATTTGAAAATACGAATCTACAGTAAAACATACGTGGATTTGGTTCCATTATGAAACTTTATTTAATATAAGCCATATAAAACATACAAGTCCCAACCATATAAACAGTAATTATTATTTAATTATAATAATAGCCTTAAACTGAAATACGGAAAGATATCTATACTAAAAATAAAACTGTTATAGAAAAAAAAAGTATGTAAAATGGATGTATTGCTGAAAAAACCTATTGCAAATGGTTATTTACATTATCGAAAACACAAAATATAGTTATTAAAATTTTAGTTTTTTTGACAGTTAGTTCGAGCATAAATCGAAAACCACTGGACCGATTTTGATGGAATTTTTTTTAATCGAAAGTTCTTTTGCTAACTTTAAAACTAGGCTATGTCTTAATACAGAATTCAACCTCTAAGGGGTGCAAAATGGATAAGTATGTTTTAAAAGTTAATAATTATAACTCCGTATTTAATTAAACGTAATGAATGATTTTGAGTTCCAATAATGACCATACAAAAACTTCCAACCAAAATTTTTGTATTTCCGAAATATAACATTTAAAGGTTGAAAAAATGGTAAGCATATTTTAAAAATTTGTGTAGAGTTGGTTTTCTGCGTGAGTTACAACAAGTAAACATCTCTAATTTTTTCCAATTGTTGAAGACCGTCCACAGTGCGTCAGCGATGTTAATGTTCTTGTTTTGGAAGGACAAGGACATTTTCATGAGGAAAAATAGCTACATACAAACCAAATTTATGTACGTGCTTTTTAATCTTATACTTAAGCGATTGATATTGAATACGGTCCATATCATTTAACACATTTATTTATTTTGAATATTAGTAACACAAATTATGTTATAACCTTTGTTTTAAATTTATTTATATACATGAGGTTATGTTACAGTATGTGTAACGATGTCATGTTGCTTGTAAGCTTCCATTGTCACTGGAAAGGAGTGTCTGTAGAAGGTTTACTAGTCTTCTGGCTGTTTTCATGGGAGTTTTTGTGATGTTATGTTCCCGTATGTATAATTTATCTGCATTATAAATTTAAACATTGTAATATAATATATAATTAAATTAAATAAAATATAATAAACATTCAGCATATTTATTGATTTTCATTTCTAATCAAAATTAATCTCAATTATTTTATTTTATTAAATAATTAATATTATTTGTGTTAAAATTAAAATTGAATAATCGGTATTTATTGAAATATTTTAATCTGATTAAATTTATACTTTGCCAACCGTATTTATATCACTCCAGTCCTTTTATAGTTTTATTTGTATAAATTATTTTGCGTGCAAAATTAAATTCAGTCTTTTTTTTTTTTTTACTACGCCAAGTAAGCAAGTAGACTATAACTAGAGACCGGAAAAATTCGCGGGTTCAATGACCTCCAGGATAGACTCCAATATCCTCTACACACTCGGGCAAATGCCAACTGTTCATTGGCTGCTGACTTGTGAGTAGTCGTCTCGACTGGGTGGCCTGTGATTCGACACTTCAATGAGTGAGGGTCGCTAATTGGCCCTCAGTCCTCCAGATTAGCAGTGGAGCAAATGGCAGAAGCAGCACTGAGGTATGATTATTTGAATTTTAAGCATAACACGAAATGAACCCGCGAATTTTTCAGGTCTCTAACTATAACTTATATCGTGCGTACATAAGTGCACGCCTCTCTCTCTCTCTCTCTCTCTCTCTATATATATATATATATATATATATATTTTGTGTATTTGTACGTGGTTTGGTCGGATATCAGGGGTCGCTGGCGGTTTTTAAAGACTCTTCGGGCACCGGTTAGGCGGTCGTGACCTTGGAAAGAAGTGTTGAAGAAGAGAAGGGAGAGGAGACGGCATATAGGTTCACAGCCGAAGCATTTTGGAGTTTACGTCCCGACCTATCGTTGCATAACCACCCCCCCCCCCTTCCCCCCCCCCCCGGGCCCGTACACACACTCCCTCATCGAACCTCTTGAGCCGAGCAAAGGTTGCGAAGGGGGGGGGGGGGGATGGAGAGAGAGGGGGGAATCACATTCGCGGAGGAACCGACCCGCGGACACGCGCGGCTCTTACCTGCGCCGGCCGTAAACACGACGGCCGAAGAAGGTGGTCAAGGAGAGCGGGGGGGATGGGGAAACGAACCGCTGTCGACGGGTCGTTACCACAACGCCGAAATACCACAACCCCGAACGTACGATAACGCCGAATACCATAACGCCGAATGCCAAATTGACCGCAACGCCCGACAGCTAGAAAACTGCTGTGTACCACAACGCCGAAATACAGTAACGCCTAAAATTTTTGCTGCGTGGAGGGGGGGGGGGGGCACAGGAGCAAAATGAAAAAAAACAACTGAATGAATTTGTGTGCTAACCTTACCTAACCTAACCTTTGTGGCAGTCATGCAATGACATTTTTCGGCGTTAATGTATTTCGAATTTGTGGTACACCGCATTTTTCTAGCTGTCGGCGTTGTAGTCAATTTGGCATTCAGCGTTATGGTTTTCGGCGTTATTGTACGTTCGGCGTTGTGGTGCGTCCCCGCTGTCGCCTCGGAGCGCCCTTGTGATGGCACGTGGCTTAGTTTTATTTTACCGCCGGGATTTCAGTCCCCCGTGTTTCCCCGTCCAAGCCCATTCCCCCCCACTAATTACAGGCTTTGCATTTTAAATTTCACGGCGAATTTCGGTCATCAGATGCGTGATACACATTATCTCCTAATTTTTGATGTGTGACATCCCTAGCTCTCGGGTATACGGCAATTTCGGTAGGAGTAACTACGTTAAGGGGATAGTAGGTGCTGCCGTCTGGTGGCGGAAGGTGCGAACCAAAGTTCACAAAGCCAAAGGGAAACCTTTTAATGAATTTTTTAACAAGATGAGCAGAATATTAATAACATTCACGGTGGAGGATCAGGTCCAAAGCCGGTATTTAGTATTTTTTTAAAAAATATTTTTCGTTTATATCAAGGCCGTTTCATTATATAGTTTACAATTTAAATTTGCCCATCAAATGATTCGATAGTGGACGTATCTGTTCTGGCAATGAAGTTTAGTGGCGCGTGCGCAAACTACATGTGATTCGCGTCAAGAAATGTAGTTCAAAACACATTTTGAGTGCATTTTGCACGCTCAGGGTTATTTTAAGGAATTTTAAGTTAAATTTCGTGTCCGAGTTTTGTATTATAAGTGTATTTGCAACATGAGAACACAGGTTTGATGTTACACATCTCTGGTGAGTACTGAAAGACTAGTTCAAAATTTTTTTAAATATTTTAGTCAAATAAAATAATTTTAAATTTGCCATAGTGACTAGGTCTCGATGTTTATTTTTTTAACCCCTTTTAAACTGCTGGGTAACGCATACACATATCCATCTGCAGTTCACTGTTATAAATGCATGTTAATAAAACTATGGAACTTAAAACAAATCCAAGAAGGCGCCCGATGTTGAGGATACATGTTCTAAGACTCTCACAATCATTTTAGTATTTTTTTTATTATCTCTCCTGTACTAATAAGTTTTTTACTATTTAAATAAGAAATGGAATCAATGGAATTTTGTACGGACAGAATTAATACGCACTAAACAAAATTTCTTTGTAAGTTATCACATAAAAAGTGCAAAAAAAATATTTTTCCAAGAACCTATTTGAAATAAATACTGAATTTTTGGTTCGTTATTGACTGACCCGTATACAAATAAAACATTATGATTTTATATTATGTAACAATTAATCATCAAGCGAAACTCACCAGTTAAATAATGAACTTTTTAAAATCAATTCCAGGCTTATTTGTTTTGTCTTGACGCTATTTTAACCAAATAAAATAATGCTACGTAATATTCGTATTAATCTCCAACATAAAATCAAATCTATAAACAGTTTTAGCAACGGTGTTTTCATATTTGAGTTAAAAAAAAATATTTCATGATCATTCATTAACAATGAATTTTAACAGAAAATTAATATTTTTTTTCTACGTACTGTTTAATATTAAGAGCGAATCGAGTCTAAACGAAATAGTTCGTTGGCAACGAAATAATTTGGATTATTTTTCAATTAAAAAAGTCTTAGTGTGTGTATTGCCCTATTAATTTTGCTCCTTCTAAATATATTTTGATTTTATTTCATATTTAAACGGGTTTTATTAAATTTTAGATTTGATTTTAAAACTTTTGGAAGAAAATAGTCCACAAAATTAACACTGTACTTAAAACCTAAAATACATATTTAATTACTACAAAAAATAATTTAAATTCTTTACATGTAAAGGCTTTTTTTCACATTAAAGGTTAAAATATTAAGATAAAATACATATAAACATCACTTAGGGTATAAAAACCCAATTTAAAATTGATTTAAACAAGTTTTTAAACCTTTGGTAGTCATGTTTTATTGTTGGAATTTTATTGTTGGCTATTTATAAACAAGTCCTCAATGTAACATTTTGATGAACATACGTAAAAAAAAATTACACTCAGATACACACCTTTCGTTTTAAAAAGAAAAAGTGAAAATATTATAAATTGACTGAATGCTATGAGTGCTCAGATAAACCTGGGCTTGAATCGGAAGGGGAAGGAAAGATGCCTACGCAAGAGACGGCGGTAACATTAAATATTTATTACTAGAGGAGGTAGCCACGCTGTTTAATTGTAGGTACTTTCATCACATCTCACTGCAGGCTAATTTCGTCGGATGAGCCGGAAGAGAAAAAAAAAAAAATTTGTACACCGCAGGCTCATGAAAAACATTAGTCAGAGACGTTTGAAAAACTTTATTTCTTTTTTATTTTAAATTGTAATTCCTGTCGAAATTTCTCGAATACGTTTTATGTGAATATTGTGAAGCAACATTTTTTCTTGCCATCTAAATAAAGGAAATCTTTTATTTTCAGTCATTGTAATCAATATAAAACCAAAACAATAAAGTTACTGCTATAACAATTAAGCTTATTTCCACAAAGCGAGATCTCTTTTCGCGTTATCTAATCTTGTTTATCTGGGAAAAGCTGTTGTTGCGCTGATTTCTGTTACGTCATGGTAATTTATTTTAGTTTATTTTCTTCAGGAAGACTATATCTTTTAGTTTAAATAATCTCAGTATTGATATTGCCAAATAAATTTCACTTCCATCACGTTTACATAGCTACAAGCGCTCTTTTTTATATATTTTTGGGCACGAAGATCCACCAGCGAGCGGAGATCTTCGAGTGTGTTGGGAGGTCTGATCGGGAGTCAGTGAAACTCAAAGACTTTCCCTCGGAAGGACAGCGACGTCAACAGAAGACTCGGGAGTCGGCGAGGTCTCAGTCGGAAAACAGGCCAAACTGATCCGTCCCGTATTCCAGAACTTGGGCAAACAACTCGCGACCCAGTAATGTCACTCATTCCAAGGACAAGAGAAACGCGGAGTAAACAACTCCCTTGAAAGAGAACACGCCAAGTGATTCAGTTGGATTCCTCCTTGCTTTTATTCCCCCCCCCCCTTCCCTGACTAAACTTCTACACTGCCAAAGGAAAAAGAAAAAAAAACCTTTTCCCCGTGCGGTTACGGCTGGACATTGGTTAATAAAATCTTTACGATCGCTCGTAACTCCTCGAACAAAGAACCTTCCCTTGACTCATGTTTAATAGAACTTTGCGTATAAATGTTCTCATTCTTCGGAACGCTGTTTTACTAGCTTGATCTATTTAAAGGGGAATCTCGGCGATAAAAAAAAATAGCATGCAGTTGTCGTGTACGGTTGGAATTTCAAATATTTGTTTTTTTTTTTACCTAGGAAAAATTGTAAAATATTCAGCTAGCGCTAACACGGTTAAAAAATTATTACGTGTGCTGCGTTTACAAGGCTTTAGTGAAAAAAATTGCTAAGATAACTCGCTAAATCAATAAATTAAACATTATCTGTTTCGTATGTACAGGTATAAACTTAATTGACGAATAACATGTTTCACACCATTGCATAAAAGTTTTATCGGGAATGAAGGGAAAAAAAATCATGTTTATGTTTATATCTTGTTATACAATTCATTAATAGTAACAGATAATAGGTTCTGTACGGATATAATACAAGACTATGGATCACATCATTTCACCCGGGTGATTACGGTTAGTGAGTGCTGACAGCAGCATTTTTCATGAGCGGATGCTTCCTCGAGCAGATGGGTTTTCTTGTAATATTCCCTGTTTTACCCAAAAATTAATTCAATGCGTGATCAATTCTTGTCTTATTTACTCTTCGTCGTCTCTAGTAGCCCTGATGGCGAGTCGTTTATCATCAATTATTTATTTATTTATTTAAGCTGAGACTTTTTTTTCATTATGTATATCAATGCAGTTTTTAATTTCACGTACATAAACTTTTTTAGTGTCTGAAATGTAACAAATGCAGTTATTTTACGTGTTTGTAAATTTGTTTATTAAGTTTGTACTATACTCATGGTCTTTGAAAGATGTTGTCATATTATTGGAAATATTTTTTATTTAGGTTAGCTTAGTAATATACATATTTTCATGTAATACCTTGCTATGCTATGTTAATATTTGAGTGGGTTTGAATGGTAGGCAACTTAACTCCGCCACATGAAACGATTCCTTAAAGTAGAACATGTAAAAAAATAGGTTGTCTGTAAAGTCGGTTTACGGACGATAGTTTAACGTGACAAAGTCATAACAAAACATTGATGAAATGATTGCATACTTTATGAATAAAATTGAATCATTTTTATTTTAATAATAAAAGAATAAATACCTACTTGAAATTATACTAGTATTCAGATTTTTTAAAATGCAAGAATGATTAATCTTTATTGCCGAAATTGTTGTTGTAATAAACAATGAAAACCAAATTGACTTTTCACTTCACTTTATAAACAGTCGAGTGGAAGAGAGATATTATCTTTGGAAGATTTGTGCAATGGGAGTGCATGACTTGATGTAAGCTTTTGGACATACGCCGTTCCTAAAGATATATAGATGCGGCGCAAGCGTACAATGTTCGTAACGGGACACAGCGTAACGTAACAATGTACGTAACGGGACACTTTTTCGTGCGTGCAGCCGGCGTTCATCGATTTATTAGACGTTGTCACGTCAATAAAGGTGCAGTCTCACACGGGGTAGAGGTGTAGGCCAACGGTAACGCATGCAGAGGGGAGCGGCCCTGAGCCGTTGGCCGGGCCATCAGTCAGTCACACACGCAGCCCGTGGTTCATGGCTCGGAACGGGCGGGGCATGTTCGCCGTGCCGGCGATCCCCTGGCCAGGCTGCAACCCGCTCGGCGGGCGCGCTCGACGGGACGTTGGCCTGCCCCTGCCGCGAATCACGCACGCTTAGGGCCATGCATATCTCGCGAAAAGATTCCGAGACAAGTTACACGTTAAAATACTGTAGCACCGACTGTGTTTTTTTTATCGGTTGAATTTCTTTCAGGTACATGTTGATTGATACAACACCAATCACAGTAGTTCAGTGCGAAAACAAACGCTTCCTGAGTGGCTCAGTTAAAAAGGTAACGACTTCTCTCGCAGACGGCCGCCAATCAGAAGTAAGAAGCCGCTGGTGCGGGTGTACCTTGTTGCAGTCTGATAGGCGCACAGTGGAGTATTTGTACCAAAATCCTGGCCAAAAAAGAAAAAAAAATATTTCGTTTAGTCACAGCAGAAATGGTATTTTCTTGTTGCCTAATCACATGCGCGTCGAGCAGGGTCTATTTTGGTACCATGAGTCATATCCGGTGACTGCTATGCTTAGTTGAAGAGTTGATGTCTATGTGTGCGGACGTGCTTGTGCTAGAGAGTTCACCGTTCGTGTTCTTCAACATACGTGTTTCTACTAGCTGTTAGGATTGACATATTGTCATGAAATTTCGTACAGCTGTTAAATAAGGTAACTGTTTCATTTCAATGTATATTTTATTGTGAAAAATTATTTAAGTGCCGTAATAAAAAATAACAAACTTAGGACAAAATGTGTATTAGAAAGGTTAGAAAAAATTTATGATTTCAAGAGACTTTTTGAATGTGTGTCGGGCCTTGTCGGGCTGTCGTTTTAACATATTCTTAATACGTTTCCCACTAAGCTTCAATACCAGAAGAGAAATTTCCCGCATGTAGTTGCCATTTTTATTTAACACTAATTTTAAACATTGGTGTGGATTTTTACAATAGTTTTCAGATTAACAAATTTGACTGTTGCCTATCAAAGGATACCGGAAAAAGTAATTTTACTTTGGTTTATTATAGCTCTTGTATTTGTAATACATTGCCAGCATTATTAAATAAGAAATAATAACATTACAGTCCCTACCAAACGTTTTGAACCGCTAGTAAATTCTAATAAAACTATTACAGAACTAGGTACAAGTTGCTATTCAATATTTGTGCTTAAATTAATATTATGAGCCAGTTGATTCATCAGTGCTGAGATATGCACGTGTTGGAGACTGGGAATTAGAAAATAAATTGAGGAAAATACCCTATGTGATGCTCCTCTCTTAATTTCGGAGTGGACATATTCCCATCAACATTCACTTTCAAAGTTCTGTGCGTTTACTATTTTCTTTGTCCCAATCATGCTTCTTATCCAGATATTAATGTGATAGGAAATGTGGTTTTGTTAACACAGATTTATTAAAAATCTTATACATTTATATTTATCGTGATATAGATAAGATTTAAGATATCGGTTTTTAAGTGATTGCCTACGTTATACTAATATAAACCGTAAATAAGATTTAGATAATTTTTTAAAATAATATGTAAGTATAAACTTTATTTCATAATTAATTACAGTCATAAATATTAGTTCATTTTGTTTTAGGTTCCGAACATGGAAAAGGAATTTACAAGAATGTCATTATATGAACTACTCCGGGACTCTCCAAACAGGTCCATTGTTGAAAAGCTTCATTTAATGGAACACAGAGTAGCTGACATAACAAAGTGCCCAGAAGATGAGAGAAAGTCATTAAGTCGCTTACTCAGGTATTTTAAAGCTGATTTTAAGAAAAGGTGGTCTTTAGCTAATAACAAAGAGGAACGGTTTCTCCAGAACAATGGTAAATGGTTATCGCATACCATTAAGGTGCCCAACTTTTCATCAACTACCTCAGGTCGCGGTCGTCCTACGAAGGACTTCATTGAGTCAAGTGAGAGGACAAAACGCAGGAAAACAGAAGAACTCAGACAACAGTTCACCCCTGAAGAACTAACATATGCTGCATCAATGAATCACAGAGTTTCAGGAAATTCTGATGCTGCTGATTTAATGAAAAAAATCACTGAGACTCCAACAAGGGCTAGTAAAATTAAAACAAATCTATTGTCAAACAGAAATTCAGTAAAAAAACACAACCCTTCAGAAGCATTGTCTATTTTTGTTCAAGCGGAATTAACAAAACAGCAATATCAAGTAATTTATAGTGCAAACAAAAATGTTTACCCTTGCTATTCACTGCTCACAAAAGCAAAAAAAGAATGTTACCCAAGCGAAGACTCCATTGTCGTTTCTGAAACAAAAGCAGAAGTTAAGTTACAGTCTTTATTGGATCACACCTCTTCAAGGTTATGCAAATACTTAGAAGAAGTGTTACAGGTACTGTCGTCAGAAGAAAAACAAAATTTGGAATTAACCTCAAAATGGGGGTGCGATGGTTCTCAGCAAACACAGTTCAAACAAAAATTTGAAAACATAGCTGATAGTGATGCCAATATTTTTCAAAGCTCATGTGTGCCCATAAAATTAATTGCTAATAACCATACAGAGAAAAAAATTATATGGCAGAACCCAACACCTTCCTCCACAAGATTCTGTAGGCCAATTCGCATCCGTATTGTACATGAAACTGCAGATGTTACTCTTGATGAAATTAAGTACATTCAGGAACAAATAAAAACATTGAAAGAAACAGAAGTGCCAAGTTTTCATGGAGCTGTGAAGATTCGACACACTTTACTGTTAACAATGGTTGACGGAAAAGTCTGCAATGCTGCAACTGGCACGACATCGACAATGAGGTGTTACATCTGTGGATCTACATCAAAAGATTTTAATAAATTATGTAAGGATTTCACAGAAAACCCCAATACTTTAACGTTTGGACTGTCCCCTCTGCACACACGGATCAGGTTTTTGGAATCAATTTTGTGTTTGTCATACAGAATACCAATTAGCATTTGGCAAGCAAGAAGTAAAGAACAGAAGAGAATTGTTGCGGATACTAAAAAGAACATTCAAAAAATGCTTAAAGACGAACTTGGATTATTGGTTGATGTTCCAAAGCAAGGATTTGGAACTACGAATGATGGGAACACATCAAGACGCTTCTTTGCAGAACCAGACACTGCATCACGAATTACTGGCGTGAATGTTGAACTTATTAAAAGATTAAAAGTAATATTGGAAGCTATTTCAAGTGGGCACCATATTGATGAGACGAAATTTCATAAGTATGCTTATGAAACAGCCAAGCTATATGTGAGCCTCTATAGTTGGCATCCCATGAGTCCAACAATGCACAAAGTATTGATGCACGGAGCTGCAGTTATTAAAGAAGCTATTCTGCCTATAGGCCAGCTATCAGAAGAAGCTGCTGAGGCTAGGAACAAACATTTCCGGATGTACAGGACGAAGTATTACCGAAAATTTAACAGAGAAGTGTGCAACAGAGATGTCCTCAATAGGCTGCTGTTAACCAGTGATCCTTTTTTGAGCTGCTCTACACAGAGGCGAAGGAAAACAACTAAGCCATATAGCAGCGAGACTCTGGAGCTTCTTCTGCCAGAGATGGCTGAAATTCGTTCTACCAAAAGAAGCGAAGATGGGTGCGATGAAGAAGCTGAATATAATTACGAGGAAGCAGAGGAGAACCGTAGCTGTAGCTCCAAAGACTCGGATTAACACAGTGCGCGTTCATCGTAAAGACACAAGAAATTACAATGAAGGCTGAGAATATACTGAACTCATTTTTGTAAATAACTTATCATCTATAAAGACTGGTATGAATACAGAAGTAAATGTAAAATGAATCAGCAATGTGAATAGCTTTCCACTTAATAGGCTTTGCTTTTATTTTATTGTTGAATCCAGTTGTTCTTTGGTGCACAGAGCTTCATTTAAGTGTTTTATTGCATAAATAGTTCACAAAACGTCGTCTATACTGTTTGACTTTAAATAATCAAAAAAATATTTTTGGCCAGGATTTCGGTACAAATACTCCACTGTGAGGCGTTCAGATTTATTCGCGAAAAATGCCTGCCCCTATGCATGCTGTATGCATCCTGAGTCTGATTTAGATCGACAAGCGTACTCTGGCTGCACTTACCGGCACTAAGTCATTAGTCACTTTTTATTCACGGTCGCATTACGTAGTGTTGTAAAGAAATTCTTCGGAAAATAAAGTCATCAAACAAATTTTTTTTGTAATGCTACAAATAAAGAACTTTACGTTTTGTAACACAAATATTGTGACTTAACATGGAAGAAGAGAATTATTGATTTTTAAGATGAAATATCAGTGTTTTATATGGATTCTACAATCCGCACAAAAGTAATAACAAATTTATTTTGTTTTTTTGTTGGTTTTTGTGTGTGTATATTGGCTACTAGTTAGCAAAACCATGTTTTTAGCAGAGTTACACACTTGTTGTACAGTGCATTTTTACAAGTGGTGGTGAGGGGCGAAATGTATGTTTTCGTCAAATGTTAGCTTGCAAGTTGTCCCTAAATAAAGCATTTGTTCCTGACGTACTACGGGAATGGAAAATTCACGTTAAAAAAAGAAACAGGGCACGCCAGTCCGTCGCGGTGGGGAACTGCGAGGAACGAAGTATTCGCTCGCACATCGCTCGACATCATCGCCGCCCGAGCGGGGAAACACAGGCGGAGGAAAGTGTTGGTCGAGACGAGTTCTGGGGGTTGATGAGGAGAAAGGGGGTCACCAGGAGGAAAGAAAAAAAGGAGAAAGAGGGCAAATGACGTCTGCTCTCCGCCCAAACTGCGCGGATCGCTTGCCGATGGGACAAATCGCATCACTCGCCGGCTGCCAGCCCTCCCACCATGACCCCTTTCCCTCCACCCACCAGTCCGGCACACTCTGTACTTTTCTCCTACCCTTTCCCGCCAAATGTATATTTCACAAGCCCCCATTCCCTTGCCGACCCAAGCAGGAGGTTCTGGTTCGAAATGGTAGATGGTTCAGAAGGGGTGGGAGTGGGGGTGGGTGTGGGGTTGAGGGTGGGGGGTGGATATCGCTGCCCGAGGGTAGTTCGCGCGCGAGTCGGCCAAACTCGGCGTCCGCATTCCTCATCCGCCGCGACGCTCGCTGAATACGGAAAGAGTCACACTTCCCTGCCGCTCCCCCAACACCCACCGCGTCACTCTGTCTCTGTCTCTCTCGGCGGCGCATAAATAACAAGGGCGGCGCGTTACTTTTACGATCGCCACCCGGGAGCAGGGACGGGGCGATATGCGAATAAAATGAAGTGCGAAAAACCCTTCGCGATAAATTTTTAATGCTGCCGCAGTCGCTTGTTTATGAATTTTTTTCCCCCCTCCATCTCTTTCTCACTCTCTCTTTTCTGGGTCCTTTACTTCCTCCCGCAAAGTCGGTAAGGAAGGGGGGTGTTGAAAAAGTCGAGAAAACAAAAAAATAAAATAAAATAAAATAAATTTGCTGACGCATGCAAGGCATCGCTGGGAAAAAGACGGTGAAAAAGAGAAGCGGTTGCTCAATTTGTCAAAAAGGGTGAAGTGTTAGGCCTTCGCGGACGTAGCACCGCCCTCCCCTCGGGGAGAGGGAAAGGAATAAAAGAAGAGGTGGAAGTGTGGGGGACTTGGAGGTATTGACAGGCCTTGTCCGGGTGTGGCGACGTACTTCTAAGCACCGCCGCAGGGAAGTGCTTGTGAAGCTGAGATGAAGTTGAGCGACTTCCTCCGCCGGGACACGGGGGGGGGGGGGGGAAGGTGTGCCCTTGGCGCCGTCTCAGAAGGTGCGACATGGAAAACTACTCAGGTGCCCCCGCGGGGAAAACGGCGGGTGGCAAATGCATAGAAAATACCATGGGTTAAAGGGTGAAAAAAAAAGGGGTGGGGGGTTAAGGGTTTTTGGGGCCAGTGGGCGATCTTCCAGCGCCTTCATCTTACACCTCCCGTGAACACACACACACACACACACAACGCAGGGAAAATCCAAAATGGCGTCCGAGGTCGATTCGTTCCTCCCCCCCCCCCCTCTTTCCAACACCCTCCTTCCACCTGAGAAGAATTTTTAATGGATATGGAAATAGCTTTCGCTCTGGTCTGTGAAAGAATTCTTATTCATGTTTCTACTTTTCCGCTTCGTGTTCTTCCCCTTTCCCTCCCCAATGTTTTTTTTTTTTTACCTTCTTCGGAGCTTGCGTTTGTTTCGTATTTATTTTCTTCGCGTGCTCCAACTTAAAAAAAAAATTGCTGTATTTCCAAGCGTGAAATTGAGAATCTACGTCCCCGCCCCTTTTTGCGGCTTAACCGAGACTGTTTGATTCTCACAAGAATAAATCTTGGACAGTGTAGGGCGAGATCCATTCCTTAGATCGAGCCGTAGTTAATATGGTACAAAAGCAACATTTTGCTGGAGAAAAATCTTATATAATATAGAAAGTTTATAACATAATCATACATTGTTTGGAGTTAGTTGCAGTTCTAACCATAGACAAGTTAAAATCATTTAGTTTTGTTAAAATAGGTTTAATAATTCGACCATGTAGAGTAATGTTAAGATAATCATATTTTTGAAAACTATAGTTTAATACAATATTTTAATTAACTTTGGCATAGAGTTAGAAAAAAAATATTATTCTCTTCCGAAGTTTGGATAAGATACACTCAATAATTATTTACTAAATGTTTACAAAATATTCTACTGTTTAAAATTACTGACACATAATCACATGTCACAAATGCCAACTAAGACGTAAATTTTTACATATGGTGGAAGGTCGCACAATGACGTGGACGTATATATTGCGCTGAGCTACAAAAAAAAGTTAATTTGGCAATGGAAATACGTACATCCGTGATTGATCCATTGAATTGTGGGAGAGGTGGCTTTTATAATTAAAGTCTCAGAACTAGTTGTTTTTTTTAGCACGTGGGACTTTTTTCCCCCCAGATTTTTGGTACCTACTGTAGTAAGCTTAAGATGACGTATGTTTTGCCGGAAGAAGCTAGAGTATGAATGAAAGCACCCTTGTACATCCTCCCAACACCCCCACTACTTTGTACCCGCAATGCCACTGGATGCGGTTTTGTTAAAAGAGGACCGGGGGAGGGAGGGAGGAGATATTATAACAAAGAACCTAGGCTTAACAGGGCCGGATGGCTAACTAGCTACCCGATGTGCTCAGCAGGGGGAGGAAAAGGGTCGCAGGGCGGTCCGGGAACCTTTGCGGAATGTAATGAGAATATAAGGGTTGTCTTTCTGGTGAGCCCTTCACCGAGGGGTGGGTGGGCGGGCGGGTGGGTGGAGGGGATAAAATTCCCGGCGTTACCTCGCTCGGAAGAGAGATCGCTCGGGCGGCCAGGGGGGGGGGGGGAGGGTGGAGGGTGAAGGCGTATGTGGTGGGAATTGGGGAAATGGTTGAGATAGAACGGCGGGGAGAGAGGAGTGAGCCCTCTTCCGGAACAAAGCCCCCCCTTGTGATCCCTCCGCCAGGAAATGTCGGTTGGTGGAGGGCTCCGGGGGTAGTTGGTTTCTTTCCCGCGCCACCAGCGCCACCCTCATAACCCCTCAGGGCTGCGCAATAATATGTATGCGGCTCGCGAACTGCGCGTAACGGGCCCGCACGTTAATTTGGCTAATACCCCTCTGCGCCGGGGGTTGCGAGAGGCAAAGAGGATTGCCGAGCGGCGGGGGGCGGGGGACACCAGCTCTCCCGCCTGCGCGGGTCTCTCAAAAGGACGCAATCCCTTGTTGACGAGACAGGGGCTTCGGCAATATCCGCAGGGCGCTCAGGCAGCTTCGCGCTTCGCTCGCGCAGACTCCAGCCCGGGACCCGGCTGGTAGGGGGTCCACTTCGAAGAAACACCCCCTAACACCCACTCGTTACCCGGGGTGCGGATTCCGGGAAATGTTTGCGTAATTTCTTATATCATGGTCCCTGGACCCCAAAACCATCGCCAGTTCAAATAAATATATGAAATATATGCGTGTGCGTGTGGAAAAACGTTAAATGCTGTAATTAGGCACAAATTACTTCCATATTGATACATAACATATATTGTCACGGTCTGAAAATTTCATTACTTTTTTTTCTTAAATTTTATTGTAATTTTGTTTCTCGTCAGGTTTACGTGTTGGTGTACGTGCACGTTTCCAGGCTCGGCCGGTTGATTTCGACACGCGGGTATGGGAATATAGGTTGCTGCGACATTAGTTTACAGGCACCGCGGGCTTTTGCGAGGCTGCGTGGTTAGCTAATTCTCGCGGGTTGCTGGCCAGGGCCCGCTGAGAGGTTGCAACACGCCGTTCCAGAAAAACCTGCTACGCTACGCTAGTCTCTTGTTTGTCGCGCGAGGCTTTTGAGTACGCGTTTCGAGGACTCTGTCCTGATTAGTGATGCCATCTTGCGTCCGAGTTTGGAAACGTAGACGGAAAAATAACAATCGAGCAGCGCAAGAGGGAGAGGGGGAAACTCGTGCGCGCCTGCGCGGAAGGAATAGCTGACTTCACTTGTTTTTCATTTTTTTCCTTGTGGGAAGGGAGGGGACCGCGAGTTGCCTTGTGGATAAGTTTTCCCGGTGTTCGTGTGTTTTTTTTTTGTTTTTCCGGCATGGCCTAGTTTTGTAGTTAAAACCTCCTTCCAGGGAGGGGCCGAGGCTTTTTTGCCTGGGGACCTCTCTGGAAGCCGAGTCCACGTCGGTTTGAAACAACTTTGCTCCGCCTCAAGTCAGAAGGGTAAGTGGTTGGCCATGGCTCGTTCGCCACAATCATTTCTTGGACGATCTTCGTCTTAATCTTTTAAGTAATAATGTAGTATTCCACCTCTATTATTTATTATTTGGTTTTGGGAAAAATCGACGTCTGGTTATAAGCATGCAGGTAGTGGTAACTGGGAAGTATACTATCCTTCCGCGTAGCTGTGACGACGAGAGAACCGCCATGTTGTAGAGATAATTGTTTGCCGGCTGACGTCACTTTAAAGTGTATTTAATGTATTTATTTATTCGTTAATCCCATCCCATTGTAAAATGCTTTATTATTAATTTGTTAATCAAATATTTGGTTGATTATTATTATTTTTTTTACTATCCTAGTGAATAAAATCTGTGCTTGAATGAACTAATCATGTTTCTTTTCAGTACATAAATTATACCCTACACTTCCTGTATAGGGAGAAGACTTGATCTCGAGTACCATGCTTACCAACAGCTACCACCCCCCAAATGTTATAGGTTATTTATTGTTATGTGTATAGGTGTACGCGGGACGTCTGACGGAGCCCCGTCACAAGTGGTGTGAGGCGCCGATTAATAGTCTCTTGTAGGGTTGTTTGTGCTTTATTTTTTTTTCTCTCTTCTCTTGTTCTTCCGAATTTAATAATGTTTTATTATAGAGCAGTGCAAGCAGGGTCGTGTGGGAGCACGCGGCGGACGTGTTGCGTTGTGCTTCACGTATTTTTATTAGTAATGTTACTGTTGTTCTGTTTAAATTTAATGGATAAAAAGTTTTTGGTTTAGTTAAGTTAAGTCAGTGAGTCAGTCAGTCAGTCATCGGGTCGTTCAGGTCACCTATTAGGTTTTATTAAGTTTTAATTACGTAAATTCTAATGCCAGTTTAATGATTAATTAATTAATTTTGAAAATTATCATAATTAAATTTCGGTTAAGAATCTAAGAGTTTGTGTGGAGTTTTTGGTTTAGGAACGATGTTAAAACTTGTGTTAAGTAATGTTATAGACAGTGCTTGTTGCGGACGTGGAAAGTCATGTGTCGTGGAGCGGTGACGAGCGGCGCGACGGTCAGCTGTGCGCTGACCTTGAGCGGTTTCCGGCCTGGCGCGACACGGCTCGGCACGGCGCGGCAAGAATCGTTCCGGCCCGGTGTTTACCGGCCGGCTGGACGTCAGACAGATAAGAGTTTCACAGTTATTTTTTTTTAATGATTAATTTTATGTGCGTCATTGACTACACCACACCGTCTAAATTTTTTTTATGAGTTAATTTAATAATGTTGAGAGCAATAAATTTTAATAGCAGTTATTTATTTGTCATTATAATTATTTTTGTTTTGATGATAATTAATTTTTTTTGAACTTTTCTTTTCGAATTATAGGAGGTACACATTAGAAGGGATTAGCTCTGAGAATAGTGTGAGGTTTGTTTATTTGTGTAGGTTAAGGGAATGAACTCCAGGGGAACAGTCTTTGAGATGAGAGAGTTGTTGTGATTGTCCAGCCATAGGAGATGAGCTGGGACAATTTGAGGTGTCCCTGGGAGAGTAGGGACGGTAGCGCAGACCCATAGAAGATGGTCTGGCTACTGGTTAAGGGTCGGGAGAACCCTGTGTTGTTAGTAGTTGGGGCAGGAGTTCCCCATGGTAGTACCGGAAGTGGCTATCCCGTACGGGATAAGGGTACCACTTCAATTAATTTGGTTTGTGGGGTTAGAGTCCCCTGTTGTGTAGTGGGCCTATAGGAGATAGGCACTACAGCGAAATTTTTGGTTGTCCTGGAGGTAAATTCCCTAGGTTAAGTTAAGGAATTGTTCTTACAGTTAGGAAGTAGGGAAATGTGAATCATTGTTGGAGAGTGAGTTAGTGTACCTGCCTACGTAGTAAATTGAATTTTATTGAATCAATTTATGAGAAAGTTTATTGTGTTAAGGATAATGAAAGTGAGTTAATTTTTTTTAAATTTTTTTTTGAGTAAAGTATTTTAAGTGATAAAGTTAAAGAATAGAGTGAGTTGGGACAGTTATGATTGAGTATTTTTGAATTTATTTTGTTTATCATACTTGGAATGTAATGTTTTAATTTGTTCTCTCAACATAATTAAAATTTAAATAAGTTTTTTTTTTACAGTGCCCCTTATACATTTATTGACACAAGAGATAACAGTTCAAAGTATTTATTTTTTTTACACGAAAATTTGTATTTAGATTTGTGATACAGAGAAATTTTTTTTAATGAGTTGTTTTGTTTGTGATTGATTCTTATGGGTTTTGTGAAAGTAGTGTTACAGTAATCAGTTCAGTGGTGACCTGGGACTGACTGCATGACTAAGAAGACTGAGCATGGTGTTACTGGCTGCACATCAGAGTGAATCTGATGGCACCACCAGTAGCTGTTGTTTCGAGGTGTTGCTGTTTTCACCATACGAGACCAACCAGCTGATTGCTGCCTACAGCGTAGCAGATGTTAAGGTGAAAGTATTTTTATTTTTCTTATCATGTTCATTAATTTTTTTTTTAATTTTTGTCTAGGATGTTTAATGCAAGTTTTATTTCAGCTTTCGTGGTTTATTAATAACAGGCAGATTTTAAGCGAATAAAGTAAAGTATTTTTTTTGAGCAGTTTAATTTTATGATTGTTGATTCTGGAGTTTATTTTTTTTTCTAAGAGAGTAAGTTGAATAGTAAATAATGGTTAAAAGTAACTTACATAATTTTTGTTGATTTTGACTATGACCCTGGTTCGATTGAGTGGTTCTTGTGTTAATAAAATTTATTTGTTGAAGATGCCATTTTAGGAAGTTAACGGAGTAATGTTGTACAGACCCTGGAGGAATGGGCTGTAGCGTGAGGGCATGGAGGCCCTGGTTGTGACTGGGTAGACGTGGTGGGCCAGGGAATTGGCACCACAGGGAGGATTGGTCGAGCCAATCCTGCCACTGAGAATTTTCTTTTGTTGTTGTTGGGTTAGAGTCCCACAATGTGTGTCCACAGGAGGTGGATGTTAGGCATCTATTGGCTTTTGTTGTTTTGAAAAAGTTAGAAGCATGTTGCTAGTCATCGATTTTAGGTTGGAGCCATTCGTGAACCAGGTGCCAGAGGTCAGATCGTTAGAATAATTTAAATTTTGATTGATGAGATTATTGGTAAAATTATTTAGTTTTGGTAATGAGGTTTTTGCCTGTGGGTATGTTTAATAATTTTTTTTTAAGGCTTTTCAAATAGTTAACCTATACCCATCTTTGTTTAGAATCGATTAACTATTAGTGTTGACCAAGTACAAAAGTATTTTCATTTACCTATTTGTCGCTGTCACATTTATCAGGAGAACTTGTATGTCAAACTTAAGATACCTATTGTTCATGTTAATTCCAATTGGAAATTATTTCAGTTTGTTGCGGTACCTTTCCGCTGGAAAAATAACACTTGCCACTTGGAGCACGAACCAAACTTTTTAGCCGTAAATAATGAGCAACTGGTGACCATTCAGGGTAGAAATTTGTTGGATTGTCGTCCCTTCGAAGACAGTTTATGTTTTGTGCCCAGATTTTCAGGTGATGCCATGGGAAGTTCTCTATGTCCTAAAGCTTTGTTTCAGGGAGTGACTGCAGAGAAACTTGGTGAACTGTGTGCTTACAGATGCCATTCGGGAACCCACCTCATGATTACGCAAGCTGGTCCTGAACGGTATTTTCTAACTAACCCTGTTGGTAAACTAGAAGTGCAATGTTTAGTGAATAAGAACCAAACCTTGTTTTTAGCGGTTGCAGATCGACCTGGCGCTGTGGACATTGAGGTCCCTTGCGATTGTCGCCTGTACATGAATGATGAGCTTAAAATTAATGAACTTTATCCGTGTGATTTTCTTTCTAAAGCTAAATTCCAAATGATTCATGTGATTCCAGCTGCTTGGTCAAAATTAAAAAAATTAAAGATTTTACCTTTAACAGCATCTTCACACACAGTTTTTCCTTCATTAGAAGATTGTTTAGACGAGGATTGGCCTTCTGTTATTCCTCACTTGAATTTGGTCGTTTCACGTTCCTTTACGAGGCCCGACGAATTACAGCTGCGAGACCCGGTGGAAGTTGTAAGCTTTTTGTTAAAACATTTACAAAGTATTTCTTTATTTGTGATTGGTGGTACTTTATTACTAATTGTTGTAAGAAACCCTTATCTAGTGGGGATTGGTACCTTCCCCCGCGTATCAGCTTTTAGTGAAAATGTCATGTTAACAATGGAGATAAGCATAACTGTATTTATACTTGGTGTCATAATGTGTATGATTCTTTTTCTGCTATGGAAATGGTTGTCACTCAAGTGGAAATTACGGAAAACTGAGGAAATCTCACCTACTGTACAGACTGATGTTGCAACTACAAGTGAAACCTTTAACTTACGTGATCAATTTTCTGAGAACTGTCGATTAAAATCTAAGTTGGTTAGTGAGTCAGGTGAGGAATTTCATGTCTACCTCACCCTGTGTGATTAATTTTATAGAACTGATGTTTATGTTTGATTTGTTTTCCCCATCAAGGGCACATAGTTGTTAAACACTTTTGTGGTTAGGATTTATAATGTTTTTGTAATTAACTGTTCAGTTCAGAGGTTTTACTTTTTGCTTAAAGAATAAAAAAAAAAAGAGACGACAATCGAGGATGAATCTAGGGGTCCAAGCAATTATTAATCTAGGGTTAATTTTTTTTTTAATTTATTTGTCTACGCTCGCCTTTGATTTAACCTGGGTAGGGATACCTTGTTCCCGGTCTATCCCCTCCCCTGTCCGAACCTGTGTGCACTCGTGCCTCTGAAGACAGTGTAATTCCTTTTTCCACAGACTCAAGTGAGGCAGAGTTGTTAGCAACAAGTGTTTATGTTTTCTTTTTCTTTCTTGAAGAAGAGACAGTGCATCGATGTAACACATCCAGAGACTTCAACGATTACGTTACGTAAGTTATGTGAAGAACTTTCCTTCGCCATGTATGTCCTCCTGACTGAGGACCATGTGTTGTGCAGCCATTGAACTTGTGTGGGAGATGGACTACTGTTTCCTCCCCTGTTGTGTGGTGGGCTGCTTATAACTCATGAGGAGTTATACGGTGGAAGCCCCTTCCCAAATTGGTTGCTGTGTGTATGCGAACTTTCTGTCTAAAAAGAATGAAGAAACGGATCAGCGTGGGGCTCGTTTTCGTCGACTTGGGCCGAACGAAGAAATCAGTTACTCTCGGCCAACCAGTGACAATGCTATTTTTTTTTTCTGTTCTGTAGCTAGTAGCTGCAGAGGCGTGTTATGAAGATCTTGGACTTCACCTAATCCTATGGACATTTCAGGTTCCTTTCCTGATGTTTATCCTTTGTTTTCCTGACTTGTATAGTCCATTCCTTTGTTTTTCTTGGAGGCCAAGCTCCCATTTTACTTTAGCTGTGTTTGTTTCATTTTATTGACATATTTATGATCATCTTTGTTGTTGTTGTTGGAGAATAACATGCCCCTGGACTCATCCTTGGTTAGTTATGCTGTTTATGGAACTGATAAAGAGTAAATGTAGGGTGGATCTTTTTGTGTTAATCAGTCACTTTATAAAATGTGAACATTGTTTGCTAATTATTCAATAGGGTCACTTCACAGCTTTACTTAATGGAATAATTAACTTCTCTTTTTTTGTTATCAACCTTGTATTAACATAATGTTTTGATATGACGTTAAGAATAACCCCCCCCCCCCTAATTAACTTGTTTAAATAGGCTTGACAGTGTCGTGTATGTTCTTTGGTGAGATTTTGATACTGGTGTTGAAATTTTTGTTCAGTTTCACTGGGGAGACATCCCCGATGACATGCTGCGAGGAAGGCAGGCTGAGGGCAGAACTGCTCTGAAGGCTGGATCCTGGGTGTGAGCTGCAGATCACACTTCAAGGACTCTTCTCTCCAGCTTCAACTAGGGCTGATCTGTCCACGGTTCATGCCTCTCCTAGTTGTATGTCGTACGAGTAGTTTTACGATGTGCCAGCCACCATCGATTCTTACAGGAAAGAATTGTTTCCTGGGCTATTTTGTATTTTGTATTGGTTTAACTTTTTCAGTTTAGACTTTGAATGTAATTGTTGTGGTAAAACCTAACCTTCGTGCGCTGTCTTGGTCGAGTAGGCATTTAACTTATAAATTTTTGCCCCTTGGTCTTATTCATTGTTAGGAATTTTTATGGCTTGTGGGGCACAAGCCCTTGTAGACCGGGGTAATGTCACGGTCTGAAAATTTCATTACTTTTTTTTCTTAAATTTTATTGTAATTTTGTTTCTCGTCAGGTTTACGTGTTGGTGTACGTGCACGTTTCCAGGCTCGGCCGGTTGATTTCGACACGCGGGTATGGGAATATAGGTTGCTGCGACATTAGTTTACAGGCACCGCGGGCTTTTGCGAGGCTGCGTGGTTAGCTAATTCTCGCGGGTTGCTGGCCAGGGCCCGCTGAGAGGTTGCAACACGCCGTTCCAGAAAAACCTGCTACGCTACGCTAGTCTCTTGTTTGTCGCGCGAGGCTTTTGAGTACGCGTTTCGAGGACTCTGTCCTGATTAGTGATGCCATCTTGCGTCCGAGTTTGGAAACGTAGACGGAAAAATAACAATCGAGCAGCGCAAGAGGGAGAGGGGGAAACTCGTGCGCGCCTGCGCGGAAGGAATAGCTGACTTCACTTGTTTTTCATTTTTTTCCTTGTGGGAAGGGAGGGGACCGCGAGTTGCCTTGTGGATAAGTTTTCCCGGTGTTCGTGTGTTTTTTTTTTTGTTTTTCCGGCATGGCCTAGTTTTGTAGTTAAAACCTCCTTCCAGGGAGGGGCCGAGGCTTTTTTGCCTGGGGACCTCTCTGGAAGCCGAGTCCACGTCGGTTTGAAACAACTTTGCTCCGCCTCAAGTCAGAAGGGTAAGTGGTTGGCCATGGCTCGTTCGCCACAATCATTTCTTGGACGATCTTCGTCTTAATCTTTTAAGTAATAATGTAGTATTCCACCTCTATTATTTATTATTTGGTTTTGGGAAAAATCGACGTCTGGTTATAAGCATGCAGGTAGTGGTAACTGGGAAGTATACTATCCTTCCGCGTAGCTGTGACGACGAGAGAACCGCCATGTTGTAGAGATAATTGTTTGCTGGCTGACGTCACTTTAAAGTGTATTTAATGTATTTATTTATTCGTTAATCCCATCCCATTGTAAAATGCTTTATTATTAATTTGTTAATCAAATATTTGGTTGATTATTATTATTTTTTTTATTATCCTAGTGAATAAAATCTGTGCTTGAATGAACTAATCATGTTTCTTTTCAGTACATAAATTATACCCTACACTTCCTGTATAGGGAGAAGACTTGATCTCGAGTACCATGCTTACCAACAGCTACCACCCCCCAAATGTTATAGGTTATTTATTGTTATGTGTATAGGTGTACGCGGGACGTCTGACGGAGCCCCGTCACAATATATGCATATATATGGAAAATCTTGGTCTTGTTCGCTAATGTACAAAATCGGCCCAACAAGGCAGAAATTTGGAAGGATTTAAAAAAAAAACTGAAAAAATCACCATAATTAACTACCTTAATACAGGAAAAATATTGTATTGGTGGGAGTAATTCTGTTGAAGTTTTTTTTATCTGTTCATATGACGGTTAGGGGTTTGCTGAGGCCGAGTCTCGCTCATGTGGTGGGGATCTTAGGTTTGATAACAACACTACATAATGGTTCATAATATTTATGAGCACCGAGTCCTTACTCGAGTGGTTTGGTGTCCACCTAATCCTAGAGGCCCCGAAGGCCTAATTTTTTTGCATAATCGTGTGATGTAAACTCCTACCAAAACAACAAAACTATTCGTAGCTATGATAAAAAGATTTATTATTTTACTGTAAATGATTTCACGAGAGAAAGTAATTTGAAACACCTTCACCACCAAATTTCAGCAATAGGTTGAGCGATTTGCCGTACTTTGTCGAAGTTGAATTATACCTACTTACAAACTGATTAATCTAAGAGAATGTTTTCAAACTGGTTCAACAGCGAACCACAAACCACTCGGATTACTTTCTACAAGTGTAAGTATTTCAACGAACCACCAAAACATCAGTCTCTATTTGTCCAACCCTTATCGTACCTACTCTTCTAACCGGAACTACTTAATTGCTGAAAACTGGTAATTTTCACTGTCCAAGTTTAGTGTTGCAATCTCATTCCGTTGCACTAAAGACTGTCACTTGACAACTATATATGTTCAGCTAGGACATGGGTGAACTACAAGGTGCAGTCTGAACCACTGTTACCCTAACACCTTACAATGGAGGTCACCGAATTCTTCCAACCTGGATAAGATACTTCACTAGTACTTTTTTTTTTGAGAAAATGTTGTGATTTGCAGTTGACTGGATAGCTTCCATCCCAAACCCTTGGAAAGAAGTTTTGGAAAATGTAATTCATGGAACAGTTATTCCTCTAATCGATGTGTGAAGAAACCACGAATTGCTGCACGCTGGAAATCTCCCAACACGTAGGTAGACCTTTCGGAAGTGTGGAGGTACATTTCCAGTCAAATACGCTTCAATTCAACCCTTGAATTTCGGCTGACTGAATAAGTTCCAAAACGACTGTGGTTGAAAATGTTACAACCGGACCACTCCCAAATGCAGTATACGGTCAGTGAAATAACCGCCGAAATATTTAAAGGCAGAATGAATGGTCAGCTATACATCTGATGTTGAAATGCCTCACTTATTTTGTGTCTTTACTAGTTATTCTATGGAGAAAAATCTTGTACACTTTTGAGTATCTGGCAATAACTTAGGACTACAAAAGCTCGCTAAAAGCTCACAAAACATTTACATTTTTAAATCAGCCGAAATTCAAAGTTTAGAACGCATTCGACTGCAACGTATCTTCGTCAAGTTGGAAAATTTCCACAAGGCCTAACTGTTGGAGACTTGCAGTGAAAACAAATCCGTGGTTTCTTTAAACATTTATTGGAGAAATTACTTCACCAGGGCAGAATTTGTCCAAAACGTTTTGCAGGGGCTTGATTTGGAAGTTGTCCAGTCGACAGAAAACCGTGATTTTATCTCAAAAATTCAGGAGATGTAATTTCTTCACGGTCAAAGAATTCAGTAAAACATTCTGTTCTACACTACAGCAGTAATAAAAATTAATTTTGCGATCAGCAAAGGCTGGTGAATAACTCAGAAAACAGAGTTATTGCGGCCTTCCCTTACACATATGTCATAGTCAAGATATAAACTCTTTTTAAGACGGCAAATACATACACAGAAATCTCATTTCATTTGATATTCGGGGTCGTGTTTGATATAAATTCCAGCTTTTGTTTTGCATTTTTTTTTCAATTCACTTGCATTTAAAATCTCGTGTAAAGTAATAATCGCGTTTATGGTCCATTCATGTATCGCGTAATCTCCGATTTTACAATAACGAGACGCCAACATGTGGTTTGGGACTGTTACGGTTTACTTAATGATTTTAAAAGCTTATTACAACATGAAAATAATGGATATATTTTTAAATATACAAATTTGCTAACTGGTTGAAATCGGTAAGAAGAAAAAAAATAAAAAATAATTTTTGGTACGAACGTGCCCTAAACTGTATTTGTAAGCAATTGATAAAATATTAAACATCGGCTCAAAAAATCTCCCGAAGATGATTTAAAAAAAAAGAAAAATAGCGAAACGTGTTAAAATGCCACAATTCTTCCGCAAGAACTTGACACTAGGAGTCCCGCACATTTGAGATACGTACGAATGTAATGTTTTTTTTCAAAGCTCGGTTCGGGAGCGTAAAAAAAAGGGCCACGTTGCTAAATGCACTGACGGAACAGAGAAGGACGCGATAGAGACCGGGAAAGAAGCTGACAATTTTTTTTTTTTCGCCGCTCACACGGAAATAATATATAAGCGTCATCAATTCTAAAACACGTCTCGTAATATAACAGCTAGCGGTGGTCGGGCGGCGGAAGGTTGGGTGGTTCAAGGGGGTGATATAAATTTTAGGGCGAAGAGGGGTGGGGGGGTTTATGAGGGGTAAGCGTGGGAGGGAATAAAGGGAACCCGAGGGGGGAGGGGAGGCTAAAGGCCACACCAAAAGCTGGGTCACCGACGGCCTGCTTAAAAATGGAAATTGCGGTGGAGTTCCAACGGTCGCGCGCAGGCACAAGTGTGCGTACATACATGTATATACTCGCTACACACTGTGCTACATGCATTACACGCCCTTTCCTCCGTGTCTATACAGCCTCTATCGCGCGGGGGTAGGAGAGAGACGCAAAAAAAAAAAAAAAAAAAAAAGCCTGGCTGCACGGTACCAAATTACGACTTTCGGCAAACAAAGACGACACTTCGTAGCGCTGTGGAGATTTAGTTAATACAACACGTGTAGAAACCCCCTTTGTTTAACTTGCCGTGTTTTTTTTTTTTTTTTTAAACTGGGGCGCGCTCTTCCCTGACGATGCGTGACGAAGCCGCGCCATCAAAGAGGTGTGCCAAGTGAGTGAGGCACGTGTGGACAAAAAATGCAAGACACGAAAAATTTTCAAAAGTTCGCGATTGAAAGCAATAAGAAAAATTTTAGCCTGCAACATTTTTACATCTCTGCCTGAGGACGGGAGCAGATAGCAGTTCCCGAAACGTCGCTTGTTTCTGTTTTAGAAAACTGTTGTGTTTGTTTCGTCTTTTCGTTTGGTCGTGTTTTTGTCTCGTTTTGACTTTTGTGCTGAATTTTTTGGGTTCAATATTTTTTGTGCTGTCATCATTTGTGGGGGTTTTTTCGTTTCTCTTTTTTTTTTTTGGAAAACTATTGTTGTGTTTGTTTCGTCTTTTCGTTTTGCTGTGTTTTTTGTCTCGTTTCAACTGTTGTGTTGAATTTTTTTGGGTTCGGAATTTTTGTGCTGTCATCATTTGTGGGGGTTTTTTCGTTCTGGTAGTCCATTTTTCTTTGTTTTTTCCTTGTTTGTTGACCATATTCCTGTTGTGGAATATTGTGTGGCGTTAAATCCTGACAACAGCAATTTTTTCTTAATTTGTGTTTTTGTCATTTGTGTTTTTTTGTAGTTTTCTTCTGCAGACATACATGTGCTAAGCAATTGCGTATGTCCAAAAGCCTACATCAAGTCGTAGGTAATAAAAATTACGTACAAAAACGAAAGCTCTTACACAAAACTGTATTATAAACAAAAAATATAACAGAGCATTAATTTTTGTAAACGTAAAATATTAAAAGGTATTATAAAATAAATTTAAAAGAGTTTTAATTTTTTTGAGAGTAAACGTTCTTTTAACACTTAAAATCTCTATATCATAGGGCGATATTACGGTAATTTTGAGATATTTTTTTTAAGATTCAGTTGTGCGTTTACACACATAAAAAGTGTTTATTAATTGTTAATAAATAAGTTTACAAAAAACGAATACATACTGATAAATTATATAAGTCAAGTAGAAACTTGGCGTGAATGTCAAACGCTAACAGATGACTGATCAATACAGTTTACCCAAGACTATGGAGCTAGCTTTGAATTAGTATTTTCCTTCTTAAGGAAAAGTTTCCCTCGAAAAGTTTTAGAAATGAAATAGGAAATTAACAGCTTGGTTTCCGTTCGCACACACTTCGATGCATTCTAACAAGTTTCATCGAGGGTGAGATGGATGTTGTAAGTATTTTGATGTGTGTCACACTTAATGTTCACGTCGTTTCAACTGTTGTGCTGAATTTTTTTTGGGTTCAATATTTTTGTGCTGTCATCATTTGTGATTTTTTTTCGTTCTCTTAGTCCATTTTTCTTTGATTTTCTTTGTTGACCATATTCCTGTTATGGAATATTATGTGGTGTTTATATCCTGTTGACAACAGCAATTGTTTGCTTAATTTGTGTTCTTGTCTTTTGGGTTTTTTGTAGTTTTCCTCTTCAGACATACATGTGCTTAGCAATGGCGTATGTCCAAAAGCTTACATCAAGTGACGTCGCTGAGGCTAAAACTTCCGCAGCGGTTCATGGCTGGATACTCTTTCGGCCGCTTTTCTTAGAGTGCACAATGCAGGTGTCTCAAGAATGCACTTGTTTATCTTTCATATTTGAACACGTAAAGAATATGACTAGAAGAAATCCCCGGGTGAAAACTTGCGACAGCTTCGGTTCAGCCGCGCACGTCCGCGTGGACGGTTTGACTGCGACTAGTCTGAGGCCAAGCGCGGCTCCAGAAGGGGGGCGGTGGTTGCGATAGCCCCTCCCGAGACCAATTTAATTGATTAGTGTATATTTATGCTTACTTAAATATTTAATTTCATATGTTAAACCTTTATCTCATCAAAAGTTGCATGGAGCTACTAAGGTTCTGTATTTGAAACCTGTAATTTGTAAATAATATTCCAAGGCCAATATCTGACCACTTTCATTTTTTGTAACTACAACCTTTCTTTGTGCGATAGCCCCTCCCGAAAAGTCATCCTGAAGCCGCCATTGTCTGAGGCCGGTATTTAAAGACAAAAAATAAGGGTTTAGGTGTTGAATATGCTACACCTGTACCCTAACCGTATTTCTAATGAACGATAGGGCACGGCCAATCCCTTATTTTTTAGTCATTTTTGAGTCCTATCTGCTCCCGTTCTGTTGCCAAAATTACGCGCATGTGCAGAGCTCACTTTTTTCGTTGATTTCGTCCAGATGGCAGAATCGCATCTAGCGCCATTAACTCGTATACCTATATGCCAGTTTTTTTTTTTATGATCATCGGGGGACGTACCAAGCATTTTGGTGTATCACATGTAACTTTATGATAGCTACACTATTCTGGAATACATTTTGTACACTTTTATGGTCATAACAAGAAATAATATCCCAACCGTAAAAGTACATGAGCAAATTAAAACTACACAATTTAATTCCCACGATAGTGCTGCTATATGAAGGATAATTGGCGTATCAAATGTACAGATGGTTGCCAAACGTCCAATAGAATGCATTGAAATCAGTTTCTAGCCTCGCGCAGGGCACAGTTTATTAAAACGGTTGCTTTTTTCGTTACCTGGCAGGGGTTGGGTTCGGACTCATTCTGGAATACGGCCCGCGAGTCAGGTTGCTGTAGTATCCCAACAAGGTGCCTGACCCGAACGTCTTGGAATATCGCCCTTAAGCGAGGTCACTCGGAGAGATGTTACTGGCAGGCGAGGTGCGGTGAAGCATGGCGTGCTGATGGCATTGACGAAGTGGCTCGCGCGGGCAAATACTTCGCTGTTGGGGGTTGGTGTTTCGCGCAAGACCAGATGGGGGTGGAGGAGGAAGTGACGATAGGAGAGGGGCAAGAGGGGAGTTGCGTGGACGGGAAAGAGAGGGTGCAGAGGGAAGTAGGACAGGAAGAGGAAGGAGGAGGGAGGGGAAAAGTTGGTACGCCATATGCGGGCCGGAGAATGTGCGCCAAACCGTATCCAACACTGCAAACAGCACTTGTTAAATATTTAACATGCCACGCTCGGCGTTTCAGTGACACCGCCTGCCCTCCTCCGCCCCTCCCTCCCCCTTCTTCACCCTCTCCACTCGCGCTCGCTCGCTCGCTTTGTCACTCGTTCCGTCCCTGTGCAGCGTGTTTCTGGCCCCTGCTTCAGCCCCGTTGGCTGAATTCTTACCCAAATAAAAAAATAAAAAAATATGACCCAAACAATTTCTGCAAAAGAAGTTATTTTTTTTTACCGGGGTTGGAATTATTTATTTATTTATTTATTTTTGTAGTTTTTTTTTTCGTTCGTCGGGTTTCCAGAGCGCGAGCTGGAAGCTGCTGGAAAGCGAGAACCCGCCGCGCCGGAAGCGTGTGTTATGCCGGCTCGCCATTGGTTGAGCCGCCGGCACGCACTCGCTCCCACCCTTAAGGCTCGGTCGCACACGTCATTGGGGGGGGGGGGGAAGTCAGGGGGAACTAGGGCGGGGCCATGACCTCCGTCTAGAGACCGACTATAGTTATAGCTAAATGTATAACCTCTTAATATGCGGAATAAGAGAGTAGCCTTATTTTTAAACACGTATTAGAGTATCAGAGCGGTAGTGGGAGTATCTATATTTCATAAGTGGCAGATTTTATATAAGAATTTCCGGTTTACAAATACACTTAATGTTAACAGATAGCCTGAAAACTAGTTTTCAAGCATCATTTTTCGAACATTTTCCAGGGTTGACGTGCCTGAAAAGTAAAAAAAAAAAAAAGGGGGGGGGGATCAATACCCCCCAGGTCTCAATACCTCCAGAAACAGGCCTATTGAAAATATTCCCCCCAACCCTTCTTTCACAAATCCTGCCTACGCCCATTAGTCCATTGAAATGTTACAATTTCAGGACCGAATATTGCATTTTTTAGAGGACGCAATTTTATTTTTGGGACATGTTTGAGGGGTCAATAGAAGCTTAACCTCAAGTTTGTGGGGTCGCCACCCTTGTCCCCCGGCCGCCATCTTGCAAAAGGTGTGCAAACACCTTTTTCGCGATATCTCGGAAACTATGCGTCCTACAAAACATTTGTAAAGACATAATTTGTAGCAAATTGCTTTGCCTACAAATATGTTTTATAACTTTTGCCCTAAATTTAAAATTAAAAAAGTTATAAGCAAAAAAGTAAGAAAATTTCCATAAAAATTTTGTTTTTTTGCTCTATAACTTTTTTTTCATACATTTTACAAAAAAATTACCTCAGACCAATCTTGTAGATCGTCTTTAGAGAAAAAAATTTCTCTACATTTTTTTTAAATTTCATTCATTGAAAACGCTGTTACAGCGCTCCAAAGTTGATCGGGTTCGTCAATGCTCATGAGAATCCGGTCAAAACGAAATGTTTAACTTAGTTTGATGATCTTTTTTTACTGTAAATACATTTTTTAAATTTTTTTGTTAAATCTGTACAACTTTCCGAAAAAAGCAATTCCGAAAAAACACTTTTTTATTTTCTTCCGACAACGATATCTCTTGAACGAATCAACCAATTTCGACCGGATTAGCGGTGATTGACGTTGTTTTTTAAAGTTAAGAGTTGATTAGTTTTTTGAGTCGATCGGTAAAGCTGTTTAAAAGTTATTCCAAAATAAAAAAAAACAGTTTTTTCGAATTCTTTTAACGACGATAACTCACAAACGAATTAACCGATTTTGACCCGGTTTGCAGCGATCGACGTATTTTTTTTAAGCTTTAGAGCTGATTAGTTAAGCAGTTAAAAAGTTATTCCAAAAAACAGTGTTTCAACTTTTCTATTTTTGAGATTTCTCAAAATCTACTGGTCCGAATCGGTTCAAATTTTTAGGAAATCTAAACTTAGTAGAATTCTTTGGAACCCCACTTAGTTCATTCCAATTGGTTAAGCCGTTAAAAAGTTATAAGAGGGTTACATACAGGGAAACGAGGGAAAACATTCAGGGAAGCTTCCTAGGGCCTCAAAACGTTGAGATCTGATAACAACTCGATTTTCGAAAAACCGAGTAAAACCAATAACTTCCCAATTTTTGAAAATTTTCAATTTTCTTAGCGGAAAGTTAAAAAAACGCGCCTACAGACTCTGTCTCATAGGTGGCGGGGAAAAGAGTTAGCAATGAATAAGTAAAGTTGTAGGTAGGGATTTAACAAAAATTTATTAAGAATATATTTATAATAAAAAAAGATCATCAAACTAAGTTAAACATTTCGTTTTGACCGGATTCTCATGAGCATTGACGAACCCGATCAACTTTGGAGCGCTGTAACAGCGTTTTCAATGAATGAAATTTAAAAAAAATGTAGAGAAATTTTTTTCTCAAAAGACGATCTACAAGATTGGTCTGAGGTATTATTTTTTTTTGTAAAATGTATGAAAAAAAAGTTATAGAGCAAAAAACAAAATTTTTATGGAAATTTTCTTACTTTTTTGCTTATAATTTTTTTAATTTTAAATTTAGGGCAAAATTTATATAAACATATTTGTAGGCAAAGCAATTTGATACTAATTATGTCTTTACAAATATTTTGTAGGACGCATAGTTTCCGAGATATCGCGAAAAAGGTGTTTGCACCCCTTTTACAAGATGGCGGCCGGAGGACAAGGGTGGCGACCCCACAAACTTGAGGTTAAGCTTCTATTGACCCCTCAAAAATGTCCCAAAAATAAAATTGCGTCCTCTAAAAAATGCAAAGCTCATGTAACATTTCAATGGACTACATGTACACCATGTTTTTTTATTTCTCGTCATTACTATGATTAAAGAGATATATCTGAAACTTTAAAATTTAGTTTTTCTGTCACCTTTTTTTTAAGTTACTGACGAAGTGTAACTTAACTTACTTATTGGACGAATAATGAAGTGACGTGAAAGAATTTACCCTGTTGAATGACGCCACTGGGCCAGGTGAAAACCAAGACGGCTTTCTTATTTTATCCGAGTTAAACTTGACTCAACAATGATCCGTCTCATCCGTCCGTCCCCCGTCAGTCGGTTAATCAAGTGACATACAGCCAGCCAGACGGCCCAAGAAATTCCATCCGTCCGTCAAAACCTTGCCAAGATTTAACTTTTGTCGGACGGATGAAGTTATAACCTCAAAAAGGTTTTTAGTTTGTTTTTATTTTTCAAGCTACTTCTGTTGTAAGCTATAAAAACATGCTATTGTGATGATCTAAGACACTTTTCCATGTATGTATTACCTTCTTCCACGTTTAAAACAACTACTTCAAACAAGTTCGTTTCAGTGTGGCTTTAGCATTGTTCGTACACCAAGTAATGACACATTCTAGTGCACAAACGTTTATGTGCCCCAGGTAAGTTGGTTTCGCATTGAGCTAAATAAACAGCACAAGCTAATGTGACGCGACAGGTTTGTTATGAGTGTCAATAATAGTCTAGTGCCTCGTAAAGCTTAATTAAACCTGCACTCAAACAAGCAACTATTGATTTTCACTGCGCACATAGAGCCCTGCCACAGACGATGTTTACGAGGTTACGTAATACTGCAACAAAACACGCTATAGAAAGTTGACTGGACAGTCATTATGAGCTAGGGAAAATATTAATTTTGCAAGCACTAGAAAATTCAGGTATTAGTCTACGGAGTAGATGTCTGAAGTTTGTCACTCTGCTTAACAGTTACTTTGGCTTTACGGGAAACTTAAGATCAGTACAATAACGAGTGAAGTGGTTATCAGTTGGTTAGAAAAACAATACTATTTTAAAGGCTAATTTTAGTAATTTGTTCAGAGCTTGAAAGTAACTAGCTAGAAAGAATCGCAAACATTTCATAATTACGAAAGTACGGTTAAACAAAGATGTTAACAACATACGAGCAAGGAATCAGCTTTAAAATACACTATAACAACAAACAGTGTTGCTTTTCAGTTGAATAATGAAAATGAGTTGGGGGGGGGGGGGAACGACTTTCTAATTTGGATTTAAATTTTAACACGGCAAACACACCAATCGCTAACTTCTGACGTCCATGGTATTGAGTTATAACACAAAACGAAATAGGAATTGTGGTACGTAACATAAAATTGGAGTAAATACCGTATTTAACAAAATTGCCATTACGGATCGTCATTACAAATTATATCTGTCTTCCGTATGTTCGTCAAAGACGCTTCAAATTAAAAATAAATCACTGTTTCATGTTAAATTTTAAACGTAAAGTCATTTGGGATTGCTAAACAACTCCTTTTTTTGAATACAACGTATTGAATGAGATGTTTTTTCCTTGTAAACTTCGAGTGAACCAAGAAATGATCCAGTGCTGGTGCTAAGAACGGAGATACGACAATTTACGTAACTGAAGAACCAAACTATGTCAAAAATATGCCATTTACGACTCACTAAAATCTTTGTCTCGAATTACACACGTTACCAAACAAACTAAAATTTTTAAGGAGCCTGTTTTTTAGGAATCCTGTATACAAAATGCTTTATTATAACATTTTGGTTAGTAATAATTGGACATTGAAGCATGCACCATTTCAGCGAGATTAAAATCGAATTTAAAATTTTCTCAATCCAGACAGAATTATTATGGTCATCCCATTTATAAAACGATGACATTACACCGTCCCTAATATTAAGGATAGCTGGTGCGTCTTTTGCGAGGTAACCGTTGGGGAAATGAAAAAAAAACCTAAACAAGCGGATTTGCAAATTAACAAATTATACTTTATATACTTATTAATGTCTTCTGTGCACGTTGCTATCATGTGTGTTTTATTAATTTGAACACAATTGTCAAATGTAGCAGTTGTAAATATTGACATTCGCGTTGCTTTCATAATTTAAATGCCAATAAGAACGGGGTTTTGTTGAAATTATTGAACGTGAGGTAGAAATATTACGCATGGGCTAGGGGCATGCATATTTCGCGAAAAGATTCCGAGACTAGCTGAAAGTTAAAACACTGTAGCATCATCTGCGTTTCTTAATTGGGTGAGTTTCTTTCAGGTCAATGTAGATTTTTACAACACCAATAACCGTGAGTCAGTGCGGAAGCAAACAAGTCCTGATCGGCCCGGTAAAATAAGGCATTGACTTATCTGGCAGACGGCCGCCAATCACAAGGAAGAAACCGCTGGTACGGGTATACTTTGTTGCAGTCTAATAGGCGCTCAGATTTATTCGCGAAAAATGCCTGCCCCTACGCATGGCACATTAAAATGCGACAGTGATGAAATATAAAACATTTCATTGCATTGAAAAACACCCATACAAAGCGACACTGGAGTTTACAACCCTAACCATTTACCAGGCCCACCCTCCATGACACAGTGTTCGACCGCTCTCAGAGCACGCAAGCGTTTGAGACGTTACTCGAACAGACTTCGCAATCACTCAATATTTCAGCGAGCTGCACCTCTACCAATACATGAACACCAAACTAACTTTATGTCCACAGTCCATAGTTTGTCAGCACTGTTCCCTAGTGAAAAGTACTTCTACTAGCGAATCAAAGTGTAATATATATTTGCACAACAATCATAGAAGAGGAAAAGTTTTAGTTTATTTCTGATTATATATATATATATATATATATATATATATATATATTAATTTTGTGTATTTTTTTTGACTTGCAAATCTCTGAGTCCATTAAAACCTAACTTAAAACCTAACCTAACAGTAATTTAGCTCTTGACTGTACCCTACAAAAAAAAACACATGTATTTTGAACGGACACACGAAACCGCGGAATATGACATTCACCCTGCAAAATATGTAGAATAAATTTCGATACTGTTAGTTTATCTACTATATAAAAATAAGTCGGGTTTTCCTTCCTGACGCTATAACTCCAGAACGCACGAACCGATTTCCACGGTTTTGCAGTCGTTGGAAAGGTCTCGGGCTCCGTGAGGTTTATAGCAAAGAAAATTCAGGAAAAATTCAGGACAAACCAACATTTTAAGTAGATGGCGCCGGTGCGTGATACATTGTTTGACAGCTACTCATTGTTCTCTGCTCAGTTAATTTCATGTGACAAACCGGTATTGTGTTCACTGTGAAATTGTGAAAAAAAAAAAAGTTATTCGTTTCCTAACATTTCAATTGGAAACCATCGAATCAACTACTCATTGTTCTCTGCTCAGTTAATTTCATGTGACATGAAGTTTTGCTATTGTAAGGAACTAAGTAGAGAGTAAGAAAAAAATAAAGATCCTGACAGTTTGTTGTGTCGCCATATTTGTTTCAATTTTCAATACCCTTTTTGTATTATTACAATTTAAATTGCAGAAAAAAAAAATCATGTTTCATAGACACATAAATAGTGTGTGTGTAATTTCTCTATGTCCACGAGGTCTCGCCGCGTCAATTTTCTCCTTGGGGCGAACCCGTCCGCTTAATTAAATTAAATAAACATCTTTTATCGTTGAATGATTTATTTCATGAAAATCTGCTCTCATAAAGACACTAATGAATCACCAACATGTTCGATAACAAGAAATTGTGATATGGCGAAAGTGTTACAAGATTGCTCTCTAATCGTTTGGGATGAATGCACGATGGCGAATAAAAAAGCAGTTGAAGCTGTGGACAGGACACTACGGGACATTAGGCGCGATGAAAGGCCAATGGGGAATGTCACACTACTCTTTTCAGGAGATTTTCGGCAAACTCTACCAGTTGTAAGTCGAGGGACTAGAGCCGATGAAATCAAAGCTTCACTGAAGAATTCTTACCTCTGGCCTCAAATAAAAAAACTGCAATTAACAATTAACATGAGAGCACAGCTGGGTGGTAATTCTCATGCGCAAGAATTTTCCGGTGTTCTATTAAAAGTTGGAGAAGGTGCCCTCCCTGAGCAACACGGTCAGGTGACGCTTCCAGAAATACTTGGCAGAGTCGTATCTTCGGAAGACGAACTCATACGTTCGGTATTCGGGGATCTGTCAAACATACAACATCAGGAACATACGTGGTTATGTGAACGTGCCATACTCACTCCAAGAAATGACCAAGCCGCTGCAATCAATGAAAATTTTTTAAACGAATTGAATGGGGCTGAAGTGGCTTACACATCGTTTAACAGCGTCCTTAATCAGGACGACGCCCCTAATTATCCAGTTGAGTTTTTGAGTTCTCTCGCTGCAAGTGGTCTTCCTGTTCACAAAATTGTTCTCAAAGTCGGTGTTCCAATAATGCTTCATAGGAACCTTACTCCCCCAAAATTGCGCAATGAAACCCGACTTAAAGTAACTGCTCTACAACGAAATATAATCGAAGCTGAGATTCTTACTGGATGTGGCTCAGGTGAAACTGTTTTCATACCACGCATACCGATCATCCCGAATAACTTCCCGTTCGGGTTAAAGCGCACACAGTTTCCAATAGCAGTTTGTTTAGCGATGACAGTAAATAAGTCTCAGGGTCAGAGCCTTAAGGCAGCTGGTGTCGACTTAAGGTCTGATTGTTTTTCCCACGGCCAGATGTATGTGGCTTGCTAGCGGGTCAGTAATGCAGACAATCTTTACATTCTAGCTCAAGACGGGAAAACAGTAAATGTAGTTTACAAATAAATTTTATGAAGTGTCTTCCTGACATTACATTTGAAAGTAGAAACATATTTACCCAAAAATTAGGTTGTAACATATTTTTATTGCAAAGACTGAAATATGTGAACATAAGAAAACTACTACTACAACTGTATCAACTGTTATGTTATAATGTTTAAATTTCTAAATGGTGCAAGATAATACAAAATTCTATGCGGAAAAAGTTGTGGGCAGCAGCTACGTTTAGTTATAGGTATAGGGCTTTGCATGCTGATTTTTCATATACTGCATGGATGCGAACATGTAAGAATAATCTATCTTACTATAATAAAACAGTAGTTCTTTTTCTGTCTGTCTGTTTGTACGCGGTGTTCTACACAACTAATATACGAATTTTAATGGGTGTCTTGCGTATAACAGTCATTACTTAATTATTTGCCTTCAATGCAGTTACCTTATTTCACGTCCAGCGAAGCGGGCGGGTTCGGCTAGTATGAAATAAAAACCTTTTCGTTTATAATTGAAATAATATTCTTCTTCAGTCTGCTCTACAAATATAAACACACAATATAGTTAGTAATATTTTCTAATATGCTGCTTTACAAAACCTCTCTATAGTTTGAAGATTGTAGAGCACACAAAATTAAGCGTTTAGTTTCTCATATCCTATGGTACACTCCCTGAATCTTTCTATCGACCAACTCCGAGTCAGACACCCGAATAATCCCCAATCGAGCAGATCACAAATTTTTTCTTGATTTTTTAAAGGTAAAGTTTGCATTTTTCATTTTAGTTTTGTTAAATAAATCAAATTTTTCTTGAACATTTTTTAAATTTTTTTTTCAGGAGGCTAGGTTTTCGCACAACAGAATAGGGTTAGGTTAGTGATTTTTCAAAACTTTAAAATTGTAAAAAAAAAAAAATTATGAAATCTCGTGCAATTGTGCCAACCGTGAAACTGCACGAGCGAACAGTGAACTCGGGGAAAGTTCGGGTGCTGATCGGGGTCTAGTGAATCGAAAGACTTTGGAGATGGGGAGACCTAAGATGCACATTAAGTTCTGCCATTCCCGATCACACCCGAACAATTCACCTTCGGCCAAATTCGGGATTTGTTTTATTTTTTTGCGCAGGAAAAAAATGAATTCAAATATTAAAAGTGGTCGGTTAGGTTAGCTACATTAAAACACTTTAAAAACACTACGGACGGTTAGTTAGGTTAGTATAGCTAACTTACATTAAAATAAACAGAGAACTATAAATATATATATAAATGAACCCGAGGTTGGACGAAGGCGAATTTTTCGGGTGTAATCGGGAATGGCCATTAAAATAAACAGAGAACTATAAATATATATAAATAAACCCGAGGTTAGCCAAAGGTGAATTGTTCGGGTGTAATCGGGAATGGCCATTAAAATAAACAGAGAACTATAAATATATATAAATAAACCCGAGGTTAGCCAAAGGTGAATTGTTCGGGTGTAATCGGGAATGGCCATTAAAATAAACAGAGAACTATAAATATATATAAAAAAAACTCGAGGTTGGCCGAAAGGTGAATTGTTCGGGTTTAATCGGGAATGGCAGAACTTTATGCGCATCTTAGGGCTTCCCTTGGAGACGGGGCTCAGAGATGTTGCGCCCGCTGCATGTCGCGGGGAAGACTCACAGGTTGTAGTGGACGTCCGCCATGTTGCCGCGGTGCCGCAGCGCCATCCTGAAGGCGCGCTCTGCCTCGGAGGTGCGGCCCTGCGAGCTGAGCACCGAGCCCAGGTTGCCGTACGCTGCAACAACCGACCACCCGCGCGCGTCGTCAAGAGGGGTGTTGCTAAGGGGGGGGGGGGGGGTTAGGGGTGCAAACCCCCCCCCCCTTAGCACCAAATCTTTAATTAATTTCTTATTCATCACTCAAACAAATTTCACATTACAATTAATAAAATTTTTACCATTACACATATTTAAATTTAAGTACCGAAAACTGCTAACATAGCACTATTTTACTCCTTAAAATCCAAAATTTCCCGGGGGAGGACCCCCGGACCCCACGCTTTAATACGGGGGGGGGGGGGGGAGGCCCCATGCTTCTTAACACCCCCGATACGCAAATCCTGGCTACGCCACTGCGTCAACTAGTGTGCAGCAAAGGGAAGCCTTCATCTCACAGGCGAGAGAGCACACACTCGAAAATTCCCCGAAGTTCATCCTCGCTTTTTTTTTCTTCTTCCCGTTCTATCTCATTGTATAAACCGGCGTGGCATTAAATTTTGCGGTCGATTAGGATAGGTTAGCTACATTATAAATACTTTAAAACATTGAGGATGGTTGGTTATATTTGGTAAGTATAGCTACATTTAAATACTGTAAAATCATTTTATGGTTGCTTAGCAAATAACTTTTTTAATATGTAGCTATCCAGGGCTAGGAAACAGTTTACATGAATTCACAGTATCTTTAATGTAGCTATCCTAACCAAATCAACCGTCCACAATGTTTTAAAGTAATTATAATGTAGCTAACCTAACCTTTAAAAATGAAAAAAAAAAAAAAAAAACCGAAGATGCACGATCGGGTGTTTGGCTGTCTCGTCTGTGAAAAAAAAATGCTTTCCGTGCAGCAACGACTACATGGTGCAAACACACTGGTCAAAATAATCAGGGCATCACAAAAAAATACGTGGAGATCAGACACAAATTATTAGGGGATCACTCCAAAATTATCAGCGGTTCAGATAAAAATGATTAGAGGATCAGACAAAAATCATTAAAGGATAAAACAAAAAAAAAAGATAATCACGTCGATCATCAGGCTCCACACTGAACAGAACTGCTCTCTATTCCACGATGTTTCTCCGCCTAGTTCCTACAATGCCGAACGTGATAAATTAATATACGCAAATTGTGTTGTCCTCTACGTTTATGGACACGAATCACACGTAGTTTTCAACCTGTCGCTAGAATTCGTTGCCGGAGCATCTTCGTTAACTATCAAATCATTCGATTTGCAAAGAAAAATTTTAAATTACATTATGAAGCGGCTCCTATAAAAACAACCTAAAAAAGACTTAAAAAATACTGAAGACAAATAATTGATTGCATGCAGATTCAGAAAGGAAATAACTATGGCCTTTTTTTGTGAGATAATATCCCAGCATAACCTAGAAGTGACTACGGGAAAGCTTAGCAAAGCGAACAGAGCATGGCTGGACTCATAAACTCTAACTAGGCTCCTTTAGTTTGCGAGTCCAATTTATTTTTATGTGTATAACATCGTAGCTCTTGGTATACGACATTTTTAATAGTAATTTCATAAATGGAACTGGAGTTGGAACTGATTTTAGACCAGAAATTTTATTAATTTACTGCTCATATTGTTAATATTTACTAAACCGTTAATACTATCAAGTTTTCCTTTGGCTTTGCCAACTTTAGTTACCGCCATCCGCCTCTGGTAGAACTGTGATTACACATTTCCGTTCCATTTATGAAATTACTATTACAAAATGTCGTATACCAAGAGCTACGATGTTATACACATAAAAATAAATTGGACTCGCAAACAAAAGGAGCCGGGTTAGAGTTTATGAGTCCAGCCATGCTCTGTTCGCTTTGCTAAGCTTTCCCGTAGTCACTCTGGGTTATGCTGGGATATTATATCACAAAAAAAGGCCATAGTTATTTCATTTCTGAATCTGCATGCAATACATTATTTGTCTTCGGCCGTCTTTAAAGACCTCGCCTTTGATGGCATGGCAAGCCCAAATGAAAAGAAAGCCAGGGTTTGAGCCACACTTGGTTGCAAAGTTGTGATAAAGAGACGCCCCTTCTGACTCCTGACTGATAATCGTAACAGTCCCCTATCACCTCCTGACACTCAATTGCTGATATGCAGAGTGGAGCAACTTTACCTCCACCACGCTGATGAGGTTAATCAACGTAAGACAATGGCCTAAATGAAAAGAAACGAAAGAGGGGTCACGGGAACTTAAAATAGCTAAGATTAATTTAATGTTATAATTATCTTTAACTTTTGATGAACTTCGATTCGACTTTAAGGAATTGTTGCTGACAGATATTTTGGGTTCATAACATAATTTAGAAAAATACATAAATTAGTCACGCAACTATTTTTATTCCTAATCGGAAAGACCGAAAAAAAACAACTATTTCTTTATCTAATAACTATTTACTTGTGTATATGTTATAAGCTTTAATTTTTAAATGATTTTAAAGATAATCAGTGATTATAATTATGTAAGGAATGTTTCATCTTTTATCATAATATGAGAGTGGTTCCAAACAATTTTAACTATATCAAAAATAATTTTAACTTATGTTAGTACCACAATATTTTATCAGAACATTTTATAAACACAAAACGCAAACTATCAGTTACCTAAATATGTCAGCAAACTTTCAGGACCTTGTTGAATTTTCTTCTTCCTCGCATTTCCAAGCGTTCGTTCAAAAAAAAAATACTTCTGTCGAAGTTCCTCGCACGGACATACGGAGTGGAGAAAAATACATACGAGATAGCATACGGTCCAAGGGGAGAAAAAAAAAGAAGAGAGAAGAAATTTCCATGCCTAAGCATTATTTTCCTTCCCCTTACAGCAGAGAATTCTGGAGTAGCCGCGTTGGAAGGAATTTAGAACATCGCCCCACTTTGTTTCTAGCGCGCCCCTGCCTCTCCCGGCTCTCGAGTACGCCCCTCACTCCTCTCTCGCATGAAAATGATCTCTTTGCAGCATCCCTGGTCCGTATCGAGCGACTCGTCTGGGCGCTTACCCCCTTATCCCCCCCTCCCCGCCTACACTCCCACAGAACCCTCGTCGTTTCACTCCAACACCGCCGCCTATTATTTTTCCCTTCCAGGCAATGTCCTTTGCTGCCAGTAACATATCCGAATCATTTCACTTGCCTCCGCGAGGCTGCCGTGGATTTCCGTCGCCCTCTCTTTCTTCCTCCTCTTCTTCCTCCTCTTTTCTCGCATTTATTACCCCCCACCCCTCACCCTGCTGGTTTTATTTTAATGCGCGGAAAGGCTGTTGCACCCTTCGCTTTTTTTTCTCCCTTTCACCAGGTAAAAATCTTTTTTTTTTTCTTCCGAAGAGGCTCTTTGACGTTTCGCGCGAACGCGTATCCCAGGAGAGATACAAACAGATTAACGTAATGGTATTGTTTGAAAATCTCAACACAAAACACAAAAAATTCTTGAGGCATTGAACACAATATTATACTTACTCAGCTGGATGTAACGTACAAAAAAAAACTGAAGTACTATATGTCATGTATATTTAAATGTTTAATCTCTCTTCGTGAAGGGTTTATTACTACGCTCTCACGGATTTAAATTTACTAACAAATAAAAATATTTTTAGAATGGCCTTTTATTACAAGTGTCTACAAACAAAAATAATAAAATTGAAAAATAATTAAAATTATGGAAAATAAAAATCTCCGTTTTTCTGCGAAATTATAGCTGTGTTAACCGGAAAATACTGCGAATGCAGGAGAGTAAAAAAAAAAAAAAAACACTACATACATTTTTAAACCACTATCATTATTTTAAAAACCCTTCAAAAACTTGAAATAGGTTTTTATACAATTGCTTCTTACAACATTTTTTTTTCAGTCACAACAAATTTTTCTTTTTATTGGCGGCATCAGTCTGTGGAGTTCTCAGCTGGAAATGTATTACTTCCAAAATTTTGCGAGGAAAATTATTAGCTTGTACTGTGGGGTAACGTAGACGATTTATATTTAAGAAAAGAGGGGGGGGGATCCTATAAATAACAGAGAGTATATACACGGCGAAAGTATACAGTTGTACAATATGTCCATAAACGAATGTCCCAGTTATAAATTTTAGTAGCATCAACTGTAAGCGTTGTAGAGTTTTGGTTCAAGGTCACAATTAAAGAGTAACACAAAACAGTTTCAGATAAGCGAATGCGCGAGTACTGCTTTGCTGTTTTCTCGCTGGCAGCGCCACCTGCGCAAAATGGCGACTCCTGGACGTAAGGCGTTTTGTGTTCTGCAATTTTCCAAGAATGAATCTGTGATTTCAGTTCAACGTAGGTTTCTTTTGAAGTTCGATTGTGATCTGTGGCAAAAACATCCGCCGATGGTATGGGGATATTTGAAACCACCGGATGTTTTTGTAAAGGAAAGAACGGGACGACCGAAAGTGTCTCACGTTTTATGACGACACGGAACTCTTGGAAACGATTCGGGACTTTTACACGTGGCACGTTATTCTTAGTAATTCGTCGTGTACTGCCGTGGCGTCTGCAGCGCCGTGCTGCGTCGCCTGCTGGAACTAAACTCGGCAACTCGGCGATACTTCCCGCCCTCCGCCGAGAACCCAGATGGTGTCCCTACTTTTGGACGGGACTGTTCGCCCCGTTAACCCCCCTCCCCCTCCCCCGGCAACCCGGAGGGACCGGTTGAAGGCGCCGGCTGCGGCAAACTGTTTCGCGGCCTCCAAGTTGGCAACCGTGCGTCACTTCCCAGGGCTGCAAACTCCACCAAGGGAGCGCGCGTGTGTAAGGGGTGGGTGAGGGGGGTGGAAAGGTTGGCAGAAGTTCGCTCCCGCTTGGCCGCTCGAAGCCGGGATAGTTTGTCCCGTGGAACAAAGGGTCAGAACTCATCCCTTAAAACCCTCCGCCAGTGACCAACCGAGTGCCAGGCAATTACACGGCCCGGTAAATAGCCCTTACCACGACCCCCCCTTTCACGTTACCAACTCTGTTTGAAGTACCGCACAAATACTTAGCTCCTGGCTTAAGTTGCCGGCGCCGGTCTCGAAAACTTTCTCAGCGTGTCTTCAACTTAATTAGCTACAGCTTAGGATCAGCAGAGGAATTGCACAAACTAGCACGTAAACTCGGCTGGTGTGAATGAATTAAAACTAAGCGTAGGTTCCAGAAACATAAGCAAAGTTACTATTTCGATGGTCTGAATTTTACAACTGTGAAGTTGTTAATAACGCTATTATATTTATCATCTAATACATGGATGGCAAAATTGTGAGTTACTGTTGCCATTCCTCAGTATAACGATTATATTAAATACTAGTTAGTTGTAAGACACCAAAGTAGCCCTTTGAACAAATTATGGATATAAAAAAAAACATTATTTTAATATACAATGTATATTTATTAGAAATTATTTTTATTTTTATATTTTGCAAGTGAATTTTTTTTCATTAATATAGGCCTATGTGAAATAATAATAATAAAAAAATTAAGAGAAAATTATTTTTAAGAAGAACCTCTTGAAAAACTTACACTGTGCTTGAACTACCTAATTCAATAATCTTTAATAAATTATAACGACATACTCAAGTTATCGAAATTATTTATTTCAGCGATGAATTGGATATTTACTTACTTTGCGAAGTTAATTAATCAAGAAGTAAACAAAAAACACATTAAAAGCTTAAAAAAATTAAAAAAAAACTTTTCTTTAACTTATTGCGCCATCTTTTGGTGAAAAATTCAAACGCACTACATATATACATACATATATAAACACATATGAAAGTGTTGCTGTGTTATCAAACGGCAAGGGCGGCTACCTGCAGAGTGCCGGCCTCACACTCTTGGTCGGAGACTTCGTGCCGCACGTTAAAGTCAGTGAGACAGTGATGAGCGACAATATATATTAAATATGTTTATGTAAGATAATGTTAAAGTCTTCATATTAGAGCAAATTAATCAATATGAGACGGATATCAGATTAAATTATTCTTAATATACCAATTCTTGAAATGAGATATACCCCCCGAAATAAGTTAGGGCAAACACATCACCACAAAAGCCTACTACATCGATTACATAATAATTTTAGCATTAAATTATAAATGCTATTAATAAATCAAGACATAAATAAAATCGAACTGTTTGTGGTTTTTGAATTATTAAAGATTAAAAATCTTCCTGTTAGTATTAAGACACTTTAAACATATCTAACGTTTAAAATTATTTTGTATGTTTTTTCGTAAAAAAAAGTTATTTTACTAAAAAACCTTCTGTAACTATTGACTTTAAATTGAAATTTATTTTGAACACAAGAATAATGTACTTACTTTTTATTTTATTGCGACACCTGAATTATTTTCGAAGATATAATGGTAAGTAATTAAATACCGAAAATTTGATTTTTCGTGAAGCAAATTCATACATTCACTTCATACAAACTAGACTTAAATGTTGCAGCACCCGTACGTACTTAGTTCATTAAATCCACCAAAACATTTCATTGGATCTATTTTGAGTGTAACAATATTGCAAAAAATATCTAGCATCTAATATTCTTATTGGATGTACAATATACACAAATGATTTAAATAATACCCACTATCTACCCATGTTAGTTTATGAGATCACAAAATCTCGTTAATTGATATTTTTCAGTGACAATTATCGAAGTATTGTTTTAGACGCTTTATAAAGTGCGTTTCATCCATAGCGTGTTCTCAAGTTATTGATTCCGCTAAACTGTACGTGCTTGCTCCTGAACGTAACAAATAAACTACTGTTTGCCTTAGCAAGCCTGCTGCTTTCGCCTGTGTCGTCGCTGCGTTGTCCAGAATACTAGTTCAGTTCCATCACTGGGTTCGCCTGTGGGTCGCTATGTTGTCGTTATTTTATATAGATTATCTTTTAGACATTGTCCCGTTACGCTGTGTCCCGTTACGTTCATTGTACGCTTGCGCCGCAACTATCTCTCTTACACTCGATTGGAACTACCATTGATTTGACTTTTTCGAGGCACATTAAACTTGAAACACTCCCATTCGTTTCCTACTTTTCCTATCATCGTCCTATCCTTATTAACAGAATAACACAGATTGGAAGAAGTTAAATAGCAAACATGTATAAAAGTTATAGTTAAAATAATCTCTACGTTAAAGTAATAAACATATTTGAATTAATGAGAGCAGATAAAAGTAAATTTATCAATTAAATTGTAGATTTCATTTTACCCCTTCTTTGTATCCATACAAAATAGTGATAATTCAATGAAAATGATTCAATTTTATTCATAAAAGTATGCAATCATTTCATCAATGTTTTGTTATGACGTTGTCACGTTAAACTATCGTCCGTAAACCGACTTTACAGACAACCAATTTTTTTATTTAGATTATATTTTTTGAATCATCGTTAGGTTCATCTGTTTGTCACGGTGTTGTCCAAGGTTGTTGTTTATCTGCATTATCTGTTCTTTTTACAACTGTATCGGAGTTGTCAGCCCACTGTTCATCTGTGCCTTTTTTTTTCTCCGGCTAGTTCCTTCTACGGAATTATCTGTGCTGTCCATGTGTTTTAACATTTGACATAAGCTGAAACTTGGCTTGCTTTCTGTTTGATCGTGCATTCGTTTTTACTGTCCATTCTTGCAGGGTTTTATTTATACAGCGAAAACCAGCATTGGCGCATGTCCATGAAAATGTTTTAAATAAATTTTCCCCAATTGCAGGAATAATTTAAAGAAGGTAAATAAAAAAAAGTTGTTTTTGGGAAACTTAAATAGGCCTACAAATTAAACTTTAGCGTACTTAGTCTAGCAATAATTTTTCATCTACTGTATATAAATAAACGGGTTTGTGTTTTTATGTCCCCGCAAACGAAGTAGCGGTCACAGCTAGTTAGTGACGAATGAAATAAAAAAAAGTGCATACATTATAGTCAGGGTGAGGCACACCGGTGTCGCGGAACCGCAGGCATGGCTCCTCGCGATACGCTGTAATTGATGTCCTTTTTGATCCAGGTCAGGGAACAGTGGCCCAGGTTCGTGCGGGGCTCGGTCCGGGCCCGCGATGACGTCACGCGCATTACGCCGCGGCCACGCGCCATTAGTCCGCGACCATCCGTCAGCATAATCTTCCCCGGGGCGTGTATCCGGGCGTCGGGCTCCATCAATCACGCCAACACGCGCGCCTTGTCTCCCGTTCCGCCCCGCCTGCTCAGCTGCGAGACGCAACACCGCCGCGCGCACGTGCATCGCGGGCGAGCCTACGTCGCAGGCGTTGCGTTCGGAGAAGTGGGCACTCGGACAAATGGTATACATCCTAACATTTACTGCTACATTTTACATATTTTCGGGTGGAGGTCAGAGCTGACAACGCGAGAGCATTTAGTAGTGGAAACCAGGAGCGCACACGTAATCTAATTTCAAAAGGGGGGGTAGGGAGTTAAAATAACCACTATACCTACAAATACATAATACATTTTGTTTCCAGTTACAGGAGGTTATTTTAAGGGAAATCTGGAACAGTCAACATATTCAACGCAACATTTTATCACGGCCTGTTTATGCTAACGAGACAGTAAAGAGTAACTCATAGCTTTTTATTTGATTCTTGCCTGTTATTAAAAATTTATGTACAAAAAGCTCGTGTAACTCAGCACACATGACAGAAGTGAAAATTCTTTGGCAAGTAAAACCTCTACTTGTAAGTAAATCGTAAGTTGTAAAACAGCAGAGAGAGAGAGAAAGAGGATTTAGAAAAATTTCTAAATAAACATAAACTAACAAAATTATTACTCACCTACTCTAACTGCTCAGGATATCAATAATAATTTATTTATCAATAATGATTAATTAACAATAAATATTACTCACTGTTGAAATACCCAAACCACAAAGAAAATCTGTGCGTGTTACTGTTTCATTAAAAAATTCAGCCATTTGGAACACACCTGATTTCTAAACGAAATATGAAATTCATGACTATCTATGCGAGAAAGGCAGGGATTGTCTCAACAGTGCTCTCTACGCTGCTGGTTGAACAAAGAGGAACGCGATAGCGCTGGTAGAAAATTTAAAATTCAAAGTATTCACAACTGACTGTATAGGAAACCTATATCTATTTACTAAAACAAGTGCATGTGCACACTCTAAATCTTATTCTTTCATTCAACTATCTCTCTCGGTTCTATTAATTGTGGGGGGGGGGGGGGGAAGACGATTTATCGCACAAAGAGAAGAACGAAAACGAAACCATCAAACGTATATAGTATAGTGCTTTCCTTATATGTCATTGGCCAGATACCTATTAGATGTCATTTTCGCGTCAGAAACGTTCCGCAACAATTTTTCACAAAACAAGTTGCATTAAAATTTGGTTTTGAACTTTTACTCTCATCGTGCCCAAAGAATTTTCCCTTCAAAAATTATACCTCGTATGGACCACTGGCTCTATTCTTTGTTCGCATACTGTACATGGCAGTTCTCTTGTGCGAGGAAGTACCAGAACAAGCGCCTTTGTTCTTCCCTCTGAATAGGGGCTGGGATGACTTCCGCGGGGGCTGAAAGGCGCTTGATGTCTGACGAGTAGCTGCGCCTGCGGCAGCGGCAACCCGGTGCTCGAGCCTGTACCGCGGGCTTGCCGGCACGCTTCCCTGCAGGCGTCTCCGCGCACGGACTACGAGGACATGACGAAAACACTTCGCCACCGTAGTTGGGGACTGGGAGTTCGCACTCTGCGCACTTTGCACTCGCGAGGAATAGCTACAGAAGAATAAAATTAGGATCTATGTTTATCATAGACACTGGCTACAAAATAAAACCACCATACTTAAAAACAGTTTATCGAGCTTTTTTCTGACTAAAAGTCATCAATCGTGATTTCAAAAATTTTAAATTTATTAAATTTAGCTTCTTTCAGACATTCACATGGGGAAAAAAAGTTTTCTGTACTTTTAATGGAAAATATATTGTAACTTTAAACAAAATATGGCTATGGTTATTTTTACACGTATGAAATAAGTTTTTTTTCTCGTGTTAATACTAAATATTTATTTAGTATATATTTATATATACATTTATTTAGTGACTAGTCTACGGAAATAAAGAAAATTTTACGAATATCCCTGAGAAATTTTTAACGTCGCCATTCAGATGGGAGAACTGGCTGTACTCAGGCGCGATGAAAGACGCCTTTCCTTTGCAACCCTCATGACTGTTCTAATAATTGGGGGGGGGGGGGGGAACAAGGCCATGTGTGTTAATGTACAATTTTTTTTAAATATTACACTTCAAGTAATAATTTTGATGCAGAACTTATCTAAATCCACTTGTAAGAAATAAAATACAAAACACTGACTGAATTGAGACGTGGACATAAAAAGTGAACGTTTATTTCATAGTCTCAAAAAAAAACTAACAGCCGAGTCCATCATGTAAATGAATATACGTAGTCTATCTTTTTATATGAAAAAAAAAACTATGTTTGGTATCACTTCTCTCTACAAATTGCGATTTAGGTATCGACTGAAAATTGCGAGAACGTAAATAACTCTGAGTGTAGAGTGGCGCTTGTCTGGAATTTAATTATTTGTTATAATCTAATTGAGATTTATTTAGTTTGACATCTGGAATGCACGTGTTCAGGACTTTCGGAATAACTCAGCGGGGTAGTTCGGAGGACGAAAAGTGTGATCGCAATGACATCTAGACCAAGGGAACACGCAGTGGCGTGAAAAGGAGAATGTATACTTCCATCCAAATGCTAAAACATCTATTAAAATTTATCATTCCCACTAACAAAAGGAAATAATATGAAAGTAAACAGCGGGCAAAGTGATTCTATTCCCCTCCCTCCCCCGCGAACGTTCTTGGCGCTGGGCGCTGCTCACTGAAATTCGGACGAATAACACTGGAAATGGGAGTGAAAGTTGCTGAATACTGGAGAGGAAAATCTTGAGATGGGTCAGCCATTACACGGAAAGTAAAGTTATCAATTGAAAATGTGAACCATACATTCGCAAATGTAACACTCAGCGTAAGTGTTAAACATTTATGGTGTGTATAACTTCGAGTCGTTATGGTGCAAGAAACTCGGTTGAAAATAAGATATTTTTAACATCTTTACGATAAAAATCTCATTCGATGCGCTTTTCTTTACCCAAATAAACTTTAAAGTATTTTCACATTTCAGGAATCTAGTATCTTTTTAGAATAGATAAACTCTAATTTCTGGGTTTCACTCTATTTTTTTTTTATTGAAAAGGGGGGTTGTCTGTAAAGTCGGTTTATGGACGATAATTTTACGTGATGTAGTCATTAGAATACAATGATGAAAAATTGCATACTTTTTAATGTTCAAATATTATTTACAGTTTATGCATATTAAATTTAAATAATTTTTCTAACAATAATCACGAACAATCAGTTATAGAAATAAACTGAAATCAAATCAATGTCAATATTTTGTTAATTTGAAATGACGAATTTGGACAAATAAAACAAATTTTTTAAATTACTGCTTTTAAAAAAGCTCGCCTTAACCTGTTTGATATTATAGAATATTTTCTCGCACGGTGGTTAGCCGGTTCTTGCACGCTCGGCTCAGGCGGAACGTGACAATGAGTCATGCTTTTTCGTGCGTGCAGCCAGCGTTCATCGATTTATAAGACGTTATCACGTCAAAAAAAACTCTTCATTCGAATTGGTCCGAATGAAAGTTTAATTACTATTGTGTTTTGAATACTATTATTACTCTATCATGCTGATTCATCATTTTAAAACTTTTAGTAATAATCATTCATCAATTAATATTTATTTTTCATAACTTTTCAAAATATCAAGATGATCAATGTTACAGAAGTTTTACCTCGCAACATGTGCGCGATTACGGGGTGGAAAGGGGTGGCTGTGGCCACTCAAGAATTGTTCAAACCAGTGTTTAGCTTCCCCATTGTGAAGTAAAAGTATTAATAATTTACAAACAATAGAAAATTAAATTTTACAAGCACGGAAATTTTTTGATTCAATTAATCAAGCCTTATTTAGCGCAGAAAAATAAAATTTAATCGGGACTTGTATATTATAATGTTAGATATGAATAGTGGCGTAGCAGGGATCCCTTTCCACCCGGACCCCTGGTGCGCCATGCCAGCTGAAATTCCGCCTCTGCCTCGCAGTATAATCGCACAGAATACCAACTTATTCTCCTCAAGGTAAAAGCAATATTTTTCCTTCCCGTATTTCGCGTAGCATCGGTGAACGCAGCGCAATGTCTGGTTGTTTTACTCTTTCGAGCTCACGTGAAAATCTCGTTTTCTCTCCTCTCGCGCGAGCGACGTCTGTATCTCGCCTCACAAAGACACGTCTCGAAGCTTGCGAACTATTCGCTGTGACGGCAGTTCGTTCATTCCACAGATTATTGACTTAAAGTAAACTTTTGGACATACGCCATTGCTAAGCTAATGCATGTCTGTAGAAGAAAACTACAAAAAACCAAAAGACAAAAAACACAAATTAAGCAAAAATTTGCTGTTGTCACCACACAATATTCCATGACAGGAATATGGTCAACAACCAAAGAAAAACAAAGAAAAATAGACTAATAGAACGAAAAAAACCCCCACAAATGATGAATTGAACCACCAAAAAATTCAGCACAACAGTTGAAACGAGACAAAAACACAACAAAACGAAAAGACGAAACAAACACAATAGTTTTCCAAAACAGAAACAAGCCAGCACAACAGTTGAAACGAGACAAAAACACAAAAAAAAAAAAACGAAAAGACGAAACAAGCACAACAGTTTTCCAAAACAAAAACAAGTGACGTTTCGGGAACTGCTATCTGCTCCCGTCCTCAGGCAGAGACGCACATGGTACGAAAACACAGGTGCTTAATTTTTTTTGTCTTTTGTTTTTTTTGAAGTTTTCTTCTACAGACATGCATGTGCTCAGCAATGGCGTTATGTCCAAAAGCTTACATCAAGTCATGCACTCCCACTGCACAAATCTTTCAAAGATAATATAGATTATTGACTTCTGCTAGGAACCACCCGTCGTTTGACGCGGACACAGTCACGGCGCAGTCCATTCATTCCATAGACTCAGGAGTAGTTGTAGACACATTGGTGACTCCTGCTCATGCTGCTGACAGTAGCTTGCGGTCTGCCCTCAGCGGGCGCTGTCTTAACTTAGACACACACAACTTAGAAATACACAAAGTAGAATTGTCTAAGTTACGCCAGTTATAAGTTGCGTGTTTCTAAATTATGGCGATTCCGTCACGTGGCTCGGCGTTGTGTGTTCCTAAGTTAAATGTTTCTAAATTATGACAGTTCTAAGATTTGTATTTCTTAGTTGGGATGGTTCTAAGTTATGCCATTCTAAGTTAAAATGTTTCTTATTTGTATGTTCGGCGTTGCGTGTTTCTAGGTTACGTGCTTGTAAGTTATGACAGTTCTAAGTTGTATGTATCTAAGTTGTGATGTTTCTAAGTTGTGTGGTTTGGCGTTGTGTGTTTATAAGTTATGGCAGTTTTAAGTTCTGTATTTCTAAGTTGTGATAGTAGTAAGTAATGGTTTTCTAAGTTACGGCGTATTTTTAAGTTGTGTGTTTTATCGTTGTAAGTTTCTAAGTTATTCTTTTCTAAGTTGTATTTGTAAGTTTCTAAGTTTTGTGGTTGTATTCGAGAATTATAAGTTATGACTGTTCTATGTTGTGTGTTTCCAAGTCATGTGTGGATCCCTGCCATTAGGACTGTCCAAATCATTTAATGTGAACAAGGCCATGTATGTTTGTTTACGCGTTTTTGTTAAAAATATTACACGTCACGTAGTAATTTTGATGTAGAAATTATCGAAAGCCACTTGTAAAGAAATATAAAACACTTACTGCATCGAAACATGGACATTAAAAAGTGAGAGTAAATATTTAATAACCTCAACAAACCCACCAGCCGAGTCCACCATTTTCTATGATTTTTAACAGTTCTACTGGCTTACGAGCCGTTGAATGATCACTCCAAACATTTCAAACTTCGCAGCTCGGACGAACTGTGTACACCCATGCGTGCATGGTTCATTCCTCGGCTGTCTGGCGTGTCTCAAAGGAGCCGTGTTTCCATTCCCTCTCTTTCTCAAGTAAAAACACTAAACGTGCGAGGGAAAAATTTTTTCCTCCAGATGTAATTATATTACGAGAAACTCTTCGTTTTCCCCCCCTCTTTATGTATAATGTTAGAGGAACCACATTGCCGCGTTCAAAAAAATAAATAAATACACGCGCTTACTATCTAAACATGAGGGTATGAAATTTAAATATTTATTCAAGGTGAACGTTGCTCGGAAAATTGTGTTTTTTTTGTTTGTTTTTTTATCCCGGTTGCGCTGCCATCTACCGGCAGACCGCTTCCCTCGCTCGGAGCTCGGGTTCCACCCTGACGTGTTCAAGAGTGTTTGAGTTCTGCGCGGATGACGTGGCACCGAGGGACCGAGCGAGCGCGAACACAGACACACAGACAGACAGACAAACAGACGTCGTTGTTTTGTTTTTAATGCCGCGCGTTCTTTTCGTCCGAGGAGCGGCGGGCGTATCGACAAAATGTCAGGGCGAAAGCCTCGCTTCTTTTTTTTCTCTCTCTCTCTCTCTCTCTCTCTCTCTCTCTCTATTTCTCTCACCCCCGCTCCCCGGCCCAACTTGGGCGGGGAAAAGTGTTGGTAGACGTGGTTGGCAGATGGCGGCGCATTCAATTTACCAGACACCTGAGCGTCGGTCGGGCGGAAAGTTTGAAACGTGTCACATAAAGGGACGCGCGGCGTGGGAATTGGTGGTTCTTCTCCGGCGACGCGCTAGTAGGCTAACGTAATTCGCGAACCCTCCAAAGCACAACGTTGCCGGATGGTTCGGGGCGATAAAATTATTAGGAATGACGGGAGGGCAGAGGAGGAGGAGGATGAAAAAAAAAAAACTTTTGTAACCATTTTCTGTTTTCCATTTCTTTCCCGTCCTTGTGTTGTTCCGGCGGAAAACGTGGCATAAAGATTCTCCTGGAAGTGACGTGGCTGTAGTGAAGCGCCCTCGTGTGACGAGACAGCGGAACAAAACACGACTAAAAGTTGTCTTCGCGGTAGTTCGAGTTCCCCGTGGGCTAAACACGTTCCTCGAAATGAAACGAAGTTCGTTCGCCCAGAAACTACGCCGGTTTGAGTTTTTACGGGTGTTGCAAAACATTCAAAAGAAAGAAAATTGCTGTCCTGTTAGCGAGTCGAGCTGTAGTTTCAAATGAATGTGCGTTTCACACTAACCTTATTTTTTTTCTTTTCAAAATCAACATAATTAGTGAGATATCACCATTTTTGAACAATACAGTCCACAAAAGTATTCATTTAAGTTAAATCCTTAGCATATTTTACATTTACACAAATATATATGTTCTTTGAAAATTATCTGGGATAGCATGGAATTGCTTGTAAGCCATATTGGGCAGTTAACTAAAAACAAACTAACCATGAAATACGTAATTAATGACAGTTATTTAAAAAAATTGTTTAAATACTCCAAAAATAAAAAAAATTCAAGTGTAAAAATTAAATTGAGACACAAACATCCTCAGGCAGAGACAATAGCACGGTCCTCTCAAGATAAGCGGGATAAGGAAGGTATTGTCCTATTCCTTATCATGGTTTGTAACATTCAAAATAATGGTACTCTGAAACAAAATATGATACGTTTGTAATAAGCTTGATTTGATAATTAAATATGTGTTGATTCTTGCGTAAATAGCATTTCGTTTTACATTATTACATTTACCATAACGCTAAAATGTTTTAAAGGTCTAACACGCACGTAAGAATAATTTGAAACCCTAAACATAAAAAACCCAAGGAAAAAAAATTAAAAATTCGAAATTCATTAAGCAATAAATTAAACATTTTGTGCTATCGTAGAAGTTGACAATTTGAACAATTTTATAACGAATATTGTTTTAAAAATTAATGTTTTACCATATTTTCGGTTCTCTTGCATTTCATGATGGTTTCACCACCGTATGGCAAACAAGGCAAAATAAAATTGGAGCAAGTGTAGTAGTAACGGTAGGTCTAAATGAAATGAAATTGATGGAGCTTAATCGTTTCGCCGTCATCATTAGGTCCGATGAAAGGAGTATTGGCCAAATAAATGGGAAGAAACCCGAGAAAACCCATCGTCCACGGAAACGTACAGCATATTTTCAAGATTGCGCAACAATTTTGGTTTTCCCTCTGTTACATAGAACCCGTAGTGTATTGGTAGGAGGTGAGTGGATCTGACATAGTTTAAAAAAACAGTATTGGGTTGGGGAAGACCGCATGCGCGTCTCAGGCCTATGCATACGCCTTATCAAGAAGGGTTTCAATCATGCAGGAAGGGTAGCATCCATCGTGTGTTTTAACTGGAGGTTGGCTAGCCATGGCAGCGATTGATGCCATGAGTAGAGACTGGAAAAATTCGCGCTTTCAATGACCTCTAGAACAGACTCCACAACCCCCTACATACTCAGGCAAATGCCACCTGTCCATTGGCTACTGACTCGTGAGACCTGTCAACTGGGACGCTTGCGATTCGATACTTTATTTGGATGAAGGTTTTCCATTGGCTCAAAGTCCTTCAGATAAACTGTAAGCCAATCACAGAAGCAATATAAAGGTACAGTTGTTTGGAATCTAGCGTATCGTGAAATGAATCCGCGAATTTTTCCGGTCTCTAGCCATGACTAACTCCCCATATTAAACTTCAGTTAAGATTGCCCAGGTCAAAAACTGCATGCACTGAGCGAGAAGGATAAGTACAGGGCAAAGAGGATGCTCCAGTAGAACAGTTTGGCAGGGCAGAAAAAGTTACTAGCGTGAACGGTTCGGGCGCTTGGACACGATTGCCGACATTAAATTTCGGGACGGTCCTCCAACCAGCGCGGTGCTTCCAACGGTACGTCTGGCAACCCTGCAAAGGGGTTAGCTCCGGCTTCGGCTGACAGGAGCGCTTGCTTGACCGCGCGAGGGGACGCGATGTGCTCCTACAACCTCTCTCTTTTTATTTTTTTTACGGATGGTCTCTTGGACGACGTGATGGGAAGGCATGGACACATTAACGAGCACTCAAGCGGGGGGACTGTGCCCCCTCTGGTCCGGGGGCTCGGGGAATCAAAGGACATCCCTGCCGCCCGCGCCTGCATAATTTACGCCCGTTCGCTTTCCCCCCCCCCCCCCCCGTGGAGCGCCACGCAGAGCCCTCGAATGAACGGCGACAGAGGGGAGTATCGGGTCTCGCGCTGTTCGAGTGGCCGGAGCCAATCCACTCGTCTCCCCGCCAGCCCAGTGTTCGCAAGTGGGAAACATGTCGGACGTCGCCACGGGCCAGTGGGTTGTTTCCTCTCGCGGTAAGTACTCCCGCTTTCCACAAAAAATAAAAAACCACGCGTTCCGTCAAACGACCTCGTTCCAGCATCAGTCCTTCGCCGACTCCGGAGACCTCGATTTTAGGCCGGACGTTCAAAAATCACGCTGATTCTTTCGATTAGACGGCGGAGTTGACGTTCCACACAGAAAAAAATATTCTACGTATGCTTATAACAGATTCCTCTGGAAACCAGTTGCCAAGAAATAGTTTGAATATTAAAAGAAAGATATTATAACTTTGTACAACACATACAAATAGTTATTTTTGTTGCTTATGTAAAATAATTTTTTTCGAGATAATACCGAGTATTTATTACGAAAACTGTTATATCAGAGTATGTTTAAATCGATTTTACATTAAAACATAATTATGTTATCGTGGAAAAGGTAATATTATATTAAACAATTTCACATTAATTTGTTTTATCATGCTAATTTATGTGGGCACTTAATATTGTAAATCTGGTTAGGAAACAGCTTACATATGACTTTAACTATTGGAAACACTGGCATAAATTCCCGGGTGAGAATTCTGAACCCAATATTACTGGGAACATTATTTTGTAGTGATTCATTTGTTTTCATGTAAATGTACACATTTACATGAACATATCTGTTTCATTTACAAAACGAAACATACACAGTGCAGTTTTCTACGTCTGACACGAACACTTTTAAAATGCCATTTATTTTTTCTTCAACTCGATGAGGCGTCAAAATATAAAAATGACTAACTTAATATCATGGGGTTACTGAAAACAAATTTGGTACGTGTAGTTCTTAAAACTGGGTTGTTATGATAATGCATGATAATGTGACGAAAAATAAAACAGTTTCTGTGTTTGGAGGAGGGAAATAAATGTGCAGAGTATCATTTTTAAAGCTTTTTTTTAGAGATTGCAAATTTTTTTACTAACAGTTATTTTTTGCTTGTTGAAATAAAAACAAGCGCTCCTATTTGTGTTAATAAACAAAATTTTCCCAGTAATTCCATGGTATTTTAACGGTTGAAGCAGGTGACAAAGAAGCATGTTCAAGTAGAATTTCGGGTGCAGTTCTTGTCCATATCAGGCGACCATAGTTAGATTTAAAAAATAAGGTATCTCATAGTTTTAAATTAATGCTGCAAAGACATCAAACGCGACGTGACCTTCGAGATAATAACTGGGGCACAAACCACTCAAGAGTACCGACTCTACCAGACTGGCGATTGGGCGTTAACCCTTGGAATCATTGCTTCGGAATCATGAGTGGCTCACATTACTGCTTAGGACCAATGAGGTCCCGTTTAGGTAATATTGGTGTTAAATCATAGAATAATACCAGACATATCCCGTGGGCCCAAGCTGCCTAGGGTAAATATTTTGTATCCAGCCCTGAACGGCCATATAGCCGACAAAACTGCCAAAAAGTGTGTCGTGGTTGACGACTTTGGTAAGTTTTGGAGGTTATAAATTCTCACGGTATTTTGCACATCCACGTTTGAATGCAGTAAGGGGGTGATATTTCATTAATACCTGTACGTTAAGATGTATCATGAGTCAAATTACTACTTTATATTACAAAATTCTTAAAAAGTGTTTGTCTGATGAGTGCCATGTATAAACAAAGCTGTTGGTTGTCAGATTTGAACAAATCAGATCGTGCGTGGAATACAAGAATCATTCTATATACATATATAGTCTAAATACATTCCTAGTCTATATAAATCTATAGTCTAAATACATCCATAGCTATTCATGCCGATAGAGTCTTCTAAACGATACCTTACAAGCGAAAATAACTAACTTCTTAGAGCCACCATAGCTGTAAATATTATACGAAGACACCGAGTCATGTAATTACTGCTTTGTCGAAAAATTTGTACGTATAGAACTTTACAACATTCTTCTTGCGTTTTGTATAAAGATTAATGGTGAAATGAGACGTCTATCAACATTTATACAATAAGTAAAATAAACACGACCTTGTAGAAAACATGTACCATCATTTTTTTCTCAGTGTTAATAAGTTTGAAACTACAAACTTTGAAAATCTAAACTGTTATTTTTAAAAAGTCACGAGTTTCAAAAAATTAATTTTAATCCATGTAAATTTATTTACTTTAAAACATCGCTCTAGTAAATGATTGACAAATTATTTTTGCAAAAAAAAAATCTTAAGTAAAGATTAATTCACGTCGAATAAGATACAAAATACACATGTAAGTAAGTTAACAACGTTTTCACCCTCTTTACAATTTCTTCTTTGGCATTGGGTTTTATACTCTCTTCTCAAAAACACCAATTATTTTCGTGGTAATATATTTTATATTTTGCGTGTATGACTGCTTTCTATTGTTGCTACAACCACTAACTATTTGAACAGGTCAAGCAAAAACGAAAAGCTTTTACGAATTACTATCCTATTTTTGTGCCTTTTCCTTTTTAATGTAGGTATCGTAAGCATTAAGAAGCATTCATATATGTATTTAGGGTTCGTTTAAAAAATGTCATCTGAGAAGTCATTATGACCTGAGGGTAAGAATTACGAACACGATTATTTTGGATAAACTAACAGGCAATGTAAAAAGGTTGACTGTCGAGGAGTTGCCATTTGAAAGTCTAACAGAACAACAGTCAAACAAAATCCGCCAATCAGTAGCTGATAGATACCTAGCATGCGCTAGGCTTACTGATTGCGAAGCTTCATTTTGAAAAGGAAATCGCGTTAAGTGGATTGGGGGGGGGGGGGGGGGGGCTCCCGACAAAAGTGATTGCAAAGTGGCAGACAGCTACTGCGCAACTTAAAAAAAAAAAAAAAATTGACTCAATGTCGAAGATCAATCTGAAATTGTGTTGCATCACGACTTCTGTCAATTACGACGTTAGTTGATCCGTAATTATGATTGTACAACTCAGAGTTTATAGCCAACAGTTGAGTTGGAAGTTTAATCTTTAAGATAAAGCACAAAAAAAATATCATAATACACGGAATACTAAATAATTTTAAGTAAATTTAATTTTTCAGTTTTCAAATATTTTAAGCATACCATCCAAAGGTAAAAATAAAAAAAATAGTTAAAAAAACTAAAAAAATCCGCTTTTCTTTTTAGAAAATCCAACTAAAAAATAGAAATAAAATTTTAATAAATTTGAATTAAGAATAGTGTAAATTTTTTAATAAATATAATACTTTTAATAATAATAAATATTATAGATTTAATAAAATAAATTTTAATAAATAAAATAAAAATAAATTTAATAAATACGTAAAATATTAACGTACTTTCATTGTCCCGAATTTCGAAAAATTGGGGGCAAATGACCTTTCCCCTGGGGGGGGGGGGGTAGGGGAGTGTTGAGGACCACGGATTGCTCGGAAGAGCTCGAAAGAGAGAATTAATTTTTGAAATTTTTGAGATTTCGGGGTTTCGAACCATCCCCCCCCCCCGCACACACACACACACACACACACACACACACAAACACAATTGAAGGGGTAGTCGACTTCGGCAAAATTTACCACCTTGCTTCGGACTCATGTACATACAAAAAGCATGGTTATTGCCCATAGCAAAAAAAGTTGAGTTTTTTGTCCCTATGCCCCCCCCCCCCCTCTTTTAGGGGTTAAAGTAATGAAATTATTGTATTGTCATCGGCCCTTGACACGTGTGCAAATTTTCAAGTCAATCAGATGCATTTATTTTGGTGAAAATTACGTTGAAAGATTCCGTTACATACAGGTGAAGCTAATAAAAGCGTGTTAAAAAGAGAAAAAAAGTGTAGCTTGAGAGTATTTTTATTACATAATGCAGGAATTTGTAGGCCCTTGTGTGCGGGGAAAAGCAATATTGCAAAATTCTTTTAACAAACTTCAAAGAAGTGATGAAAAAATTCCTCCGTACGTCTGCACAGTAGATGTTTCTGACGACACACATTGTATATTGTGAATTCGAATAAAAATGCTCGAGTGAAAAATTATTTATTACGATAGGCCCATGTTGGTGGCCTATGCTTAAATATCATTTGTTTCTAGACCTTCATGAACTTGTATCCTAACCTAAGGATTCTCGGTGGGCATGATGACTAATAACGCTTCACACTTATCGTGGGTTCGATCCCAGCATGACATAAGTTCCTTAAGTGGTTTCGGAGACTTATAGTAAATTGTAAAGTCTTGGAGGCCCCGTCACCTAAAAAAATATCCGCATAATCATTCCCACCGGCTTGATGTAAGCTTTTGGACATACAAATGATGAATTGAACCCCCCAAAAAAATTCAACACAACAGTTGAAACGAGACAAAAACACAACAAAACGAAAAGACGAAACACAATAGACACCATTTTTGTTGTGATTTTGTCTCGTTTCAACTGTTGTGCTGGCTTGTTTCTGTTTTGGAAAACTATTGTGTTTGTTTCGTCTTTTCGTTTTGTTGTGTTTTTGTCTCGTTTCAATTGTTGTGGTGATTTTTTTTGGGTTCAATTCATCATTTGTGGGTGTGTTTTCGTAGTCTTAGTCCATTTTTATTTGTTTTTATTTGTTTGTTGACCATATTCCGGTTATGGAATATTATGTGGTGTATATATCCTGTTGACAACAGCAATTTTTGCTTAATTTGTGTTTTTTGTCTTTTTTTTAGTTTTCTTCTATAGACATACATGTGCTTAGCAATGGCGTATGTCCAAAAGCTTACATCAAGTCATGCACTCCCAATGCACAAATCTTTCAAAGATAACATTCCCACCGGATCATGTGCGTTCTACACATTTATTTTTTCGCCGCGCGTTAAAACCCTGTATCATCTTTGTTTCGTGATTGGTTGAGTTTCTTTCATGTTCATTCATTCTTTCGTCACACGATTCACTGGAATTCTGTGAGGAAGAAACGCGTTCTGAATGGCCTGGACGAATAAGGCAATGAATGGGCTTCTGAGATAGAGAGAGATAAACGTAATACTAAACCAAATAGGAAACAAACTTAAACAAAATAAATATTTCTTGCTAAAGGTCTAGTTGTAAGTGCATAAAAAAATTTACTGTGTATGATTGAATTAGGGCTTAACGGCCAATCGACATCGAAGGAAAATTGAGACGACGTTGAAGTGAAGAGAACGGTGGATTGACGAACGGGGTTGGAGTGCCTTGAGAAAAAACCAATCTGGACACAGAAACGTCCGCCACGGTTTTCAACACTTGCGAAAAACAACACGATCACGAGGGTCAAGTGATCCGAATGCTCAAACGCCGTGATACTCTTTCTCCTCCTCCTCCCCTAATTAAATAAATCAGAGTAAGGGAAAAAGGGGTGGAAGGGGGGGGGGGGGTCTGTTTTCGAGCAGCTCCTTACCTAGGGTATCCGGAGACCAGAAGTCAAAGGGAGGTGGCGGGTGGTGGAGTTCTCTGACGCCGGCGGTCAGAGACGGGTCATTAGAAGCCCCTTTGTCCCTCTGAGGATGCAGGGAGGAGGGGAGGGGGGGGGAGCCGGCCGAGGAGCGGGGCCAATGGGAACACGAGCCGGCACCGCGGCGCCCTAACACGTGTCGAGTGACCCCCCCCCCCCCCTCCAACACGGCGTCGTCGGCGGACAAAGCCTCGGTGTGGGCGTCCAGTCTGCTTTGAAGAGCCGGCGGGCTTTGTCGAGACGGGCACCGCCCCGTGCGAGAGAGACAGAGAGAGAGCTCTGATTTCCGAGGTCAGGATTATGGAAGAAGGAATTTCAAAGGTTATTACACACACACACACACACAGCACCTCCTAAAACAAATGTAAAGGACTTAACTAACATCATTGCAAGTAGTTGAATTAGCCGGGCTAAATCACACTTGGGAGCTGATTATTTTTTTTTTACGGAAAATCATTGTTCTCTATTGATGGCTATGTTACATAAGTAACATCATTGCATAGTTTCTTCAGGCCGTAGGGAAATATACACGAAGAACAGGAAATTTTTACCTTGAGATGATTTTCGCGTAAACTGCGTTCTTTCATAAGGAACATCACAGCTGAATTCTATGTCTATAGGAACTATACCTACTTGAAAGACGGGAATTTTCTTCTGACCATTAACGCCTCTGCAACACTCCTTGGGAGTTTTTTTTTTTTTTTTTTCGTAAAATCTTTCCTTAGCAGATGTCTACGTAACAAAATGAATGCTTGTGCCAAATTTCAAGTCTGTTAAGTCTTATAGTGCCTGAGAATTCGTGATGAGTGAGTCATTGAGTCGTGTTTCGCTTCATATAAACTTTACCGCCCATTTCCACCCCTAACTTTACCGCCCATTTCCACCCCTTAGGAATTGAATTTAAAAAAATTCCCTCCTTAGTGCACTTCTAGGATACTTAAGGAACATTTACTCCAATTTCAAGTCTCTAGGTCCTTTGGTTTGAGCTGTTAGTTGTCTGAGTCAGTCAATGTTGCAGTGTTTTTATGTAGAAGGGTTAGAATTTCGTTTCGTTCCGAACAGTTATGTTGCGCTACATATAATATATATCTATTTCTGTGTATAACTCATTATATTCATCTTATTATAACGGTAAGCAAAACTAAGGTACTTTTTATATTTTTATTGAAATATGAAACATGAAAACGATATAATAATGCAAACTAAGTGTCTATTCAAACGTTAAACAATGACAGTAGGCTACATTCATAAATAAATAAATCTAAGCTAGTTATTTTGGCTTGTGTTGCTGTAAGTTATATTTTATAATGGGCCTTTAAGATGAAAGTTACCCTAAATATTATACGTAAAAGTTCCATAAATTCATCAAAATCATTTCAATAGTGGCAAAAAACCCAAACATGCAAGTTTTAACATTATATCAGAATGTAATAATGTAGTAGATACTTTTAATCCAGTAGTGTGAATAGCTTAGTGTAGTGTAAATTCAGATGTAAAAAATACAGCAGGTTAATTACCGCTAGATTAGCTTCAAAGATATGACTTTTTTTTATGAGAAATAACATATCCCCATTTCACTACCTTTGCGGTAGAATTTCTATGAATTAAATAAAACATACTACGTAACTATTTATATGTGTACCTAATGCATGCTCAGTATCATACCTTTCCTTTAAGAAGGTTTGAAGATATGAATGTTAGGTTATAAAACAAACCTGTAGCATTTTTACTCTCTTGGGGTTGGAATATTATATTATTTTTAGCTAATGTGTTAATACAACAAAAAACCCAAGCTAACACAGTTTCTAAATTTATCCAAATCTGGTCAGTAATAAATACGCGAATGAGTAACACACAAACAACCATCAAACATTTTTAAAGACCCACCCACAAATATACATAGTCATTAAATACAATATATTTTTTACTTATTTCAATAGTTAACGATCAGAAATTTAAATGCTCCAAGAATTACACAAATAAAAAATTAAGTCGTATACTATTAATGTGATTCAAGAATAGTCAACAGGTCTAATTATCTAAAATTATTATCTGCTTATAAATGTTTCTGAAAATGGTTGAAAGTTTTAATTGCATTAAAGAAAATATATTAAAATCTTAATCTGTAAAATGTTCAAGAATTAGATTATTTTAATGTACTTATATATGTTTTGTCCGTAAACTACAAAGTAAATTTTTTTAAGGTAAACATTACCGTACTGATAAACCTTTTTTTTCGTATAGAGTTATTTTACCAACCAATACCTTTATTAAAAAAAAATTAGACTTGCGTTTACTAGTGTTCCCAGATACTGGTCGTATACACCAAGTTAATCAGAAATAAAAGACATCGAGGTCCAGATATCCGTATCTGTAATTTTATATGCTTAACGTGGTGTGTGGATTTAATTTAAAAAAACCAAAACATTATATTTATTTTGCTTTTTTTTATTTAACTTTCGCCATCTCGGTCAGATATTCCACGATCGCTCTTGCCTTGTTTCGTCGCGTCATTCGTGGTGCTGCGCTGGTTACAGTCACGTGAAACTGCGAACGCAATACTGAGGTTAACATTACCGACGGTGTATTTGTTTGGCGATGTTTTTTTAAATCCCCTGAGGTGGTCTTGTAAAACAGTCATTGCAGATATGGGAAAAGCGCGTTTTTATCGAAACGACGCGACGCACTGCAACACGCCCAGGGGCAGAACGCAACCAGGCAAATACGACCCGCTGTTCTTGGAGCCAGTGATGGTTGGCTGGTGGACGACCATGAGGAGGGGGGGGGGGGAAGTTAAAAGGGAGGGGGAATAGTGCCATCGAGGGGCGAACGTCAGGCCGTAGATTACACAGAGCCGATCGCTGTTGACGAGAAAAGCCTTTTAACCGGACCGTTTTAGGGGGGAGGCCGGAAATGGGGTATTATGTATTTGCACGACCACGCGAAAGCTTGCGAGCTGAGCTTCCGCACCGATCCATAGCCCCACCTCAGCTACACCTCTTAAAACTCGCTTTGCGCATTTTGCTCACTTCGTCAAAAGAGATTTACAAGGAAGGGGATGGAGAGGGGAATCCAGGGGGCAACGACCCAACCCACTTTACGCCCAACGTCACAGGAAATAAAGCACGCCCGCGCCCGAGAAATTAGCTCTGCAGAGAAACTGCCTCGCGGATTACGACGTCAGCAAGGACGGCGGGAATTTCCGAAACGCCGTCAACCCCCTACTCCCTTCCTTTTCCGGCAATGTTATCGCGCCTCTTGACGTCGGGATCGGGGTTGAATGTGTTCGTAAAGTTCTTGAACCATCCTTAACCCATTCAACCCCCCCCCCTCCTTTCCAGTCAAGCACTTCGGTTTATGGCGAGCATGCTCGATTATCTCACATTGAACTAACGATAACGAGGTTCACTCATTTCGTGGTTAAGTCTCCCACCTGCCCGTAGATCTCCTAATGTGTGACATTGTTGACAATATAACAGCGATGCTCTGCTTACGAAGGAATGCTAGCGGATTTAAGAGAAGTACTTGTTGCTTAAAAGAGGCCGCGCAGATTTGAGGGTACTTTCACTAACAAAATTAAACTAAATTGAGTTGCGAAGTACAAGACGTATCAAATGTATAAAAACCTAGTTAGTAAACCATTTTTTTGGTGTTACGTCCTTTGTGATTAATGATGTAGTTTTCAGGAGGAAGGGATTAATAACTCCAATAATTATATGTATTACAAGCTTATCAAAATCTGCATTAGCCCAAACAAAATGCATGCCCAAATCTTTGCAAAAAATATCAATAGCAAATATTTGTGAAAAAATTCTAGTTTTGTAAACTATTTAAATTTTTTAAACTGAAATAACTGAATTTCAGATTATTTTTAGTTAATAAGCAGTTCCAGCTTTAAAAGGAAAAAAAATATATATGTATTTAATAACACATTTTATATTTACACCCAGTTATCTTCCGAAATTCTGGATAAATTTTTGTTAAAGCACTGTGCAATTATATTGACTAAGAGTTATTTGTCTTCATACGCGAAAAAATTTATAATGCCAGCCACAGAGCAGAGGATTGCCACTCATGCATTAACATACGGAAACTGCGAAAAGCCGCTTTTGGTACGGTTAATATTATTCCACGCCATGTTTGCGGGATTCTCAAAACATCGTGTAAAGGGTGTAGTGTTTGCATTGTGGAAAAAGCTTTAAAGGACCCTATTATATGAGAGTGGCTGTTATACGACGGAAATTCGAATTCAATTTTATTAACCATTATCAGCCGTGGTCAAGCACCAATTACGCAATGTTTTGGGTAATACAATATGGTGGTGGAGGAGTATAATTTGACTTCAACTTCACAACGCGCCAATCCTATAATGCATTTTTTTTTGTAATTGTAACATAAATATTTACGTTAAAATTACATATATTTGTACATTTTCTACATTTACATGAAAACAACTGTACCACTGCAAAATAGTATTCGCAGTGATACTGGGTTCAGATTATTACCCAGACTTTTATGCTTTGTGTTGTCCCAGTACTTCCATTAGTTAAAGTTATTTCTAAACAGTTCCCTGAATAGCTTTGATAAGCACGATAAAACAAAATAAAAGGAAGTTGTTTATTCTATTATATTTTTAATGGTTTAAATAAATTAAACTTGAATGAAACATAAATAAAAAAATATATAATTATCCGCCAATTTTCTTAAGGAACACTCAGTATTACCTCGAAAAACGTATTTCATATATTTAAAAATCACCATAGACATGTGTTGTACAAATTTACATATCTTTTTTGTAGTATTACTAATTATTCCTTAGTAAATTGTTTCCAAAGGAAACAAAAATCGGGCCTAATAATCATTCTGAAAACAAGAGTTTTAGCAATTTACACTCTTCTAAAAATACGGTTTGAAAACCAGAACTGATACAAAAACTACTCATCCGGCGTATTTTGAAATGCTTTCCGTTAACACACCTCTTTCTGAAATCTTGAACAGTTTTCAAATCACGTGGAGTTTTTTAAGCTCTGCACACCGTATACATGTGTACCCAGGTAGAGAGGGGCCTTAACACTGAAAAAGGTTTTTTTCCGTTCTTACCACGAGCTTATAAACAGCTACATATTGCTTTAAATTTAAATCACAGCTTCTGTGATCGCGGCATTTTCCTCGGTCGCATTCGGTCAGGGGAAAACACCGGCAAGGTACATGGCCCAGACAGAAAAGTGTCCCAATTTTCACCTAAAGCTCCCCCACCTACTATCGGCATGGTGCGATAATAAATTAGTAACTCAGGTAAAAATTCCAGGTATATATTAGCTCTAGCATTAAACTGAAACTGCACACAAAATCAATAAACCAAATTAAACACGCATTATATAATTGAAATAAATTCTAAATTACATTAAAAAAATCCTCATATAATTATATTGGTGAATTTTTCTGTGACGGTTGATATTGATGTTCTTGGCGGTCATCTGCTTGGGTAAAAAAATATTCAGCTTCTTTTTTTTAAGGCAATTTTCAATTTTTAATCTTTCAGGTTAATCATTTCATAGTGAACAGATTAACTCGAAAGAGCAATTGGCTTTCCAAGCACCGACTACAGTTACATATTTTTACTCAAAGATATCGCCTTTCATTTCTCAAGGGTTACAAATATGCGTGCAAGGACACGAAAGATTCGTACTTAACGCGAAAAGATTGCATCGGCGATTCTGCAAGGTTAACTCGCAAATATACATATTTATGAAGGTCAATAGAAAATGGCTGACAAGTGTTTAAGATGCTCTCTCTTCATTTAAAGAGGACCAAACTTACTCGGGAACTTTAGTTGTCAAATGAATAAAACATTACACGTGATAAAAAAAAGTATTTTACCGCCTTTGTTTGAAGTTGGGAACATCATCCAGGATTTTCCCATCTGCACAGTGACAATGGCGAGCATAGGCGTGACATCTGTCCATGCCGAGTGCTTGGGGACCCGCGCGGACGAGACATGTCAATAGGATCAAAATCGCGCTCGCTTTTACAACAGTCCGTGACTGATGGCCGTCCCAAGCCCCCACTTCGGGACGTACATCATCCCCAAACCCCAATCCCGCCAAAAAAAATGATATTGGACATCTGAGCGCTCGTTCATTTTTATTCTGCAACGAAACACGGATGATGTACGGCAAATCGAAACTTGAGACTCGATAATTGGTTTGTATTCGTTATAAATAGAGACCTGAAAAATTCGCGGGTTCATTCCGTGTTATGCTAAAATTCAAATAATTATACCTTTAGTGCTTCTTCTGCCATTGGTCCACTGTTAATCTGGAGGACCTAGGGCCAATTAGAGACCCTCACTCATTGAAGTGTCGAATCACAGGCCACCCGGTCGAGACGACTCACAAGTCAGCAGCCAATGAACAGTTGGCATTTGCCCGAGTGTGTAGAGGATATTGGAGTCTATCCTGGAGGTCATTGAACCCGCGAATTTTTCCGGTCTCTAGTTATGAATATTTACATAATGTGTATTTTGCGGAGTTTTCCGACGATCTTTCCCTTAAAACCATTCCAGATGAGTTATTTAATTTACGACTTTCTTCCCCTCCGTTCTCTTGTAATCAAGACCAACTATTACCTATTCTAATTAGGAGGGTCCGGTGAAATGAGTGTTTCGGAGTGATTAATTCTATAAAAATTTTTTGGAGATAGCGATAAACGGAGGGAAGATACAGTTGAGTAAGGAAAATCACCGAGAGAAGGTTTTGGTCGTTAAATAGCTTAAGAATCAGGAAGTCAGGAAGTGTAAGACATTAGATTTAAAGTGGACAGAAATGTTTGCAGCTAAAATTACCTAACAGCTCTAAAAATAAAAATAAAGTAATATAGGCACAACTTAACAAACACAAACGCACTAATAATTTATACATTTTTGCAGAAATCATTTATAAGACGAGGAATGTAGAATTAGTTCATAGTTACTAAGCCATTTGTTTGATTTATAAATTACTAGCTGATGCCCGGCATGATTTGCAAGACCTTTTTCAATTTTTTTGAAATTTGTTTGAAGTAGCTACACACACAAAAAACATCTCTATCTCTCTATCTCTCTCTCTTACTCTCTCACTCTCTCTCGAGACTAGCGGGCCACATATTATTAAGAACATATAAAAGAGAAACTCTCATAAAAATACTTATTGGTAATTTTTGCGGTACTACTCGCGCGTCGCTTTATATTCTGCTTCAAGTTTTGGTTTTATTGAAATCTCACGACAGTAGTGACCTTCCTCGTATTTCTAAGATTAAGATTTGCAAAATTTAATCGCAATCGGATGAATGGTTTAGGAACGCATGCGGGACAAACAAACAAAAAGAAAATCGGTTGTAAAGTCGGTTTACGGACGATAGTTTAACGTGACGTCATAACAAAACATTGATGAAATGATTGCATACTTTATGAATAAAATTGAATCATTTTTATTTTAATAATACAAGTATAAATACTTGAAATTATACTAGGAATCAGATTTTTAAATTGCAAGAATAATTAACCTTTATTGCCAAAATTGTTGTTGTAATAAGCAATGAAAACCACATTAACTTTTCACTTCACTTTATAAACAGTCGAGTGGAAGAGAGATAGATGCGGCGCAAGCGTAAGATTAGCGTAACGGGACACAGCGTAACGGAACAATGTGCGTAACGGGACACTTTTTCGTTCGTGCAGCCGGCGTTCATCGATTTATTGGACGTCACGTCAAAAATAAACAAAAATTTTACACGTTCAATTGTGATGAATTTACGTAGTGCATTCTCAGGAGACCTGCACTGCGCACTTTAGGAAAATCGGTCCAAAGTACACTGAGCCAGAAAACGCTGCGGAAGTTTCAGCTGCAGCGGCAGAAACACGTGGTGCAGGGGTCGGCAGCCCGTGGCTCGCGAGCCGCATGCGGCTCTCTCCGTGGGATGTTGCGGCTCTGCAACTGACCGCTGCCACAGCACGTAACAAAAATGCAGAACAAAAATCACAACGCGTGTCCTCAACCTGCACTCGCACCTACCATCGCACTTGCCCGGGCGATATTTTATATTTTATTAATTAATAAATTAGAATAATGAAGGTTTTATTGTTTTGACGTGATAACGTCTTATAAATCGCCCGCTGCACGCAAGAAAAATGGTAACGTTCCGCCTGAGCAAAGCGTGCAAGAACCGGCCAACCACCGTGCGAGAAAATCTTCTATAATATCAAACATGTTAAGGCGGGCTTTTTAACAAATTGTTCGTGATTATATTTAAACAAATTATTTAAATGAAATTTGCTAAAACTGTAAAAATATTTGAAAATTAAAAAAAAAAGTATGCAATTTTTCATCAATGTTTTCTTATGACGCTATCACTTAAAATTATCGTCCGTAAACCGACTTTACAGACAACCCCCTTTTTTTATCAGTAGAGTTCTACTAATGATTACCGTGTTTTTTTTTTACTTTTACGTGTTTTTTCATCAGTAGTCTTTATTTTTAAGACTTTATGTTGAATTTGTGAATAACATTTTTTATCTCTTTTTTTTATCGTCATATAATTCCATGTAAACAATCGGAGAATCTGTTTACTTAATACTTGGCTCGTCTCCCTCTAAAGTCCGCCCACCCCTGACCAACTGTGACACCGGCCTAACGTCTCCGGGTTTGACAAGCGCACGGCGCGCCACCTGGCTCAGAGGCGAACTACAGCTTGCGTCGCCGACCGCCAGGGGCGCTGGCCTGCGCTCGCCGCCGAAACGCCCTTATTCCCGGAAACTGTGGCCTTCAATATTTCATCCGTGACGTCACGCGCCCGCACGCCACTCGAGTAAAAAAAAAAAGGTTCGCCCCCTCTCCCCCCCCCCCTCCCCTATTGCACCCTGCTCTATCAGGATGAAAAATGCATGCTAGGTAAACGGAAGTGAATTAAAAATAGATTGATGGAAAGAAGTAGTCGGGAGACAAAACGAAATATTCACGACCGGTTTTCGGTGGGTTGGATATTTATTTCTCATACGGCATTTCAATTTTACAACTTGTGTCTGGTAATTATTAAAACTTTTTCAGCCAATTATTTCAGAAATAGTTTTTTTTTTTTTTTTTTTACGTTTTTGTATTGGTTTGATTGGTAACATTATGTTACTTCCAAGTGATACTATACCAGTGGAAAAATGAAACGAAAATTTTTTTACAAATATTTTTTTTTATATTATTTATTATGGATTAATGCGTAGCATTATAGTATTTCTATTGGAAGTATGCCGGTGAAAATAACATAAAAAGTATTTCTCTGGAGTGATTAACTTTCGGATGTATCAAAAAGAGGTCTCAGCTCCAATGTCGAAAAGTTCAAAAGTTTTGAAAATAACCCATTGTGGTTTAAGTAAAATCATTAAAAAATGTTTAACTATAATAACTGTAATTAATAAAATACTCATTACCTTTTTTCATTGAATTAAATAAGTAAATTGCTTCTCTAGTATTATTTCTAGTAAATTACTAGAAAAAAAACATTTTCACATATACGTATATCATTTGTTTTATCTTACCGTGAAAATAACGAATGACTTTATGAACTAAAATCAATTGTAGTTAAGAGTTTTAGGTTCATTCGTGGAAATAACAGCCATAAAAAAATTTGACAGTTAGAAAGTAAGTAATTGGAAGTTAGTCTAAGTCAGAACTTGTTTAAGGAGTGCATAAAAATAACTAAAACAGTTGTAGGGCTTTGCAAATTGTACTCTCAAATATTATCAAAGCTGATCTTTCGTGTCGCTAGTCGAACACGAATGTTAATCGCACCCTATATCTAACAAAGAAAACTCTAAATCAAAAGTTTAGTCACGCCATCTAGCCTAAAATTTTTATTTCACTCCGCAAAACCTGTCATGCTGAAACATATATACACATACATACACACAGGGTGTGTCGAAATTTCACCGACAAACTTTACCTGCAGGTTCATCAAGACAAAGTAAGTTGAAAAACTGTTTACGAATTATGAACTAAAGTGCTTCCTAAATCTTGTATACGTCTTTGAAGTTGGGCGTGAACAGAATATTTACTGTAGATAATTGAGGAAGCATTTAAAATGAAACAATAAGCTTTTGAATTATGCTAAATTTAGTGTTCTACAACCATAGCGAAGTTTGTCATTGAAGTAAAATTATTTCATTTAAATAATTGGGACTAGACCTGAAATTTTTACATATTTTTTGTGACGTTTTACCTAAATTCTTTAATGAAATAATTTTTATACAGTCACCAAATTCACTGTGGTTTTAGAACATAAATTAAACGTAATAGATATGCTCAGTGCTACATCTTTAATACTTTCTATATTATTTACAACAACAATATTCTTTGGCTCCAACTTCTTAGACTTTAAACTCTCCACACGACTAATGGTATATTTATCACGCTCGGCATTAATTTAAAGAATTCTACGTTGAATTTGCAACATGAAAACGCATGAATTTGTTCGTTACCTAGATTAGATCTTTACACATAATTGGCGAGTTTTGAAAGAATCGCTCACATTAAAAAGAATTTATTTTTAGGAGATTGGAAATGACGAAACAGTGTTTTTTCAGCATAAATATGAATGTCCGCGGAGAACTGGCAACGCCGCGGCGGACGTCTTTTGCTCTCAGTCCCCCCCTCTTCCCGCGCAAACAAACGCACAAGGCTGTCGTGGAGAACTGGCAACGCCGCGCCGGACTTCTTTTGCTCTCAGTTCCCCCCCCCCCCATCCTCCCGTGCAAGCAAGCGCACAAGGCTGTCCGCGGAGAACTGGCAACGCCGCGCCGGACGTCTTTTGCCGCTCAGTTACCTCCCCCTCCTTCCGCACAAGCAAGCGCACAAGGCTGTCCGCGGCAGGGAAGAAGGGAGAAGGATGGCGACGCGGAGAACTGGCAACGCCGCGCCGGACGCGGGATGCTAAAGTGTCCTGCAGCGACGGCAACGCCGCGCGCGCGGCTCCTGCGCCTCCCCGCTCTTCCCCTCCCGTGACGTTGAGTAACGAGGAAATATTGCGCCGCCCGCCGCGCTAATTGTAAATAATTAAGCGGTAAGTTAATTTGGCGCCCGGGGAAATATAAGCGAGGCGCGCGCGTGCGCGCGGCAGGAGTTAGTTATTGTCCGGGTGACGGCGGACGCCGCCATTAGTATTCATTGCCGGCGGTGTTGAAGCGGCGGGGGACGCAGTGAGGAGGGTTTTAAAACTGGGGGTGATGGGGAGGGGGAGAAACGGCGACGACAGCGCCGTCTGAAAGACAGGCGGAGGTGTGGGCGGACTTGGAAAGACGGCTTAGAAATTGAGATCGTGAAGGGGGGGAAGAAAAAGGAAGATTCCTCCTCGCTGCTAACAAGGTTACGACGTCCTCGGTTGGAGTCTTATTCGCACTGATTAGTGCGCCACGAGAATGGAAGGTCGGCTGTGTTTCATCACGGCACGGGACTTCCAAACTAATGTGCACGCTGTCAAAGAAACAATGAAGCATTTTCTGTCTAAGTCCACATGCTGTTCATACGAGCGAAGAATTTTCTGCGAAAAAAAAAAAATTAAAAGTTTGTATGACTGCAACCGCGCCAACGGTTTCATTCATTGTGATTGGCTGTCGTCTGCAAGAGATTGGCCTAGCCAATCATAAACGCGTTCGATTATCGCAACCAAACACAGACAATATGATTTTTTAAAAAATAAATCCGTGAAAAATACATACCCGTACCGATTTAATATTCCGCATTATTTTATAGTACAATTGATGTTTCATTCAAGCATTATTTTTTTTTTTCAAACCAATGGAAAAATAATCGAATACTCAACAATCGGAATTTATTTTACTTTATCGTGCGTATTATGTGCGCAGTTAATACTGGTAAGCTATTTAAGGGTAACGGTTTACTATATATTTTTTACCTTTGTAGGTTCTGGGAAAACACGAATCCGCACTCAGTATTACCACGAACACTATTCTCTAGTGATAAAAGTTTGTTTTCGTGTAAATGTACATAATTTCTGTGATTTACGTGAATATTGCCGTTCCATAAAAAATAAAAAATTGGTTGTCTGTAAAGTCGGTGTACGGACGATAGTTTAACGTGACGTCATAAAAAAACATTAATGAAATGATTGCATACTTTATGAATAACATTGAATCATTTTTATTTTAATAATAAAAAAAATACTTGAAATCATTCTTGTAATGATATTTTTAAAGCGCAAGAATAATTAACCTTTATTGCCGAAATTGTATTTGTAATAAGCAATGAAAACCACATTAACTTTTCACTTCACTTCATAAACAGTCGAGTGGAAGAGAGATAGATGCGGCGCAAGCGTACAACGGGCGTAACGGGACACAGCGTAACGGAACAATGTGCGAAACGGGACTCTTTTTCGTGCGTGCAGCCAGCGTTCATCGATTTATTAGACGTTGTCACGTCAAAAAAAAACACAGGGGTGACATGCCCCGCGGGCCGGACGGGCTCCTACGAGAGTCGTCGAAAGTCGTCGTCGACGTCGACGCTTGTCCTACGCGCGGAAGCTAATGAGCCGGTCCCGCGGCGGTTTCGGGCGCGAGTGACGTCACCGGCCCCAGGAAGGGGGGGGGGGGTTGGGGGGTGGAGGCAACTAGGGCCCTCGACGGCCGCGGCGGCAAGAAGGGTCGACGCAACCCCGCCGGCGGTCTGTGAGGTCAAGGACCACTCGGCCCGACGACGACGAAGAAGAAGAAGTCTTGCAGCGGCGCCCGACGTCTCCCGAGATAACACACTCCTGAGGAAGAGGCCCGCTTCTTGCTTCGACAAAAACATTATTGTTCCAGCGGCAAACATAGACCTGGAAACATTCCGCGTCATTGTTTGCTTACGAGTCTAGTTTTTTTTTTAATGCTCTTACATTGAGGGTGGTATGTCAAGACGTTCGGGTAAGGTAGCGCATGAGCTCTGCCTTGTTGGGATGCAACCGTAACCTAAATCACGTGCCGTATTCCAGAACGTGTGCAAACAGAATCCTAGTAAGAAATCAAATAGGTAACCGGTTCAAATAAACGGCGCCCTTGCGGGAGGCTAGAATTTGGTTTCAACCCCTTTTTTTAGCGGACGTTTCGCAACAATCGATAAAATTGATACGGAAATTATCCTTGAGATAGCAGCACCATCGCACAACATTTTAACTGCCGTTCTAATTTTCTGAAATAGTTTATAAGTTGCGATTATTTCTTGTTAAGTCCATTAAAGTGTTCGAAATGAGTTCCAGAATAGTTTCGCTGCCATATAGTATTATTTGGCACACCACCACGCTTGGTGCGTCCTTTGGTAGTCATTAACGGTGCCAGAAGCGGGACCGCCACCTGGACGAAATCACCGAAAAAGTGAGCTCTGCGCATGCGCAGAATTTAAGGGTAACAGATGGGTCACAGATAGGTAGAGACCTGCAAAATTCGCGATTTCGATGGCCTTCAGGATAGACTGCACATACTCCTGTATACTCGGGCAAATAACGCAAGTTCATTGGCTGCCGACTTGTAAGTCGTCTCAGCTGGTTTGTCTGTGATTCGATCCTTCTTTGGTTGAGGATTTATAACTGGTTGAGATTCGTCCAGATGAACAGTAAGCCAATAACAAAATTATTTAAGAGGTATATGTGTTTGAATTCTAGCCTATCACCGAATGAATCCGCGAATTTTGCAGGTCTCTACAGATAGGACATCAAAATCCATATCTTAATAAGGGACTGGCCGTGTTATTTTGTGCACTTGTATTACAGTTAGGGTACGGGTGTAACACAGTCAACACCCAAACTTTTTTTTTAATGTATTGCAATATCGGCCTGAATGACCCTTGTCATTGGAGAACCAACTTGAACTGGAAGCAAATGACTAACACCTCGAAAAATCGTTTCACCGAATCACTTGCCACCCGCAGAGACAGTGAAATGGGGCAGCAGGTGATCAACACACGAGATTGACTAGATCATGTGGATTTTGACCTGTGTGCAGAAATAAGCGCGAATTTTGATGGTCTCTTTAAAGCTGCCACCTGGGTGGGCCGATAAACGGCTCGCAGGTGTTAGCGGGCTATTTACAAACCACTCATGATTTCTTGAAAGTGTCTGTTTACAAATGTATTTAATGCCACTGCACTTCTCAATACAAGTTTCACTTCACAGCCTCTTCTTTCACATGTATTCTTTGGACAATGAAAAAGGCTAAAAAAGTTGTTTTCACGGACGTTTTAAGGTGAGAAAAATTCTAAACACAGTATTGTAAATGTAATAGGGAAGTACTATAATACTTTATCTTTAATATTCCAGCATACAATTATAGGGTCACTGCTTTAAGTTCCAAGCCAGTATCGCTCTTAGCGCCCACGCGTTTTTGGAGCTCGTGCGCCTGGCCAGGTGGTCCCCTGAACAATGCAAAATATAATTTATTAAATAAAATTTGATCGGAGGCCTTTCTGGCCAGAGTCATTAGACACATATGTGAGCATATGTGTCAGAGTTAATCGTCACGTCGATGTCATCAAAGACCAGAGGTGGGTGGGATTGTAAGATGTCCTTCAAATATTTATAGTGAAGAGGTGACTCATGTTTGACACCAAAATATTTTGGTAGTCACACCTGTCGCCACACTCTCGTCCGTGTTGTAAGTACAGAGCAGTCCGATACGAGTCTGTAGAGTTTTTTGGTCCAAGCGTGATCAACAAAAGCTCAATCCAAAATCGTTTGAGACAGACGTCTCATCGCCTGAGACTGCCGGTTCCCTTGCGCATGCGTGCGCGACGCAATCACGTGACTTCCCTCCGGGAGTTGTGGGGGGGTGGGGGGTGGGGGGGTGCGGGTCCCTCCTCACTAACGACACCGGCGCGCCGGTGTCCTGCGCCCTTAATGACTTTCCCTTTCCCTTACTCCTTTCTTTCGCATCCCCCTCCAATCCCCCCGTCAAGCGAGGGAGGAGGAAGAAGCCAAGGCGGAGAGGGAGTGCGAAAGTTGCCCAGGACGTATCCGGAATTAGAAGTCGGTCCTGCGAGAAGTCGCGGAAGTAAAGAAGGTGGCGAAGGGAACGGGGAGGAATGAGTTCGGATGATGACAAAGTTGGTTATGACCTCCCACCCTTCTCTGCTCGCTGGTAGACTGACTTCTTCGGTCGCGCGCCCTCTGGACTGTCCCTTCCGCCTCACCGATCCTAATAAAGGAGCCCCTCTTACATTCTTTCAGCGAGGTCCTTACCGCGCACAGGATGCCCTTAAAAGAAAACCACGTCTTCGCTTGATTTATCATTTCTATGATGTAGACATTCATCTTCACAATAACCACACAATCTAGTTTTAATTACTGTACCTCCGTTCTGTTGACTAATTATTCTTCTGCTGCAATGATGAATTTATTGTTAATTCAGAACTCACTAGCATAGTAAGCTGAGGCAGATATTTGAGGTCAAGTTTAGCGAGGACGAAATTTTGGTTGGAAAAAAAACCTCTCATGAGCTGAGTTTTCTAAAACATATCACTGATACCTATAATGTTATAACATTTTAATGTTTTTACATGGATATGGCTATACCGGATAGGATATCCATATTCAGGTCAAAACTGTTAATAAACCGCTATGTACATTTGTAAGCTTTAAACAGATGTAGCTTTACGAGCAGTTAACTGCGTATAAATTATCACATAATGTTCAGCTCCATGAATTTAATGTGGAAAAGTTACACCTTCTAAATGCGAGATATCTATAGACAATTAATTAATTTCAGTGTGTTTTTTTTGGGTCCCTACAAAGCAACTCAAATATATTTACTGTCAACACAAATCAATTTACTTCTAAAAATGGGACCTGAATTTTTTATTGAATATATTTCCACAAAGTCTCCTCACTCGTCTAAATTGCAATAAAATGAATTTATCACGGCGTAATTAATATGAACGATCAATGCCAAACAGATGAAGCCAGTAAATTATGCTGCGCTGATCTTTGCCGATGGGTACAAACAACTTTTCAGCCTGGTGTTTCTTCAATGATCAAAATATGTAAATGAAAATCATTTGATTGCCAAGTAATGTCCCTGAAGATATTGTCACGGTGACTACCAACGGTAGAGGCGCAGCAGCTCAATCAGAAAGTTAACGCAAAGTTCGATAACGAGTTTGCCAGGCCTTATACGTCGGGACTGATTTTAGACCAGATTGTTTGGCACACAACATAATTTGATACTGTCAGAACTGGTGGCGATAAATCATCTATAATTTGTTCTGGCATGGAAAGTAGAAATAACTTTAACTTTTTCTGACAATGAAAAAATGCCTGGTGAAACATAAGAACATCACACATGTGGGCAGGCTTATTAAATATTTTTATAACATCACCCTCTATCCTTACCGGTGGTACATTGCCTCCTCGGTAACTTATATATATATACATATATATACATATATATATATATATATATATACATAATGCTGTCATTTTACTCTGTTAATTTCTGTGTTAATTATTTCACCCAGGTTACTTTCATCTATTTGTGGGTTTAACAAATGTATACTGTCTGAACGGGAAATAGGATACGTTATAAAAAGTGACATTTACCGAAAGTTAACACAAATTATAGTTTCGTTTTCCGTTGTCTTTAAAATTCGTGTGACGGAGACAGCACAGGAGGACTCTCGCTGGGGAAGAGTTGCGAGGGCGTTAGCACTTCTTCCTGATACGGGATCCGCGTCGAGCGACCAGGTGGCGACTGACAAACAGCAGGGGCCTACCAGCAAACACGGGGCTGAGGGGGAAGTTAACGGCTTCGAGGGGGGGGGGCATACCCTTTGGGACTCTAGCGGACTAGCCAGAGAGGGCCAGAGAGAGAGGGCCAGAGAGAGAGAGAGAGAGAGAGAGAGAGAGCAGAGCTTCATTTGGCTGATGAGAGAAGGCTCCCGGTAATTTGTTTAAAACCTTACTTGCGAGTTCCAGCCCTGGAGTTACCTCCACCATTTACCTCCCTCCTCCCACCCTTCTTCTCATCCCTTAAACCCGCGGAAGAGAGAGGGGATGATAAGTAAGGGCGGACCCCATCCCCCCCGCCCCCCTAGGGCCGTCAGCGGGGAAGGGGTTGACAGTTTTCAGCGAATTGCGTCCGGGAGAACTTCATTTGGGAATTAACTTTTTCCTCCCTCGACCTCGCGCCCCGGGTCTTTCCCCGGCAATTAGACGCTAGCGCTTCCAGCGCCCTGGCGGCCGGCGACCTCAACTCCCCGCGCCCCAATAAACAAGACCGAGTAAACATCCCCGCTCTTACAACTCACCAAAGTATTTGCCTTTCATTTCCTCCCCGCTCGGCGAGAAATCGAGATGACACTGCGTCCCGCGGACTGCATTAAAAACCTCAAGTTTTGCGGTACGATTTCAATTAGTTTGCGAACCCCTGAAAGAGGTAGTCTTTCAGCTTTCACATAGTACAGGATGTCCCATAACTCAACGTCAAGCCGAGGACAGTTGATTAGCCAATTAATCACAATTCTGAGTCAAAATCCCAAAATTCAAAAAGTGTCGTAGTTTTCGAACTATAGGCATTTTTTTTAAGTTTTAAAAACCTCACCATGCACCAAATTATTAGACACTATGACTCAAAACGGTTTCTAAGCAAAAATTAATAATAAATTTAAACAGGCAATAATTTTAGGGAAAAACTTCTTTGCACGACTTATGGGGCAACAAATTTTAATAGGGTAATTTGGACCTGTTAAAATTGCTCTATTTGAATAATTTTGGACTACTTCTGACATATTACCAGGCAAATTATACTACTTTGGAGTATTTTACTGTTTCATACTTAAATTTTAATAAAAACGATAACAAACTGTTGTGAAATTTAAGTTAGATTCAACATGCCATCTTGAAATTAATCTCTCTCCCCGTTAATGCTTCGTTCAACCTCAAAATAGGGTTATTAGATTTATATATCACTAGCTGCCCGACCCGGCTTCGCACGGCTATACTAATGGAAAAAGAATTATGCCACATCTCCCATTTACAGTAATGGTAAATAATAAAAAATTCCGTGAAAATTTATTACAATGCTGTATAATGTACCGATGGTTTCCCGACTCGTGCACGCAACATAAAACTGATGTACCCGTACTTCGCTACGGCAGTCTACAGGCAGATCACTCTTGCGCCGCTCATAATACATGCCCCTCGTTGTGGGTACGCCACTGCCGCGCGATGCCTGTTGCCATGGAGACGCAGAAGGCATGAACAATGCAAAATACTGTTCTCATGCAGACAAAGTACCCACTGTTGCCTGGTTTTAACCACCCATGGGATCTAATTTTCGGAAAATGTCATCCTGCGTAACATAAGGAACATTACTGTGAAGTTTCAAGTCTGTAAAATATATATACTTGAAAAAAAAAGGGCAATTTTTGATTTTAAAGTACTTGCAAAATTTCAACGGTGATGAGGACTGCACTAACAATGAAATAGCCGTTGCCATGGTGATTTCCTACCAAAAACTGGAAATAAAAAAAAAATTTAGGGGTGGACTACCCCTAACATTTAGGGGGATGAAAAATAGATGTGGGCCGATTCTCATAGATACCGGATAAGCACAAAAAATTTCATCAAAATCGGTCAAGCCGTTTCGGAGGAGTATGGCAACGAAAACTGTGACACGAGAATTTTATATATTAGATTACTTTAGTTTTAGATTTAGTTCTATGGATGTTTCGTTCCATAAGCATTTAACAGATTTTACATTTCGTTGCATTTTTTTTTATAAAAGCTACATATGAATTTGTACAAAATAAATCAGGCAAATAAATATTCACAGACAACTATTTTTATTGACTGATGGTGTGTCATTACCCCTCCCTAAAAGTTCTTTTCAAATTAATTTCTATAGACACAATAAAAATAATCTTAATGCCAAAATATCTAGCACTAAAAAGAAAGCTAAATTCAACATGGTGGGTGAGAACGGACCTTAAGAGTGTGTTTGCTCCAAGACAACAGACAACGGGCTAAGACTCACGGGAGCCGTGGCGGACAGGAGGACTCACCTTTCGGCGGGTTGATGTGTATCCCGGACCGGTAGAGGCGCTCCTCGTCGTGCCAGTCTCGGTTCCGCAGCAAGGTCCTCACACCAAAGTTCACCAGCAGCAGCACGAGGCACACCAGAACCAGCCGCCTGTTGGTGCGCTCGTGGATGGCGTGGCAGCCCACGCCGACCAGCAGGCAGTAGCCCACGCTGGGGATGTACAGCACGCGCTCGGCCACGACGAAGCCCACGTAGAAGAAGAGGTTCGTGGCCGGCAGGAAGGGGATCGTGAGGAAGGCCAGGGACAGCAGCACCAGCTCGGCGCGGCCGAGGTGGCGGCCGCCCCCGGGGGCGGCGGCGGGCCGACCGTGCCGGCGGTCGCGTGGTCGGCACGCGCACTGCGCCACCGCCCCCGGCTCCTCCGCCGCCGGGATGTTGTTGTTGTTGTTGGTGTTGCGGCACAGCAGCGAGTGGTGGTTGTTGGCGAGGTTGTGCTTGCACACGGGGCAGGTGGTGGCGTCGCCGACGGCTCCCGGGGGCGGCGGCCGGTCCTTGCGGCGCGGCGGGTGGCGGCGGTGCTTGCCTGCGCGCTGGCTCCTGGCGGCGGCGGCGTCGGGCAGCCGGCCCGGCGCCGGGACGCCCAGGCGGGACGCCGAGGAGCGCGCGGCGCGGTACAGGCAGCCGTAGAAGAGCAGCGTGGCGAGGTTGCGCGGGTCGGAGAGCGAGGTGACGCGCGGGATGGCGTCCATGCCCCAGTCGAAGCTGAGCCAGCGCGGGCAGAGCAGGAGCGCGAAGTTGAAGGCGGGCAGGTAGCAGAAGGTGAGCAGGCGCGTGAGGGCGGAGGAGCAGCGCGCGGTCGGGTTGTCGGCGGTCGCGAACACCGGGTAGTGGGCGCCCATCAGGCGCATGCGCGCCGCCAGCAGTGCGGCCAGCGCGAGTCCCAGCATCAGCAAGCTGGCGAGCACCTGCCGCGGCCGCCTCTGTAACACATGGAACACCGCTGGTCAGCCACGCTCTGCTACCAAACTAAGCAAAGATCATAGTCATGCTCTGCTACCAAATAAAGCAAGACTATCATAACCACGCTCTGTTTCCATATATATATATATATATATATAATTATCCTCCAACATTTTGGTTTACAATTCTGTTTCCATCCTCTAGGTAGCAGTTACCTACTAAAACTGGAGTAAAATTATGATAGGCTAATTGCTTAGGCTGGCTGTTACTACAACACAAAATCCTAAAAAAAAATTAATTTTGAAAATAAAAATAATTTTAAGTTAAAAAGGAATATTATTATTTATATCAGTGACTTGTCGACAACAAACCAATGATGACTGTTTCACTAGAGTCATTGCTATTCTATTAAAATACTGAAGTTTGTTAGTTAACTACTAAATCCTTGTTTTGCTTTCTATATTTTGTCTGGGACATTTTCATCAATTTTTTAAGAAGCTTCAAACATATATAAATAATATTATAACCAAACATACAGCTATAACTAAATATTCATGAAATTGTTTGAATTTTTTAAAAGTAAAAAAACTTTCATAGAATGTAGGGGTTAAGAAAAACTTTAGACTCACAGATCCTAAAAAAAAACTACTGATTGTTTCCTGCAATCTCAAAACAAACCAATATGAGGTTAGCTTAAATACAGTTAAAACAAATGTTAAGTAAAAACTCGGAAAAATGTGTCTAATTTGAATTTTTATTGTTTACGAAAATTCGAATATGTAATTTAAATAATTTGAATAAAACTTCTGAAATATTCATTAAAAATATATTTTATAAATTGATAACATGAGGTGGTAGAACTATACTGCTCTATTGCATTGCTAGTTACTATAGTCTGTATCATGCATAGATTGCAGTACAGAGCAAATGGTGTCAATTGTTGCTATATTAATACTAATCTTCTAGTAAGCTCAAAGTTCTTATATATTTATAATTAGTTTTAATATTATTTGATTTCAATACTTTGCTGATTATTCTAAGACCATAAAATAGTGTGTTTTGACAATATTATCACAGTTGTATACATTATAAAAGAAAAAAATATAAATTTTAAACACCAATTTTTATTTCACAGGAGAAACTATTTGTAGTTGTCTGTCACTATTAATAACACGACTAGCCAATGATTACAATGGACAAACAAAGCTAAAATTCTTAATATTAAATTATATAAAAATATCATGGGAAAAACAGTTGAAACAAAAATGGTGTGTTTCAGTTCCGTTTTCTTTAAATTAAGACCTGAATATTATCATATAATTTTCTTGGCAAAATACAAAAAGAAAAAATATTTCCAAATTTCTTATTCCAAATTTTCCTTTAAAAAATATTTTTTTAATATTTTTAAAATTGTTCATTACATTATAAAGTTGGGCCTAAAACCTTTTTTGCTATTTGGGTTTATCTGGCAACGAAATATATGAAGCAAGGATAGTGCTAACTGCAGATATCGTGCATTGGACCAACTAAGGATGAGTCATACTATAATGATAGTGCGGTACAAAAATAACCGCGGCGTCCTTTGTGACTCTTGGCGGCGCTCCTTATCTAATCAAATTTTTCATTTTTTTATATTTTTTCGCAAACCAAATACACACGAGGGCTTTTCATTGCGACCCCAGGAGTTCCAATCGCGTTTCACGCCAGCAAAACTTTGGACGCTACTAAGCTGGGGGGGTCACAAAAATACTAATCATATTTCGCCCGTCCCGATCAAAACAAAACTTCCAGCCAGAGATGAGGTTACGTAGGGATGGACTTCCTGCAACCAGGTTGTCCGAGGGGGGTGGGGGGCAGGAGGAGGTGGTTGCTGACCACAACTCGCTCTGATGCTGGACCCACAGAGCTTCCGTCGATGGTCGGACAGGGGTAGTGGGGGTGGGGGGAGGGCAGGAGGTCGGCCGGTCAACTTCCGGCCGGTGCCTGGCGCGCGCGACAGCAGCGCCGCGCTTCCGCCTCATTAGAATGCGAGGCTGCCGGGTCCGACGGGCCTCTTCATCAGCCACTAAGGGGAGGGGGGAGGCAGGTCGCGAGCCGCGGAGCTCCGCCACTTGTCGGTGGTCGTGGTTCGTGCCCCGGATCGTGCAGTTTCCAGTCACCTTACTCTATTTTTTTTTTGATTTATGCCGGGACCATGCCGATAGAGTATGAAGACGTTAATACATGCGGCGCAAGCCCATAAATCACAAAAAAAGGGGAAATTGAGGCAGAAATATGTCGCGGCCTGGTCCATTAATGCCCAACTACGCTCTTTTTTAAGGGCAAGATAACATATAACTTAACACATATTAATCAATAATAAAATAACTGACAAAAGTATTTTTTAATGTTGTGTTATTCTGCAACAGTAACCAATAAATGCAATATTTGGCATGTCATGAAGAAACAAAAAAGAAAGAAATATTATTACTGTAAAATCTTTAAATCCATGATGTGTAATCAAACGATTAAAACAATATAAATATAGATGTATATTTTTTTCAATTCTATGAGAATATCATTAGCTCATAACAATGTCTGCACCAAAAAAATAATATAATTTTTTACAAACGATTTTTCTTGGAAACCAGTTGTCAAGAAATAGTTTGTAATACTACAAGAAAAATGTCGTTACTTTGTACATAACATGGCTATAATTTTTTATTTCTAATGAAAATTGGAGTAAATTTATATTTATATTTATTTTTAGTCACGCATAATTTTTTCAAACCAAGGAAAACGATAATTGAATACTCAAATATTGAATTTTATTTTGTGTTACCGTGCGCAGTTAATACTGGAAAGCTATTCAGGAAAATAACTTTAACTATTAGGGGTACTGGGGAAACACAAAGCATAATTGCCTAGTTCGAATCCGAAACAAAATATAACTGCAAATACTGTTTTGTAGTGTTAAAGTTGATTTAATGTAAATGTAGCAATTTACAATTGTCTTTAAGTTAACATGAATATGTATGTGCCATTTATATAAAAAATGTACAGTTTGCTCAAAATGTATTCTATATACAAGCAAATGCAAGATCGTTTCCCTGATGGTGTTTCTTTGTTGAAAGATTCTCTGGTAATCTCTGGTCATGGCTAAATGACTATGCTATAGGGAATGGAAAAATTCGCGGTTTCAATGACCACTAGGATAGACTCCACGATTATCTATGTACTCGGGCAACTATCACCTGGTCATTGGCTACCGACTCGGGACACCTGTTCACTGCGATTCTTATGATTCGATACTTCTTTTGTTGAGTGTTTGCCATTGGCTCAGATTCCTTCAGGTAAATTGCGGTCCAATCACTGACGCAGCATTAAGCTAAACAAGGTGGGATTTCAGCCTGTCTCGAAAGGAATCCGCGAATTTTTCCGGTCTCTACTATGCAACCATTAGGCTTGGCTGATCACGGAAAACTCTCGGGAAATCTAACTCGGTATGGCTGTATTTGAACCCGGATCCCACGGACACTATGCCAACTAGCTTTGTGTCATGTAACGAAATAACTTATATTTTTTATTGGAAAGAAGAAAAAGAATCTTGAAAATGTATTTTCCTGTTCAAAGTCATGAGTAAGAAACCGAATACACAGCACTAATTACTTATTGCGTCTGTATAATTTTTTTAAATATTTTTCTGGTTTTGCATTTAAAATAAAAATGTGAATGCGTATTTCAGTACTCGCCAATGATCTGTAACATCTGACCTCGGTAACGAGCGAATTCGTGTGTTCTCGTGTTGAAAATACAATTACATATAATGAGAAACTCGGACACTACTAAATTTAACGCAGAGTTATTTTAAATAATTCCGAGAGTGATAAATATAAGAGAATTATGTTTTCAACTACATTTCTTGACACGAATCACACTGAGTTTCCGCACACGCCGTTAGAATTCGCTGCCGGAGCAGCTACGTCGACTATCGAATCATTGGATTTGCAGAGCAAAAAATTTGAAACTATATTATGAAATATCTTCGACAAAAGCGGAATAGACTTGGAAATTTATTTTTACCAAACCCCTTCTTTGGACATGATTTTTGACAAGGAATGTTATGAAAGTACTCCTTTATTGATTGAAATTCATTAAAAAAAAAGTTCACACTACTAAGTCTTCCCTTTGTCTTTGTGAACTTTGGTTCGCGCCATCCGCCACAGATGGCAGCACCATTGTTTTTTTTCTTTGACTTCCCTCGCATTTTTTAAAATCACTCCCACACAATGCCCTAACACCGATAGTTAAGATGTTACAAATCAGAACCATCAACTATTCGGAAGGAATGAGAATCGCACAATGAGGCAGATAAAAAAAACCGCCCATTCTCGCCGAGAGACCCCAGCTGAAGGGGTTCCAGGCAGGCTAGCGAGCAAGGGGCGTGATCAAACACCCTCTTCTGTGTGCCGAGTAAATAAATTCACGTCAATAATAAAAGAGGGGCTATAAATGGATACCGCGGCGTGAGATAAGAAAGGAGGCGTGTCAGTCGAGTAGCCACTTCAACTTGATTGATCGATAGGGAGGGGGGCGTTATCGCCTCGGACTTGAACGTTGACGGGCGTCCGACACGTGTGTCAAGTTGGCGACCACACATTGGAATTTCAAGGTCAAAATTTGACACGAATTAGTGCTCAATTTGTGCTAATTTGTGCCGTAGAAATCAGAATTTGTGCTGCATTACGTAAAAAGTTATAGCAAATATTAAGGTGGTCGCCAACTTGACGTCAAGTTGGCGACCACCCAAAGAAAATATCAATTTTTTGGAATGAATTTTATGTCACGAATTAGTGCTCAATTTGTGCTAATTTGTGCCGTAGAAATCAGAATTTGTGCTGCATTACGTAAAACGTTATAGCAAATATTAAGGTGGTCGCCAACATGACGTCAAGTTGGCGACCACCCAAAGAAAATATCAATTTTTTGGAATGAATTTTATGTCACGAATTAGTGCTCAATTTGTGCTAATTTGTGCCGCAGAAATCAGAATTTGTGCTGCATTACGTACAAAGTTATAGCATATATTAAGGTGGTCGCCAACTTGACGTCAAGTTGGCGACCACCCAAGGAAAATATTAATTTTTAAGAATAAATTTTATATCACGAATTAGTGCTCAATTTGTGCTGCAAGATGCCAAAATTTCGTGCTTATCGCAACGTAAACTAAAAAGTTATAGCACTTGATATGTTTGAAGCGAATTGACAGCTGGCGACCACACATTGGAATTTCAAGGTCAAAATTTGTCACGAATTAGTGCTCAATTTGTGCTAATTTGTGCCGTAGAAATCAGAGTTTGTGCTGCATTACGTAAAAAGTTATAGCATATAGTAAGTTGGTCGCCAACTTGACGTCAAGTTGGCGACCACTTAAGGAAAATATTAATATTTTGGAATGAATTTGATATCACGAATTAGTGCTCAATTTGTGCTGCCAGATCCCAAAATTTCGAGCTTATCGCAACGTAATTTAAAAAGTTATAGCCCTTGATATGTTTGAAGCGAATTGACAGCTGGCGACCACACATTGGAATTTCAAGGTCAAAATTTGTCACGAATTAGTGCTCAATTTGTGCTAATTTGTGCCGTAGAAATCAGAGTTTGTGCTGCATTACGTAAAAAGTTATAGCATATAGTAAGTTGGTCGCCAACTTGACGTCAAGTTGGCGACCACTTAAGGAAAATATTAATTTTTTGGAATGAATTTTATATCACGAATTAGTGCTCAATTTGTGCTGCCATTTCCCAAAATTTCGAGCTTATCACAACGTAATTTAAAAAGTTATAGCCGTTGATATGTTTGAAGCGAATTGACAGATGGCGACCACACATTGGAATTTCAAGGTCAAAATTTGTCACTAATTAGTGCTCAATTTGTGCTAATTTGTGCCGTAGAAATCAGAGTTTGTGCTGCATTACGTAAAAAGTTATAGCATATAGTAAGTTGGTCGCCAACTTGACGTCAAGTTGGCGACCACCCAAGGAAAATATCAATTTTTAGGAATGAATTTTATATCACGAATTAGTGCTCAATTTGTGCTGCGAGATGCCAAAATTTCGTGCTTATCGCAACGTAAACTAAAAAGTTATAGCACTTGATATGTTTGAAGCGAATTGACAGCTGGCGACCACACATTGGAATTTCAAGGTCAAAATTTGTCACGAATTAGTGCTCAATTTGTGCTAATTTGTGCCGTAGAAATCAGAGTTTGTGCTGCATTACGTAAAAAGTTATAGCATATAGTAAGTTGGTCGCCAACTTGACGTCAAGTTGGCGACCACTTAAGGAAAATATTAATATTTTGGAATGAATTTGATATCACGAATTAGTGCTCAATTTGTGCTGCCAGATCCCAAAATTTCGAGCTTATCGCAACGTAATTTAAAAAGTTATAGCCCTTGATATGTTTGAAGCGAATTGACAGCTGGCGACCACACATTGGAATTTCAAGGTCAAAATTTGTCACGAATTAGTGCTCAATTTGTGCTAATTTGTGCCGTAGAAATCAGAGTTTGTGCTGCATTACGTAAAAAGTTATAGCATATAGTAAGTTGGTCGCCAACTTGACGTCAAGTTGGCGACCACTTAAGGAAAATATTAATTTTTTGGAATGAATTTTATATCACGAATTAGTGCTCAATTTGTGCTGCAATTTCCCAAAATTTCGAGCTTATCACAACGTAATTTAAAAAGTTATAGCCGTTGATATGTTTGAAGCGAATTGACAGCTGGCGACCACACATTGGAATTTCAAGGTCAAAATTTGTCACTAATTAGTGCTCAATTTGTGCTAATTTGTGCCGTAGAAATCAGAGTTTGTGCTGCATTACGTAAAAAGTTATAGCATATAGTAAGTTGGTCGCCAACTTGACGTCAAGTTGGCGACCACCCAAGGAAAATATCAATTTTTAGGAATGAATTTTATATCACGAATTAGTGCTCAATTTGTGCTGCGAGATGCCAAAATTTCGTGCTTATCGCAACGTAAACTAAAAAGTTATAGCACTTGATATGTTTGAAGCGAATTGACAGCTGGCGACCACACATTGGAATTTCAAGGTCAAAATTTGTCACGAATTAGTGCTCAATTTGTGCTAATTTGTGCCGTAGAAATCAGAGTTTGTGCTGCATTACGTAAAAAGTTATAGCATATAGTAAGTTGGTCGCCAACTTGACGTCAAGTTGGCGACCACTTAAGGAAAATATTAATATTTTGGAATGAATTTGATATCACGAATTAGTGCTCAATTTGTGCTGCCAGATGCCAAAATTTCGAGCTTATCGCAACGTAATTTAAAAAGTTATAGCCCTTGATATGTTTGAAGCGAATTGACAGCTGGCGACCACACATTGGAATTTCAAGGTCAAAATTTGTCACGAATTAGTGCTCCATTTGTGCTAATTTGTGCCGTAGAAATCAGAGTTTGTGCTGCATTACGTAAAAAGTTATAGCATATAGTAAGTTGGTCGCCAACATGACGTCAAGTTGGCGACCACTTAAGGAAAATATTAATATTTTGGAATGAATTTGATATCACGAATTAGTGCTCAATTTGTGCTGCCAGATGCCAAAATTTCGTGCTTATCGCAACGTAAACTAAAAAGTTATAGCACTTGATATGTTTGAAGCGAATTGACAGCTGGCGACCACACATTGGAATTTCAAGGTCAAAATTTGTCACGAATTAGTGCTCAATTTGTGCTAATTTGTGCCGTAGAAATCAGAGTTTGTGCTGCATTACGTAAAAAGTTATAGCATATAGTAAGTTGGTCGCCAACTTGACGTCAAGTTGGCGACCACCCAAGGAAAATATCATTTTTTTGGAATGAATTTTATATCACGAATTAGTGCTCAATTTGTGCTGCGAGATGCCAAAATTTCGTGCTTATCGCAACGTAAACTAAAAAGTTATAGCACTTGATATGTTTGAAGCGAATTGACAGCTGGCGACCACACATTGGAATTTCAAGGTCAAAATTTGTCACGAATTAGTGCTCCATTTGTGCTAATTTGTGCCGTAGGAATCAGAGTTTGTGCTGCATTACGTAAAAAGTTATAGCATATAGTAAGTTGGTCGCCAACTTGACGTCAAGTTGGCGACCACTTAAGGAAAATATTAATATTTTGGAATGAATTTGATATCACGAATTAGTGCTCAATTTGTGCTGCCATTTCCCAAAATTTCGAGCTTATCACAACGTAATTTAAAAAGTTATAGCCGTTGATATGTTTGAAGCGAATTGACAGCTGGCGACCACACATTGGAATTTCAAGGTCAAAATTTGTCACTAATTAGTGCTCAATTTGTGCTAATTTGTGCCGTAGAAATCAGAGTTTGTGCTGCATTACGTAAAAAGTTATAGCATATAGTAAGTTGGTCGCCAACTTGACGTCAAGTTGGCGACCACCCAAGGAAAATATCAATTTTTTGGAATGAATTTTATATCACGAATTAGTGCTCAATTTGTGCTGCGAGATGCCAAAATTTCGTGCTTATCGCAACGTAAACTAAAAAGTTATAGCACTTGATATGTTTGAAGCGAATTGACAGCTGGCGACCACACATTGGAATTTCAAGGTCAAAATTTGTCACGAATTAGTGCTCAATTTGTGCTAATTTGTGCCGTAGAAATCAGAGTTTGTGCTGCATTACGTAAAAAGTTATAGCATATAGTAAGTTGGTCGCCAACTTGACGTCAAGTTGGCGACCACTTAAGGAAAATATTAATATTTTGGAATGAATTTGATATCACGAATTAGTGCTCAATTTGTGCTGCCAGATGCCAAAATTTCGAGCTTATCGCAACGTAATTTAAAAAGTTATAGCCCTTGATATGTTTGAAGCGAATTGACAGCTGGCGACACACATTGGAATTTCAAGGTCAAAATTTGTCACGAATTAGTGCTCCATTTGTGCTAATTTGTGCCGTAGAAAAAAGAGTTTGTGCTGCATTACGTAAAAAGTTATAGCATATAGTAAGTTGGTCGCCAACTTGACGTCAAGTTGGCGACCACCCAAAGAAAATATCAATTTTTTGGAATGAATTTTATATCACGAATTAGTGCTCAATTTGTGCTGCGAGATGCCAAAATTTCGTGCTTATCGCAACGTAAACTAAAAAGTTATAGCACTTGATATGTTTGAAGCGAATTGACAGCTGGCGACCACACATTGGAATTTCAAGGTCAAAATTTGTCACGAATTAGTGCTCAATTTGTGCTAATTTGTGCCGTAGAAATCAGAGTTTGTGCTGCATTACGTAAAAAGTTATAGCATATAGTAAGTTGGTCGCCAACTTGACGTCAAGTTGGCGACCACTTAAGGAAAATATTAATATTTTGGAATGAATTTGATATCACGAACTAGTGCTCAATTTGTGCTGCCAGATCCCAAAATTTCGAGCTTATCGCAACGTAATTTAAAAAGTTATAGCCCTTGATATGTTTGAAGCGAATTGACAGCTGGCGACCACACATTGGAATTTCAAGGTCAAAATTTGTCACGAATTAGTGCTCAATTTGTGCTAATTTGTGCCGTAGAAATCAGAGTTTGTGCTGCATTACGTAAAACGTTATAGCATATAGTAAGTTGGTCGCCAACTTGACGTCAAGTTGGGCACCACTTAAGAAAAATATTAATTTTTTGGAATGAATTTTATATCACGAATTAGTGCTCAATTTGTGCTGCCAGATGCCAAAATTTCGAGCTTATCGCAACGTAATTTAAAAAGTTATAGCCCTTGATATGTTTGAAGCGAATTGACAGCTGGCGACACACATTGGAATTTCAAGGTCAAAATTTGTCACGAATTAGTGCTCCATTTGTGCTAATTTGTGCCGTAGAAAAAAGAGTTTGTGCTGCATTACGTAAAAAGTTATAGCATATAGTAAGTTGGTCGCCAACTTGACGTCAAGTTGGCGACCACCCAAAGAAAATATCAATTTTTTGGAATGAATTTTATATCACGAATTAGTGCTCAATTTGTGCTGCGAGATGCCAAAATTTCGTGCTTATCGCAACGTAAACTAAAAACTTATAGCACTTGATATGTTTGAAGCGAATTGACAGCTGGCGACCACACATTGGAATTTCAAGGTCAAAATTTGTCACGAATTAGTGCTCAATTTGTGCTAATTTGTGCCGTAGAAATCAGAGTTTGTGCTGCATTACGTAAAAAGTTATAGCATATAGTAAGTTGGTCGCCAACTTGACGTCAAGTTGGCGACCACTTAAGGAAAATATTAATATTTTGGAATGAATTTGATATCACGAATTAGTGCTCAATTTGTGCTGCCAGATCCCAAAATTTCGAGCTTATCGCAACGTAATTTAAAAAGTTATAGCCCTTGATATGTTTGAAGCGAATTGACAGCTGGCGACCACACATTGGAATTTCAAGGTCAAAATTTGTCACGAATTAGTGCTCAATTTGTGCTAATTTGTGCCGTAGAAATCAGAGTTTGTGCTGCATTACGTAAAACGTTATAGCATATAGTAAGTTGGTCGCCAACTTGACGTCAAGTTGGGCACCACTTAAGGAAAATATTAATTTTTTGGAATGAATTTTATATCACGAATTAGTGCTCAATTTGTGCTGCCATTTCCCAAAATTTCGAGCTTATCACAACGTAATTTAAAAAGTTATAGCCGTTGATATGTTTGAAGCGAATTGACAGCTGGCGACCACACATTGGAATTTCAAGGTCAAAATTTGTCACTAATTAGTGCTCAATTTGTGCTAATTTGTGCCGTAGAAATCAGAGTTTGTGCTGCATTACGTAAAAAGTTATAGCATATAGTAAGTTGGTCGCCAACTTGACGTCAAGTTGGCGACCACCCAAGGAAAATATCAATTTTTTGGAATGAATTTTATATCACGAATTAGTGCTCAATTTGTGCTGCGAGATGCCAAAATTTCGTGCTTATCGCAACGTAAACTAAAAAGTTATAGCACTTGATATGTTTGAAGCGAATTGACAGCTGGCGACCACACATTGGAATTTCAAGGTCAAAATTTGTCACGAATTAGTGCTCAATTTGTGCTAATTTGTGCCGTAGAAATCAGAGTTTGTGCTGCATTACGTAAAAAGTTGTAGCATATAGTAAGTTGGTCGCCAACTTGACGTCAAGTTGGCGACCACTTAAGGAAAATATTAATATTTTGGAATGAATTTGATATCACGAATTAGTGCTCAATTTGTGCTGCCAGATCCCAAAATTTCGAGCTTATCGCAACGTAATTTAAAAAGTTATAGCCCTTGATATGTTTGAAGCGAATTGACAGCTGGCGACCACACATTGGAATTTCAAGGTCAAAATTTGTCACGAATTAGTGCTCAATTTGTGCTAATTTGTGCCGTAGAAATCAGAGTTTGTGCTGCATTACGTAAAAAGTTATAGCATATAGTAAGTTGGTCGCCAACTTGACGTCAAGTTGGCGACCACTTAAGGAAAATATTAATATTTTGGAATGAATTTGATATCACGAATTAGTGCTCAATTTGTGCTGCCAGATGATAAAATTTCGAGCTTATCGCAACGTAATTTAAAAAGTTATAGCCCTTGATATGTTTGAAGCGAATTGACAGCTGGCGACCACACATTGGAATTTCAAGGTCAAAATTTGTCACGAATTAGTTCTCCATTTGTGCTAATTTGTGCCGTAGAAAAAAGAGTTTGTGCTGCATTACGTAAAAAGTTATAGCATATAGTAAGTTGGTCGCCAACTTGATGTCAAGTTGGCGACAACCCAAGGAAAATATCAATTTTTTGGAATGAATTTTATATCACGAATTAGTGCTCAATTTGTGCTGCGAGATGCCAAAATTTCGTGCTTATCGCAACGTAAACTAAAAAGTTATAGCACTTGATATGTTTGAAGCGAATTGACAGCTGGCGACCACACATTGGAATTTCAAGGTCAAAATTTGTCACGAATTAGTGCTCAATTTGTGCTAATTT